>NC_090442.1:368715308-369018999 GCF_031143425.1 Pleurodeles waltl | reverse complement strand
ACATGTAATTGTTTTCAGTATGAGTTTTTATTGTTCTTAAATATTCTTTGTGCCAGACACAGTGCAAATGTTTATAGGATTTAAGGACCATATTACGGGGAAATTTGAGGCTCAGCCTAAGACAACATGGAGACAATGCCTGACAAATTGTTCATGTTAAAGCATGCAAAGGTCAGTAACATTGTTGAAATGGTGATTTAAAGTCCACCTTATTACGTAGTTTGGAAATCCTCTCAGTGGACCGTAGTGAAGGCATTGGCATGTCCAACAAGTCTAGTAGGAAAATATTTGTTTCCCGAGTGTGCAGACAATGCCAATCTATACAGTACACCATTTTCCGTTCTAGTTGAGGTCTTGTGGTGATTGGAGTCCAAACACACAAACTCAGTTCCCCTTTAAATAATTCAATTAGTTATTTTAAAAATCAGAAGCCTATGCAATTACAAAACGGTCTAAAACATTATTGT
This sequence comes from Pleurodeles waltl, assembly GCF_031143425.1. NCBI lineage: Eukaryota > Metazoa > Chordata > Amphibia > Caudata > Salamandridae > Pleurodeles > Pleurodeles waltl. The sequence goes on along the minus strand of NC_090442.1, from coordinate 369,018,532 downwards.
ATTACAATCTTCAGAACAATTAAAACACCCTCTTAGTGTTATTCACATTTATTTTAAAGGGCAAAAGAGCAGATCAAATCGGACCGCTTAACATGGAACATAGCAATCATAGCATACACCATAGGAGTCATAAGTCCTTTTGAGGCAAATGCTTAATATACACATTACCTTAGACATGTTATGTCCCATATATATATATATATATATATATATATATATATATATATATATATATATATATATATAACTTTACAGTGGGATCCATTTTTCTTGGTGTAAATTTTAAAGCTACAGAAGTTGGTCTTAATCCATATGTGTTGAAGATTAGTTTTAACTAATGACTTGTACAAGAAGAAGAATACAGGCTCACAATTAGGAAGTGGTTATGGGTTTCTGTACTTTGCTCTTCGCAAAAAATCCTAAAGTAGAGTATTGCCAGTGCTCAATTCTATTTGCTAAATATGATAGTTATCTCAATTTCAAATACAGATTATTGGAGTCTTAATCTTGACCCACTAAGCCGTTTCTTTTTTATTTATTTGTTGTTTTATTTATTTTACCAGAGTAAGAGAGCATTTAAACAGGCAGTGCTGGACATGGCAGTGGAACCGCTGTACAAACGATTACTGCCAGTTTTGGTGGAAACGGACAAGATATTTGTATTCTTTGCAGATAACCAATTTGATGATGTTGATAGGATGCAGTGGTAGGCAAAGAATTTCCTATTGCAAAGTGTTGAACTTTTAATAGAGGGAGGAATACTTTTTTAGAGAGGCCAACTACTAGACGGTTACAGAGGGCCAGTGTGCTCAGGACGAGTACACAGAGATGTTTTTGGCCTTGTGAAAGGTGGATTGGTAGAAATGTAACCATCGTATTAGTATGTCTAGGTGGCAGCACCCCAAACACATCTTTAAATTCAGAGGTAATATGCCCTCCTCCAAGGACTGAGGATTAACAGTCCTCTTCAAATAACGTTTGTTAAGTTGCCTTAAATGCCCCAACAACATTTCCCTGGCCCTAACTGTTCAATGTTAATGTGTTGTGAAAATATGGAAACTGAGGCTTAGGCCTGCGGAATTACCTCTCTTTGAGAGGATCAGTGAAGGGGTTTTGTATTTTACTATTTCTTTTTAATAATTGAGGGGTTCTGGCACTACAGGGTAGTGATAGTGGATACCCATAAAAGAGTTTGTCTATCGTCCCTTGCTGGGTTCTTTGAGGTGGGGTGACTTGGGAGGCGATTGAAAGAAAAAAAAATGGTTTTATAGCGTCAAAAGTGTGTTACCTGTACATAATGACACGTCTTATTTTTTGCTTTTCATATATTCAGTTCATGCTGTTAAATATTGTTACGTAAAATCAGTTCCTTAGTTTATGTGCTGATTTTCTACATCACAAACCGTGGTTAGCCCTCCCAACCCCCCTCTGCAAATATGACATGACCTATGGCGGCCTGGCAACAAAACCATAGTCATAGTAACCTTCCGCCCTCTCCCTGACATCACAGGAAGTGACGTTAAAAAGCAGCTGGCTTTTCTGGTCCACTGTAGCGTGTTATTTAGCTATTACAATACTTCAGGGTTACTAAAATATGATTGTTAACCGGCACAAACACCCAACTCAACCCATAGTATTTGTCTGAGTACATACCGGACCGGAATCACACTTATGATTGAGCTTCAGTACAGTAATGTGAGCGTGGTATTAATGTACCGGACTTTGTTTCACAGCAAATGTCTCCCGTGGTGTCAGACGGTGAGAAATCTGACAACGGTGTTCAATTGGAAGACCACGAAGCTTCAGAAAAGTCTATTAAGAAGGTGGAAGGGGAGCTTAAACGACCTGCAAAAAAATGCAACTTTCATGCAAAGAAGAGCAAGGTTGAAAATGAAAAGGCTGCTGATGCTGCAGTGTTAATTGAGTGAGCCCTTCAGAAATAGATGTCGCTACTCATTCGGTTCAGTATACTTTGAGGCTGCTGTTAGTTATCATTATATGCACTATAGCTAATGTGTTTGCCTTTTCTTATTTTTCAAAATAGCCTGCAATAATTATTTTTTTCACACCTTTCACGTTCACAATAAGTTTCTATCAGTTGTAATTAAATCATACTTCTATTGTACTCTTGTCCTGTGTCCTCACCTTTCCAGCTAAAACACCATTGTGAATCTCATCATCACCTGATGATTAAGGTCCAGATTATTCAAGATACAGGATGGCAAAGGATGGTCGGCTGTAACCACGACCAGGAGGGCCTGGCAAGATGGCACGTGCTTCTCAAGAAGATAGATGTGATAGAGGTTACTTGTCCTTAAAAAAACTAATATATGAAAACGTCCACATTGCTTCCGCATGTGCAGCACAAGTTTTTCAATCACACATTTATATTACAATAAATTACCGTCAAAGTAGTTGTTACTGGCCATGGACCAAAAAAATGTGCCTTCCGTTTGAACCAAAGAAATTGCATTGCATTCCTTAATGTAAACAATTTGGTTCTTGAAACAATTGATATCTAACCCTGGGAGGTTTTTGGTGGCAAGCCAAAGTCTTTAGTGGAGTTTGTAATCTCATATCGAAAGGACTGGTTTGGTGAAATATGTCAAGGTGTTAGATGTCTGATAATCAGATCTCTGTGCAGTCTGCAAGTTGCAGGTTCTAATCCTGAAGACTCCTTTCAGACGCTTGCCACTGAGTTAAATACATAGACTGTTGTTTACTGTGATCTGTAGGTGCCCACTCTGTCAGTAAACACTATGTAAATATGTTATACGGAAAACTTTGTTTTCCTTTTACTAACAGTGTGTCTAGCTCACTGATTCTTGGTTCTGCTACCTGCCTCTACAGCACTGCTCCAGATGAAAACCATTTTTGTTGGTGTTTACCCTTTGAGTGCTATTTTATAGATGGATGTAAATTACATGCGGTCTCCTGTGAAAGAATTTTAGCTACAACAAAGTCACAGTTTGAGTCTTGTCATGATATCATAATATCCTTTTGAGTCTTTCACACCTTAAGGCTAGTGACGCCATACCGCCATGACTTCATTAAAGTGGTCCTAAACCTTTTTTGTCCACTACCAGTTCTTGGTTTCTAGTCATACGTAACTCAGTTATAATTAACAAGATTATTTTGCTACAATTATTAGCTCAATAAACTTTCATCAGTCAGTTTGTGAAAAAATAGATTGAATATCCACATTAACATCAAGTAAGAGATTTGTCAGCTGTTTTCTTATATGCCGTACTTGTTTGCAATGTCTATGCACTCTGTTTACCCTAATGTAACTTATCTGCCCAAACACCTCTTCATTCTCACACCTAACATGCCAGAGCAAGAAGTCTATCGAATAATAACCGCCGGAGATCATGAATCAAACAGTTTGGGTGCAACCAACTAAAAACCACTAAAACCCTGTTGCTTCTAGGTGATCAAAGAGCTCAATTGCTTTGAGTCAATACAGGATACAATTTGAAACTATGCGCATAGCATGTGCAACTCAATATGTAACTCCAAATCAAGTGATAAATTAATGTAGGGTATCATCTACAGCCTTTATGCTTCATTTACTAAAAGAAGCATAGCCTTGAGAATATACATAGTAAAACAGTTCCGAATATCGGATCTGCAACTACTACAGAACTGCCATGAGAAATTATTTCACGGATAAAACACTTGCCTGCTGTGACTGATGCCTTTCCATTAAACCAGAAGAATTGCAACCAGAAGTCTGTGGCGTGCGTCAGATTTTGAAATGTGACTTTTAAAAGTGTGTTGGCAAAATCGTGACTTTTGTCTTTTGTTACTTTTTGTTAATTAAAATAAACAACTAATGGTTTAACTTGAACCCTCTTTGAGAAACAACGTCCTGCATACATGAGCACTTAAAAACAAAAGGTAATTTGACTTACATACCTATCGAAAGAGATCCCAGCCCAGCATAAGGTGCAAGATCTCCTAGACCTTCTCATGCATGTACCTATACAAATATAATTACTATAGTATAAAAATTCTGCTGATGTGTTTTGTTTATCACTGCTTTTTATTATTGACATTCATATTTTGTTCAGTTGTTTAGGTTTTTGCACTAAGCCCATGTGAAGTATGCTGCTACCATTTCTAAGCTAGTTTTAAAAATAAAAGTTTATTTTGTAATAATGTCTTTCATATATGACATCAAGCATTTAAGATATTACAAGCTTCACATAACCGACCCAAAGCCAAAGTCTTGGGTACACTGAATGTGTGAGACAGTCAATCATTAAATATGTTTTTTTCAGTTCCGCATTGTAGACCAAATTGATATTGAATTGATTTTGTAACAAAGTTGAATAAAGACTGCTATAAGAAGTTCTGTGCGATATCAAGCTTTTTCTGTCCGGTGGGTATTATCTTACAGATAACATAATTGGAGGAAAAAAGGTTCAGGTAACATTATTCCACCATAGGGTGCCCATATGTGGCTTTCATGTGAGACAGTCAATCAGTCAATCAATCAAGGACTTATAGAGCGCACTAATCACCTGTTAGGGTCTCAAGGCGTTGGGGGGATAGGGGGGGGGGGGCTACTGGTCGTAGAGCCATGTCTTGAGGCGTTTCCTGAATGTCAAGAGGTCTTGGGTCTGGCGAAGGTGGAGCGGTAGGGAGTTCCAGGTCTTGGGGGCTAGGTGAGAGAAGGATCTTCCTCCGGCGGTGGTGCGGCGGTTGCGGGGGATGGAGGCGAGGCTGGCTGAGCGAAGATTGCGGGTGGGGGTGTGGAAGGTGAGTCTGTCGTTGAGGTAGGCTGGGTCTGTGTGGTAGAGGGCCTTGTGTGCGTGGATTAGGAGTTTGAAGGTGATCCTCTTTGATACTGGTAGCCAGTGAAGGTCTCTGTCCAGAATGAGGCGGGTGGATGCGTTCTGGATTCCTTGCAGCTTTGTTAGGAGTTTAGTTGTTATTTCTGCATATAGTGCGTTTCCGTAGTCCAATCAGCTGCTGACCAGGGTGTGGGTGACAGTTTTCCTGGTTTCGACGGGAATCCACTTGAAGATTTTGCAGAGCACGCGGAGAGTGTTGTAGCAGGAAGAGGAGATGGCATTGACCTGCTGAGTCATGCTGAGTGGGGAGTCCAAGATGAAGCCTAGGTTGCGTGAGTGGGTGGTGGGTGACGGCGCGGTTCCTAGGGAGGTGGGTCACCAGGAGTCATTCCAAGTTGAGGGGTTGGTGCCAAAGATGAGGATTTCTGTCTTGACTTGATGTGGCTTGATTCCATCCAGCTGGCGATGGCATGAAGTCTGTTGTGGAGGTTGTTCTTTGGAGGCACGACTTCCTGGCTTTAGGGCCTTAACCACGCATGTGTGAACCACGTACATGCGTGGTTAAGGCACAGAAGAAGGGAGTCGACGCGGTGAAGGAGGAGGCAAGTTGGGTTGGGACTGGGGCTTTTTTTTAGGGGTGGGGTAGGGGGCTTGGAGTGATTAGGGTTTAGGGCGAAGCGGGGTCAGGGTTTAGGTTTTAGGGGTAGGTTGGGGTGCTTTAGGTTTTAGGGGCGGGGTGGGACTCGGTATTTGTAGTTTTTGGGGATGGTGGTGGGGGGCTCGGGGTGATTAGGGCATAGGGGTGGGGGAGGGGGGTCAGGGTTTAGGTTTTAGGGGTGGGTTGGGGTGCTTTAGGTTTTAGGGGAGGGGGGTTGAGGTAATTTGGGGGAGGGGGGTTGCAGTAATTTTTAGGGGTGGGGCCAGGGGGGACGCATGCTGGAACTGTGCATGCTGATCACTAATGCCTTTACCAGGAATGCCTTTACAACGAAAAATCATTGTAAAGGCTTTCGTGCTAAAGGCATTAGGGATACCAACAAGGTTGTTGTTCTGAACTCATTGTTAAGCCATGGGTGGTTGAAGCACTCGTGGTTTCAACATATAACCGTGCAGTGTATTTAAAAAGTTGGACATGCACTTTTAACTTTTACATGTCCTGGTAATGAAAAACTCTTACACTTGTTTTTCACTACTGCAAGGACTGCCTGCCTCATTGGATAATATTGAGTTAACACTTATTAAATTTAATAAGTGATAACTTTCAGTTGGAAGCAGGTAGGAATGTCGAGTTTGTTGTCTAAGGAATTGTCATTTAAAACCTTCTTCATTGGTAAAATCGGATAGTAAGTCACATTTTTGAAAAGGACACTTTTAGAAAGTTGGCATTTTCTTGTCCTAAGCATTTGGTGCCTGCAGCCTGGTCACGTGACTAGATTTAGTTGGCAGTTGGTCTTGTGTATTGCTCCCAGAAAGTGAGATAAAGGAGGCTAGGTATTGGCAGGATGGGCCATCTCTGATGTGATGAGCGGGAGGAGCTGTCACCTACCACACTAATACATCACAAAGGGTTTGACACTAGTTTTTTGTGACTCCAAAGAAGTTGGAGGCAGGAAATTCTAAGACCCTCTGGGCTGATCCGTTGTTACAGAACTAGGATGACTAACCGGTTTATAACTCCACAAGCACTGTAAACATAATACAAGATGGACACTAACCGAAAAAGTGACAGTAAACCATAACACAACCAAGGCCCTAACAGAATGTGATCAAAGACAGGTTTATAAATTGGGCACACACAAATGAGAACTGAATGAAGAGATTCATAACCTAATAACTGAGGCATGCCTAGGCAAATAGCGACACTCAACCCTTTGAGTGGTAAGGTTACAGGCTCAGAGACGATTCTAACATCCCTGACAAAAAGAGGGGGCACCAAGGGGTTAATCTCTTGCCTCTATTTTGTCAGTGTGCCAATAGGGACGTGCACCACCAGCCTGTAAACAGTGTGACTATACGCCGGGAAGTGTAAGAATGCATACAGTCTTTTGAGGAAATGTGTCATAGGGTGTGGGACCACACAAGTTACAGAAAAGTCTTAAAATACTTGTATCAATTATTACATTGTATATATGATTCTATATATCCAAGAATAGTTTTCTTAAAAAATACTGATAGAGAGACAAGGGAACTTGATGGTTGATTTCAATGCATACAATATTGTGTAATGCCATGCGCTGTGCACTATGTTGTCTGTTATCCTTCGTTGGCTTCTACAATGTAGAACAACCAGGATTAATGAATTATTCTTTTTCCCTATTGTGTACATTATGAATGTGATGAAAATAGGCACCACGAGGGGCCTCTCCATCCAAAGGACAGGCAAGTAGGCCTGCCCTATACACCCATGCATGTCTATGTGTATGTTTGTCTATGTAATCACAAAGGACGGTTGACTGACCCAAAACAATAGGTGGGACAACAGACATACTGCATAAAGAACTCAGGGCACTAAAAGAAAGCATTCCTGATGAAAGCCTGAAACATATATAAATATACATAGATATATATATGTTCGATGGCATGTGTAGCTGCAGATACACATGCTGTGCATTATCCTGCCATCTAGTGTTGGGCTCGGAGTGTTACAAGTTGTTTTTCTTCGAAGAAGTCTTTTCGAGTCACGAGACAGAGGTACTCCTCCCCTTTCGGCTCCATTGCGCATGGGCGTCAACTCCATTAAGATTGTTTTTTTTCCGCCATCGGGTTTGGACGTGTTCTCCTTCGCTCCGTATTTCGGTTTGGAAAAGTTAGCTAACAAACGGAAAATTCGATAGTATTGTTTGCGGTCAGTATCGGGCTAGACATAGCACATCGACACCGAAGAAAAGAAGAGCTCTGGTAGCCCTTCGGGGCTTACACTCCTCGACGGGGCCTGGTCAGCCCGACCGCGTGCATCTTCAAGGCTCATGGAACGGACCCCATTCCGCTTCTGCCACAAATGCCACGCTAAGTATCCTTATACAGACTAACATTTGGTCTGTAATCTGTGTTTGTCCCCCGAACACAAAGAGGATACGTGCGAGGCCTGTCGGGCATTTCGGTCCAAGAAGACGCTGCGTGACCGGAGAGCTCGAAGGCTTCAAATGGCGTCGACACCGGCCGGACACCCCGACGTCGAAGAGGAGGAGACATTCTCCATCCCAGATTCGACTCGGACAAGCCCGAGAGTGAGCAGCCGACGAGGCAACAAACCGTGAGTAAACCAGCCCCGGCCAAAACTCACTTGAAAATCATGAAGGCCCAGGGGATGCCACCGCCGACAGGCCATGGCTTTACCCGAAAACAGGGTGACCAAGCATCGGCACCGAAAAAGGGCACACAGCAGCCGATGACATCCAACTCCAGTCGAGATACCGGCTCAGAATATACTCGGCACCGAGATACCGGCTCCGACCAAACTTGGCACCGAAACATCGGCACCCCGAAATCAAAAAAGGTTTCTTCTGAGCCTAAAAAGACTGCTGAGAAGGTTTCGGTGCCGAAACACCCATCCTCGGAGCCGAAACAAAGCTCCTATACGGACGAACAGGGCCTTTCCTCACAACTACAAGGCCACAAGTTTGGACAAGAACTAGAGATGGGAGAGCCAGACCATACACAGAGGAGGCTCCATATACAAAAAGACATGGGGAAAATAAGAACTCTTCCCCCAATTAAAATGAAGCGGAAGCTCGCATTCCATGAAACGGAAATGCAGCCAAAAGCAAAGGTGGCTAAAGAAAAAACACCACCACAATTTTCTCCACAGCCATCGCCACCGCCCTCACCACATCTGTCCCCAATAGCAACACCCCCAATGATGCAGTCACCAACGCACACAGGAATGTGCCAAGATGACCCAGATGCATGGGATCTGTACGATGCACCAGTCTCTGATAATAGTCCGGACTGTTACCCGGCAAGGCCATCACCACCAGAGGACAGTACTGCTTATAAGCAGGTGGTTTCCAGGGCAGCTACTTTCCATAATGTAGCATTACATTCGGAACCTATAGAAGATGATTTTTTGTTCAATACCCTGTCATCAACACATAGCCAATACCAAAGCTTGCCAATGTTACCAGGCATGTTAAAACACTCCAAACAGGTGTTTCAAGACCCGGTGAAGAGCAGAGCCATCACACCTAGGGTGGAGAAGAAATATAAACCTCCCCCTACGGACCCTGTTTACATTACGCAACAACTAACTCCTGATTCAGTAGTAGTAGGATCAGCCCGGAAAAGGGCAAACTCACAAATTCTGGGGACGCACCACCACTCGACAAAGAAAGTCGGAAATTCGATGCAGCAGGCAAAAGGGTGGCAGCACAAGCAGCCAATCAATGGTGAATTGCCAATTCGCAAACTCTACTGGCAAGATACGACAGGGCACATTGGGACGAAATGCAACATTTCATTGAACACTTTCCCAAAGAGTTTCAGAAGCGTGCCCAACAGGTTGTAGAGGAGGGCCAAAGTATCTCCAACAACCAAATAAGATCGGCTATGGACTCAGCAGACACAGCCGCCAGAACAGTAAACAAGGCGGTCACCATTCGGAGACACGCATGGCTACGCACCTCCTGATTTAAGCCAGAGATCCAGCAGGCTGTGCTAAATATGCTTTTTAATGGACAACAATTGTTTGGGCCGGAGGTGGATACAGCTATAGACAAACTAAAGAAAGACACTGACACGGCCAAAGCCATGGGCGCGCTCTACTCCCCACAGAGCAGAGGCACTTTTAGGAAGCCACACTTTAGAGGGGGGTTTCGGGCCCAAGCCACAGAACCTTCCACCTCACAGGCCAGACCCACATACCAGAGCCAATACCAAAGAGGAGGTTTTCGGGGACAATATAGGGGTGGACAGTTCCCTAAACCAAGAGGGAAATTCCAAAGCTCAAAAACCCCACAAACTAAACAGTGACTCCAACGTCACAAACCCCCAACACACAACACCTGTGGTGGGGAGACTCACAGATTATTACCAAAATTGGCAAGACATAACTACGGACTCGTGGGTCCTAGCCATTATCCAACATGGTTATTGCATAGAATTCCGACAATTACCACCAAATGTGCCTCCAAGAGCACACAACATGTCCAAACAACACTTGGATCTGTTACAAATAGAAGTCCAAGCGTAGTTACAAAAAGAAGCAATAGAACTAGTACCCAACCATCAAAAAGTAACAGGTGTTTACTCCCTGTATTTCCTAATTCCAAAAAAAGGACAAAACACTGAGACCCATATTAGACCTCAGAACACTGAATCTTTACATCAGATCAGATCACTTTCACATGGTGACACTTCAAGACGTGATTCCCTTGCTCAAACAACAGGACTACATGTCAACATTAGATCTCAAGGATGCTTACTTCCACATACCCATACATCCTACCTACAGGAAATACTTAAGGTTTGTAATCCAAGGCGTGCATTACCAATTCAAAGTGTTACCGTTTGGGATAACAACAGCACCAAGAGTATTCACAAAATACCTTGCGGTAGTAGCTGCTCATATCAGGAGGCAGCACATGCACGTATTCCCTTACTTAGACGATCGGCTAATAAAAACCAGCACTCAGCAACAGTGTCTTCAACACACAAAATACGTCATAGAAACCCTTCACAAGCTAGGGTTCTCTATAAATTACCAAAAATCACATCTGCAACTGTGTCAAATACAACAATACTTAGGAGCAACAATCAACACACAGAAAGGGATTGCCACTCCAAGTCCACAAAGGGTACAAGCATTCCAAAATGTAATACAAAAGATGCACCCAAACCAACACTATCAAGTGAGGTCTGTGATGAAACTTCTAAGGATGATGTCTTCATGCATAGCCATTGTCCCAAACGCAAGACTACACATGCGTCCCTTACAACAGTGCCTAGCAACACAATGGATGCAAGCACAGGGTCAACTTCAAGATCTAGTGTTGATAGACCGCCAAACACACACCTCGCTTAAATGGTGGAATCCTATAATTTTAAACCGAGGGCGGCCATTCCAAGACCCCGTGCCTCAATCCGTAATCACAACAGATGCTTCGATGGTAGGGTGGGGAGCACACCTCAACCAGCACAGCATACAGGGACAATGGGACACTCAACAAACCCAACTTCATATAAATCATCTAGAACTGCTAGCAGTGTTTCTAGCATTGAAAGCATTTCAACCGTTAATAGCCCACAAACACATTCTTGTCAAAACAGACAACATGACGACAATGTATTACCTAAACAAACAGGGAGGGACACACTCATCACAGCTGTGTCTCTTAGCACAAAAGATTTGGCATTGGGCGATTCACAATCACATTCGCCTAATAGCACAGTACATCCCAGGAATTCAAAACCAGGTAGCCGACAATCTCAGTCGAGATCATCAACAAACCCACGAATGGGAAATTCATCCCCAGATACTACAAACTTACTTTCGAAGCTGGGGAACACCACAAATAGACCTATTCGCAACAAAAGAAAACGCAAAATGCCAAAACTTTGCGTCCAAGTATCCACACCCTCACTCCAAGGGCAATGCGTTATGGATGAGTTGGTCAGGGATATTTGCTTACGCTTTTCCCACTCTCCCACTCCTTCCGTATCTAGTAAACAAATTGAGTCAAAACAAACTCAAACTAATACTAGTAGCACCAACTTAGGCTCGCCAACCATGGTACACAACACTACTAGATCTGTCAGTAGTACCTCATATCAAACTATCAAACAGACCAGATCTGTTAACTCAACACAAACAACAGATCAGACACCCGAATCCAGCATCGCTCAACCTAGCAATCTGGCTCCTGAGGTCTTAGAATTTGGACATTTAGACCTTATACAAGAATGTATGGAGGTCATTAAACAAGCTAGGAAACCTACTACATGACATTGTTACGCAAATAAATGGAAAAGATTTGTTTATTACTGCCATAATAATCAAATTCACCCACTACATGTGTCCGCAAAAAACATTGTAAGCTACTTATTACACTTACAAAAATCGAAGCTAGCTTTTTCATCCATTAAAATACATATCACAGCAATATCTGCCTATCTGCAGATGGCACATTCAACATCACTCCTTAGAATCCCAGTCATCAAAGCATTTATGGAGGGTCGAAAGAGAATCATACCCCCGAGAACACCACCAGTTCCCTCATGAAATCTCAATATTGTATTAACATGACTCATGGGTCCACCATTTGAACCCATGCACTCTTGTGAGATGCAATACTTAACCTGGAAAGTAGCCTTCCTAATAGCTATCACATCTCTTAGAAGAGTAAGTGAAATACAGGCATTTACTATACAAGAACCCTTTTTACAAATACACAAACATAAAGTGGTTCTACGCAGAAATCCCAAATTTTTACCAAAAGTTATATCACTGTTCCACCTAAACCAAACAGTGGAACTCCCAGTCTTTTTTCCACAACCAGACTTGGTAGCCGAAAGAGCATTACATACATTAGACATCAAAAGGGCACTAATGTATTACATTGATAGGACAAAACAATTTCGCAAGACAAAACAATTGTTTGTAGCCTTCCAAAAACCTCATGCAGGAAATCCAATATCCAAACAAGGCATTGCCAGATGGATAGTGAAATGTACTCAAACTTGCTATGTTAAAGCAAAGAGAGACCTGCCTATTACACCAAAGGCACACTCCACTGGAAAAAAAGGCGCCACAATGGCCTTTTTAGGAAATATACCTATGACAGAAATCTGTAAGGCAGCCACATGGTCTACGCCTCATACATTCATGAAACATTACTGTGTAGATGTGTTAACAACACAACAAGCCACAGTAGGACAGGCAGTATTACGAACATTATTTCAAACAACTTCAACTCCTACAGGCTAAACCACCGCTTTTGGGGAGATAACTGCTTACTAGTCTATGCACAGCATGTGTATCTGCAGCTACACATGCCATCGAACGGAAAATGTCACTTACCCAGTGTACATCTGTTCGTGACATGAGACGCTGCAGATTCACATGTGCCCTCCCGCCTCCCCGGGAGCCTGTAGCCGTTATAAGTTGATGAAAATTATATATTATATGTTAATAAAACTTGTACATTTGTAAATTTGTAAATATATATCACTTTTAAACACATTATGTACATACATACTTACTCCATTGCATGGGCACCTTTACTATATACACAACTCCTACCTCACCCTCTGCGGGAAAAACAATCTAAAATGGAGTCGACGCCCATGCGCAATGGAGCCGAAAGGGGAGGGGTCTCGTGACTCGAAAAGACTTCTTCGAAGAAAAACAACTTGTAACACTCTGAGCCCAACACTAGATGGCAGGATAATGCACATCATGTGAATCTGCAGCGTCTCATGCCACGAACAGATGTACACTGGGTAAGTGACATTTTCCATATATATATATACATATACATATAGCTGTTTTGAAGTGCTGAAACATGCTGACACAGCAATTGGGTATAGGGGTAGTAGACCCCCAAGATATTTCCTGACTTGTAGTTTCTAATCATACCAGTGACACCCAACAATAAAGGGGAAACAGGGGTGCAAACTAGGTATTTTTAATATATTTTTATAGTCCCTGTTAGATTAGAAACAATATCCAAAGTGCTCCATGGAAATTTGGTTGAGCCCACCCTGTTTTTCAGGTGCCGGGTGTGACCCGATGATCAGCATGACACTAGGGTGTGTGAGGGTCCATAAGGAATAAACATAAGTGTTGTTCTTCAGATAAGCTTGATAGAAGTACACTAAGGCAAAAGAAGAAGGGTAGTAGGATACTTTTAGGTAATTTGAAAATAAACCTTTTGCCAGGTCTAACACTTACTTTTTAAATAGATATACATATGTGTCACCCCTAAGTTAGTCCCTAAACAGCCCATGGGGTTGGGGTGAAGTTTATTTGAAAAGCTGGAGATGTACTTTGAACTTTTGCATGTTCTGGTAGTGAACAACTCTTAAATTAGTTTTTTACTATTGCAAAGCCTGCCTTTCCCATTAGATAACATTGGGTCAATTTCTTATGTTTAATAAGTGACAAAATATAATTAGGAGCATGTACAAATGTTGAGTTTGATGTATAAAGAATTGCATTTTAAAACCCTCTTTAATGGTAAAGTTGGATTTTAAGTCACAATTTTGAAAATCCCACTTTTAGAAAGGTGGCATTTTCTTGTCCTAAACATATGGTGCCTACATCGTGTCACATGACTACTTGTATCTAGCAGTTGGTATTTATGTAAATTTTCAAGGCAGTGAAACAAAGAAGAATAGGTGTTGGCAGGATAGGCCATCTCTGATTTGAAGAGGGGAGGCGCTGTCACCTGCAACATTTGTACATCACAAAGACATTGCCTGAACACACTCAAATGGGTGTTTAACACTAGTCTTTTGTGATCTAGAAGAAGCTGGGGCCCTGGTAGGAAGGCAGGGCATTCCGAGCCCCTCTGTGGGTGGAAACCTCTAGTGTGTCTGCCTACTTCAACATGACACCAGGTATAAAAAGTGGACCCACAGGTCAAATCTTTGGTACACCTCTGGACCTGTGTAAGACTCAGGACTGCTGTGCTGCTCTGCAAGTAGGACTGCTTCTCTGCTGCCTGAATGAAAAGGACTGGATCTGCATCTTGACCCCAGGACCACCAGAGTGACTCCAAGGGCTAGTTGACCCCCTGATCAGAGACTCAGTGACAGAGAAGGCTCCACACACCTTGAACCCAACACCTGAACTTTGCTGTAAGTCGTACCCTTCTCCCAAGTGGTGCCATCCCAGTCCTGGACTCTTGGAAGTGGGCCCGAAGGTGCTCTCCCAGCCCAGCTGTAGTACTGTAAGCAGAACCAACACAGGGTGATGCATCTCATATGTCGGATCTTGCATTGCAGCCCACAGTCTATGGAACCGCTGCTGCGCATTGCATCCTCAATGCAGGCCTTCCTACTGCAAGCCCCTCGCCGATGGCATCCTTGACAACAACGCACTCCATATCGCAGTTCCTATGGAACCACCACTGTATGACACATCCTTGATGCTGGACTTCACAACACAAGCCAAGTTTTTTTCCCTACTGATGAGAGGAAGCCTGTCACAATCTGCCGAACTCCTGCTGCCATTCATCACCAATCCCCAGGCAGCCATTCATTGCAATTCCCAGAACAGGTGCCCCTTATTGACTGTTCCCAGACAGCTCCTGAGCACCACTGAAATTATACGAGATCTCAGCCCTCGAGCACCAGCTGCTGTGTATTCATGTCTGCATTGTACAAGATCTCAGCCCCTGAGCATCGGGTAGTATGTATTCATGTATCTGTAATACAGTGTTATCACTTTTGTATGGTTCTTGTTCACATGGCGATTACCATGTGGCATTTGGGCTAAGCGCGTTGCCAAGTACTGAAGTCTTGCAAGACGACACCAAATCATGTCAGCCATTTTGGGTGCTGTTCTATTGAAACCACGCCCAGCGCCAACCGCATTCGTGGTTCCTGCTCGGAGAGGACCTTCGCCAACAGCGCCTACTTACCTTTGGAAAGCTGCCCGCACATCTTGTGGAGTCGCTCTACGCCGCACAGGGCGAAAGACATCGCTGCATCCACCTGATCCTCACTAACCAGCAAAACAAAACTTAAGACTCAGAATGCTACTTCTAAGGCATCATACACCTAACGATCATAGAACGCAGAGGTGTAAGCAAACATTCTTTCACGCACAGAAATACCTGATCTATTTCTTTTAAGCCCAGAATTTACCTGTTTTAAGGATTTAAGTCTTTGTAAATAGAACCGTCAAATAAGGCACAGACATTGTAACACGTGCAACACTCATTGTTGAGTATTCAAGGAACCACACAACGCAAGGCAAGACTTTTTGTTGGTGATTCATGCTGGTGTGAATTCCTGATTTACTTTCTTCCATGTTGTGTTGTATAACACAAAAACACAAAGTATGGGGTATAGGAGTTGCTGACAGGGGGAATTTCCCTGGGGCTCTTTAAGCTCACTTTATGAGTTAGTTGTGTTAAGTACAGTGGAGGGTTGTGTACTGATGGTGATATGACTACCTAGCTCCCCCCCCGGTAGGACAGTGCCACCTGGGCGGACTCTACCTCACCGTTAAAAAAACAGGAGGGAGTGTGTAAATTCAATCTGTCTGGAAAATGTGGGATCCAGCTATACTAGGGTAGATATAAAAACACCTAGACAGTCACCTGTGTAAGAGTACACTTTTATTAGTGGTGTCTGCTGGTATGATTAAGAACAAGGATGGGACACCTCTGTGAGCACAAGGATTCACTGGGTCACCTATCTAAAAGTTAATGGCCAACATGTTTCTGCCCTCTGCAAAGAGCCAAGGAAGGTCTGGGGGCATTCTTCAGGGCCTGGGATCCCTCATAGTCATGCAATGCAAGAAAAACATACTCCGCTCACTGAGAGTGTGGGTGATAATAATAAAAGAAGTGATATGGGGCTTACCTGTGAACAAGGAATCACCTTGTGGAGGCCTGAAGGAAACAAAAGCAAGAATATAGTATATACGTGAGGCAAAACACTGCACAGCAAAACACACGCAAAGGTGACACAGCAAGCAAAAGTCATGCAATGTATATGTGTGTAACACAAGTCTAAAGGGAAGGATGAATGTCGTACCCTATACCTGGAGGCTACTGGCCCTAGATCGCCAGGAGGGGGAGTGTCTCCTTATAGTCACACACTAAGGATAGGAGATATGGTAAATAGAAAGGCAATAAGTATAGAATTATAATGTAAAAAATCATCAGGCAGGGACCACTGCATGGTCGCAGTCAGAGCTCACTGAAGCGTGAGCCACCATTTATGTATGCCAGATGGTATAATCTGTAGTCCCAAGGAATAATTAGGGAAAATAACGGAGGGAAGGGTCTATACCAAACATGTAGATAAACCAGACAGTATATACAAATTACACAATCATGCAGCCGGCTGGAATCAAGTTTAATAACCCTCCGCGGGGGACCGGCTGGCCGCCGTAATGAGAGACCAAAAGAAAAAGATCTTATCTGTGCCGTGGGAGGTAGCCACTATGTGTGTGTGTGTGTGTGTAAGGTACACAAAGGGAAAATCCCCCCACCTGGAAGGCCCATCGTGTCCGGAATTGGTTCTATTCTGGATCCACTTTCCTAGTTCTGTGACTTCTTCTTACAACCTCTAGTGAAACACATCCCAACCTATTTAAAAGACACTACTGATGTCCTGGTTCTGTTAGACTCTGTGTCCTTTGATAAAACTACAGAACGTTTAATCACGCTGGACGTTGAATCACTCTACACCAATATCCCCCAGGAAGCCACCCTGGGTGTTATATGTTATCTCCTTGAAGAGAACAGAGGTACTTCACGTACACCCCCAGAATTCATACTCGATCTAGCACACCTAGCACTAACAGTGAACTATTTAGAATTAGAAAATACCTTTTATCTACAATATTCAGAGGACGTCAATGGGCATTACTTTTGCTCCTAGTCTGGCCTGTCTGTATGTAGACAGTTTCGAAAAACAGGTGGTTTTCAATGATGACAACCCGTTCCAGGGGCAGATCAAACTATGGAAACGTTACATAGATGACATTTTACTTATCTGGACAAGAACCAGAGACGAGGCCCTTGCCTTCTCTAACTGGCTCAGCATGGCAAACCCTTTTTTTAATTTTACTATGACAATAGGCGATAATCAATTGCTTTTCCTGGATCTACTAATCTATGAAAGAAATGGATCACTGGCCACAGAGGTCTATTACAAATCCACAGATCGCAACAATTTACTCCAACTTCAGAGCTTTCAACCTAGGTCCCTGAGGGAGAACCTCCCGGTGGGTCAGTTCTTACGTCTTCAACGGAACTGCTCACATTTGCCAGACTATAAAAAACATACTCAAAAGCTGTCCATTAAACTGCAAGAAAAAGACTACCCCACACATCTTATCAGGAGAGCAAACAAAAGAGCACAGAACAACAGAGACCAATTGTTGCAACCCCGTGAAAACAAACCCAAGACAGAACAGATAGTATGCATGACCACGTTCAACCCACTATCTAAAAAGATCCAGAAAATTATCAGAGATGACTGGAAAATCCTGACATCTGGTGGCCTCCCTTTCAACAACCCTTGCATGCCTTCAAAAGGGCCACCAACATACGCGATATGGTGGTGCACACAAGACCCACCAAGAAACCTCTCAACAAACAGACAACACTTTGGCATCTACCACCCCCAACAGGCCACCATCCGTGTGGCAACTGTAGCGTATGCCGGTTCACACAGAAATCCACCACGGTAGACCTTGGTCAAAAAACTCCGTGGGTACTGAAATCACTTAGAAATTGCAACAGGAAGAATGTAATTTATATGATAAAGTATTCCTGCCAGCTTAAGTATATCGGAATGGCAACCAGGAAGGTTGGCATCCGCATCTGTGAACACAGGAGCACCATCTGGTGCAAAAGAAATGCCACAAAACTTACAAGCCACTTTATCGCAAACAACCACTCCCCAGACAAATTGAAATGGACTGTTCTAAAGCAACTACCTCCAACAACAAACATGACACAGAAGCTGTTTTACTATGAGCAACGATGGGTCTGGAGACTACACTCAGATACCAATGGATTAAGTGACGAAATCCCGTGGTCATCACTCGACAAGTGACTTAACCTACCAACATTATGACGTACACCAGTACCCATCCAAAACCCCTTTTCACTTTCCCCTTCCCCTCTTCTTTTCCTCTTTTCTTCTCTTTTCTCTCCCCCTCCACCCTTTTCTCCTTTTTGCCCCCCTTGTTCTGTCTAGCTTTTTTTTTTTCTTCTGCTGCCCTCCCTTTTTTGTTTACCTTCCGCATGGTGCCACTCCCCCCGTCTCTTTGGACCCTCATCCTCTCTTCACCTTTCTTTCTTTTTCATTAGCATTAACTCCATCACTTTCTACTCCTTTTTTTCTTCTCCATTTTTTTGTAGTAATTTGTCTCCACCCTTTCATCTCCATGCCTTTTGTCTTTTCCTTTGTTTCTCTCTCTCCCCCTCCTCTTTTTGTATTATTATTTTGTCTCCACCTCCATGCCTTTCGTCTTTTTCCTTGATTTCTCTCCTCTAACCCCGTCCCTTTCCCCTTCTTTCCAACAGTAACCCCCTCCCTCCCTGCCCCCTTCCCTCCTCTCTCTTCATCCCCCCTTCCACTCCTTCTCCCCTTAGCATTTTCGCCCTTGCCTGCATGCGCCCCGCTCGCTACTCGCGAGAGGGACATTCTCTTGTTCCCCCAGGCTGAGAACTACGTTTCCCAGCATCCTGTTGCGGCGTCACGTGACCATCTCACGCTAACGTCGCGCCGCCGCCCACGCCCCGAGAACCAGTCATGCCGGCGGCGGTGGACGCGCGATCCGCATGTGCCGCTCTCTATTCCACCACTTCTTTAAAAACCGCCCCCACTCTGGATCGGGTACCTCAAGCGGTCCAGTGAGGGGATGGGTTAGGTGCAAAGCGAGCGCCTTCTTTGGAGTTGTGAGTCAGAGTTTCTCCTCGGCACACAGTGGCTACCTCCCACGGCACAGATAATATCTTTTTCTTTTGGTCTCTCATTTCGGCGGCCAGCCGGTCCCCCGCGGGGGTTATTTAACTTGATTCCAGCCGGCTGCACGATTGAGTAATTTGTCATTTGTATTAACTGTCTGGTTTATCTACATGTTTGGTATAGACCATTTCCTCCGTTAATTTCCCCAATTATTCCTTGGGACTACAGATTATGCCATCTGGCATACATAAATGCCGGCTCACGCTTCAGTGAGCTCTGACTGCGACCATGCAGTGGTCCCTGCCTGATGATTTTTTACATTATAATTCTATACTTATTGCCTTCCTATTTTACCATATCTCCTATCCTTAGTGTGTGACTATAAGGGGACACCCCCCCGGCGACCTGGGGCCAGAAGCCTCCAGGTATAGGGTAAGACATTCATCCTTCCCTCTAGACTTGTGTTACACACGTATACATTTCATGACTTTTGCTTGCTGTGTAACCTTTGCGTGTGTTTTGCTGTGCAGTGTTTTGCCTCACGTATATACTATATTCTTGCTTTTGTTTCCTTCAGGCCTCCACAAGGTAATTCCTTGTTCACAGGTAGGCCCCATATCACTTCTTTTATTATTATCACCCACACTCTCAGTGAGCGGAGTATGTTTTTCTTGCATTGCATTACTATGAGGGCTCCCAGGCCCTGAAGAATGCCCCCAGACCTTCCTTGTCTCTTTGCAGAGGGCAGAAACATGTTGGCCATTAACTTTTAGATAGGTGACCCAGTGAGTCCTTGTTCTCACAGAGGTGTCCCATCCTTGTTCTTAATCACACCAGCAGACACCACTAACAAAAGTGTACTCTTACGCAGGTGACTGTCTAGGTGTTTTTATATCTACCCTAGTATAGCTGGATCCCACATTTTCCAGACAGATTGAATTTACGCACTCCCTCCTGTTTTTTTAACGGTGAGGTTGAGTCTGCCCAGGTGGCACTGACACTATATAGTGTGTGAGACCACCTAGTCCGTAAAGGAAATACCCCCACCATCACTACACAACCCTCCACAGCACTTAACACAACTAACTCATAAAGTGAGCTTAAGGAGCCCCAGGGAAATTCCCCCGTCAGCAGCTCCTCGATATAAGTGAACCCCATACTCTTTGTGTTTGTGGTTCTAGTTATAGGGAGAAAGTATGGGTTGATTCCTTCAGTTTTGTTTTATTTGTTCTCTCCCTGACTCTGTATGTGTTTTGAGAGTTGTTGTATAACACAACCAGCTTGGACACTAGTAATGGTTACTAGGTAATTGCAGCTGCTATAAGTGGTCATTGCTTGAGTTCCCTAATAACAGTTGTTAACATGTGTTACTTAACCACAGCCTGTGTATTTTAGGTCTAAACAAATAAGAAGACTGAGAACCTCATAACTGAAAATCATTCAGCAAGAGAGCCGAGACAATCCACAGCTATACCCTAGCACATGCTCCTCTCTTCAGCTGCTTCACAGGTAGATGTTCCAGCATTCACACCAGGAAGGAATCATAGGGTAGCGGGGGAGGGGGTTACGGACCCACATCACCATTAAATTGAATACTAAAATCTTGTCTTTCTTTCAGCGTTGACTGCTGTCACTATCAAACAATCATCAGAACAGGCCCCTTCCCAAGTTCAGTTCATTAAAGTCTGAGGTAGGGATGGTTGGAGGCTAGGAGGTGGGGTCATTATCGCTGAAGCCACATAATGGGCCTTACCAAGTAAGAGCCTACATTGCTAATTCTGACAGAGCCTCAGCTTGGGCTCTGATTTTCAATTGTGCTCCTCTGCTTGGGCTAAGCTCTTCACCTGTGTTCCTAACTTTGTAGTTGAGATTACCTTCAAACCAGACACTAAGAAATGTTCTTTTTGCGATGCGTCTTGATATTCCTTCTGCAGTATCACCTCAAAGACTTTCCTGGCATCCTTGGAATTATTTGACCTTTACTAGTGCAGTCTTCAGAGGCCTCAGGTTAGTGATAGCTAGGGAGAGTAAGATTTGTTTGGGTTGTGGGACCCCTTTTGGGACACTGTACTGGCCCCTGCACCTACATACAGGGATTCTGTAAACAAACCTCAAAGTTGTGCTGTAATGACCGTCTCTTTGGCCTCAGCAGTGATTTATGCAGGTATTGTGTGGCCCTTTATTTCTGTGTCTCAAGTTGTGGCACATTTACAACTGCAATAGGACATTGGAAGATTTGCGATTCTTTTGGCTCTACCAAGAGAAAGGTACTTTGCCATTGAAATGTTGTCCATCAGACACTGCAGTAAATCCTGTCTATGTCTCATGGAGGGAAGGTATTGTAAACTTTATGTGAAATCCATGCAAATGAAAACCAATGTGTGTATGTAAAAGCAGAGAATAACTGTATTGTGTTTTACTTAGTATAAATAAAGCTATCACTCATGACAGACTACAGAAAAATCCAAGAGAATCTATATCTGGCAAGTCGAGCTGTGTGGCTACAAACCTACTACTTCTCTTGTGTGCCTTCTCTAATATCCTTATCCTACCTCTCCCTCTTTTCCCTCAGCATGGACTGCAATGGTGAGCGTATTCAGGACTGCCAAATGGGAAGGAGACTGGTGGGTTCAACTTCGTTTCCACAGCAACATTTGGATCCACATGTTAGTGGTGACCTGAGTGTGACGTACTGCTTTTGGGTGATGAAAGGCTGAATAGGATGGTGGGTGGGGAGGAATATTTTAAATTACTGGAGAACAAACGAGTTATCTCCTGGTATCTGATACCATAACTTCTTTAGTGTACATGTAACCTCATCTAATCAATGCTCCAAGACCTGCATGATGGTCTACTACCCAGCATTCAACCACTTAATGCATTCCTCAAGTGCAACCATAAGTACATATGTATTGGACAAGGGAGATGAAACACAACAGAGTTGACGTTCATATGCAAATCGCACCCTCAGCAGCTGACGGGCCAATGGAAAGTCCCTCTCAGGAGGAGGAGGAGGAGGGACAGGAGATGTGCCCTCATGCCCTAGTGTCGATGCAGCTGGTTCTTTGAAGGCCATAGCTTATTCCTAGCTAGAAAGACATCATCGGTCTCCTACTGAAAAGTGGAGATTGACCACTCCTTCCAAATTTGCGGCCTCCACCTGGAATCATTTTGTTTAAATGTTCCAGAATAGACCGTGCCAGTGCTTGCCATGCAGCTGAAGTACTGCATCATTCTTGCCCCAGCTCTTGATGTTCAGCACCTACAATTGGTAATTGCAAAGAATTAGGGAAAGAAGGGTGAGTGGATGAGGTCACTACATCATATGAGTCAATGTTCATATTAACACTGGTTTGTGTTGCACTGTAAGTCAGACCTCCATAGACAACTTCAGTATTCCCCTGCAAAGGCGAATTTTTTCAAATGCACCATTGGCCAGGACGGTACAGTTGCGAACCAATAATGACTGTCATCTACAAGCAGAAGTTCCAACATTGCTCGTCATCTACAAGCATAGGTTCAAGAAGCATGAACATTACTTACCACTTTGCTGCTCCTAAGAAGCTTTGAGCAGCTGTCTGAGATCTGACCAGGTCATTTGCAGGACCTTTCTTTGTAGTAGATTGAGACAAGGATGCTTGATGTGGGGCTGCAGGTGACTGCCCCATGATGTCCTGTGCCTTAATCCAGGTAAAACACTGGAGACCTTCCAGCGCTTGCAGCACTTCCAGGTTCTGCAGGTGGTATCATACCTTTCAGTGCACCTTCTGGGAATGTTTTCCCACATTGCCAGGTGTGCACTATTTGGTAGCAGGTGATTGGTGCCATACAGCTGAATGTAATGTTAAAGGACCCGCTTGATAACAATCAACATTTCTTCTCTGTGAAGTTGTGGGCCCTGTCTCTACTATACTCAGCCGCTTTGGGGGCTTGGATTCATATTTCAACAGCAAGGTAGTGGCAGATTCTTCTCTTCTTGAACTTACAGCTATGTGCAGTTGACAGACTATGATCTGTAGATGTACAACTATGATATGTAGATTGTACTTTAAAAATAACAAGGAAGGGAGAGGTCAGGCCTGTTGGTATGGATGATGCCACACATCACTTACTGGCAAGCGACCAACGGCAAACATATGGAGGTCTATATGTATGTTTGGTAATCATATTTCTCTGAACATAACTAATGACGTGTAAAGTGTGTGCAGATGGAAAGTTACTGGTATATGATTAATGAGATGTGGGTTGTTGGTGGAGATGGGTCTCGTCCATCATCTGTTCTTTTTTGCATTTGGCGCAAAGATTCGCTATGCCACCAGATTCAAGCAAGCCTGGCTGATGAGGGTTGGTACCCCTAAACCGGCCCCAGGATACTTGTTTCTGGTCCAGGGAGGACCTGGCCTGGCAATTTCGGCCGGAAGTTCGGGCTGGACTGTTCCCAATGGGAGCAGGGTCAAGACTGATTTGCAAATGGCTGGGTCCAAACTGGAATTACGTGGCGAGCAAACAAGTGATGGGTTTAGGGCCAGATCTGTGATGTAGGGTGAATGTTTCACATTGTTCAGTTTTTTTTTATATTTGTCGCACTGAGTCGGAAGGAGTATTTGGACAAAATATGGAGTCATAAATATCGAGTTACACAAATATCAAGTTTTAATATCAATACACAGAATTTTTTTGAGCAAAAATATAGTTGATAGAAATGTTGCTTTAAGGTAAAAAAATATATAATTTTTTAAGTTTCTTTGGGCCAAATGTAGCAAAGGTTTTTACCCATTCTGTGTCAATGGGAAAAAGTGTTCGTACATATGGCCCTTTATGTTTAAATGTTATTTTAATTGTATATGTTTTATTTTGTTTGTGTACTTGTTAATGTTTTTAAACATAGCTTATAATTTTAACCCCTTTGCTGCCAAGCCTTTTCCCCCTCCTGTGCCAAGCCCTTTTTTTGGCTACTTAGGGTAGTTCGTGCTTGGGACCTCATAAAGTTTTGTCCTCATAAGCTATCCACGCCAAATTTGCGTCTTTTTTTCCAACATTCTGAGGTTTCTAAAGGTACCCAGAATTTCTGGGTTCCCCTGGAGGAGACCAAGAAATTAGCCACAAAACAGCTAAAATGTAGTTGTTTTTAAAAAAAATGTGCTGCAAACGAAAGCATCTGTTTTTAATCCTAAAAATGGCTTCAACAAATTATTTGTGGTGCTAAAATCACCATCTTCACAGCTTTCAGGAAAAGGCAGACATACCCTATTTTGGGTGCTTTCAGCCTCCTTCCAGTTAGTGACAGAAATGGGCGTGAAACCAATGGGGGACCCTGGACAGGTAAACATTTCTAAAAAGTAGACAAAATTCTGAATTCAGTAAGGGGTCATTTGTGTAGATCCTTCAAGGTAGGGTTTCCTATTCAAAGTAACAGCTGAAATAAAACAGCCATTTCTGTCTACATTTTCTTCTGTAAGTTTTCCAACTATGGCAGATTCTTGAAAGCAATATACGGTTATTTCTGATGGACGCTTCTGGTTGCGGGGAAATATATGGCTTGTAGGTTCATCAAGAACCCAAGGTACCCAGAGCTAATAATTGAGCTGCACCTTGCAATGTTTTTTGTTGTATACTGGGTATACAGCAATTCTTTTGATAAAATGTAAAGAGTGAAAAATAGGTATAAAAAAAAAACTATGTATTTCCGAAATGGGCACAAGATAAGGAGTTTATAAGCAGTGGCTATTAGCACATCTCTGAATTCGGGGGGGGGGGGGTCCCCATACTCACATGTGAATTACAGGGCATTTCTCAAAATGATGTCTTTCTTACACACAATCGTACATTTGGAAGGCACAAATGTAGAGAAAGACAATTGGCAATAACTCTTGTTCTTTAGTTTTATGTTCCCCCAAATCTCCTGATAAAAATGGTACCTCACTTGTATGGATAGGCCTACTGCCCACAACAGGAAACGCTCCAAAATGCAACATGGACACGTCACATTTTTCCATTGAAAATTGATGCGTTTTTGCAAAGTGCCTAGCTGTGGATTTTGGACTGTAGCTCAGCCGGCACCTAGGGAAACCTACCAAACCCATAAGTTTTGGGAAACTAGACACCTAGGGGAAACTTCCTTCCACCTAGCATTCCCTCCATGTCTCCTGATAAAAATGTTACCTCACTTGTGTGGGTAGTCCTAGTGCCTGCAACAGGGAAGGGCCCAAAACACATCGTAGACACATCAAACTTATTACAAAACTACCAGTGTTTCAAGGGTGCACCTGTGTTTTTTGCTCCTGGGCTTGGCAGCCACCTAAGGAAACCTACCAAACCCAGACATTTCTGAAAACTGAACACCCGAGGGAGTCCAGGGAGATGTGACTGGTGTGAATCCCCCAGGGTTTTCTCACCCAGAATCCCCTGCAAACGTCAAATGTAGCTAAAAAAATAATAATCACATTTTCCTCACATTTCTGTGTGGGATTACTGTACCAGCACACATTTCCTATCACCTAGAGTTCCCCTCGGTCTCCTGATAAAAATTATACCTCACTTGTGTAGGTGGGCCAAGTGCCTGTGGAAGGGAAGGGCTAAAAACGTGGAAATTGAGGGGGAACCAAAGTGGGTCCAAAAGGACAGTTTTTTTCCAAATGTTTTTATGCTGACAAGTGAGGCATAATTTTCATCGGCATAGATGCAACAGTGCTGTGTGGTTGGAATTTTGTGGATTCCTGCAGATTCTAGAAGATTCCATCAAAAAAAGCGTATGGAAAATGTGTGATTTCAAGCAAAGGTGGAGTTCTGCAGGGCATTGTGGGTAAGAAAGTGGGGTGGGGTGCATGTGAAGCACACCACCCTGGACTCACCCAGATGTTTAGTTTTCAGATGTGTCTAGGTCTGGTAGGTTGTTCTAGGCAGTGGCATACCAAATTCCAAAAAGTGCAGTCGCTCACCATTCCAAGTGGGAAGATATTGGGAGTTAGCCAAGCTCTCTTAGCCCATTTGTAAAACCAAAACCCTAAAGAGTCAAATGTTCTCTTGCTTGCTATTGGGATGAGATGCTTTAGTTTGGGGGTGGCTGAAAGACTATTAACTCCTTCAGTTGGGATGAGGGGCATTACCATTCCCATAGTGGTTGGCAGCCCCAACCCATTTTATTTTATTCCTTGGCATCTACTAGGCTTTCTGCACACCAGGGGACTGATCGGGGGTAATTACTGCATCAGCTTCCCAGTGGGCAAACAACAGTGCAGTGTCCCCATTTATTTGGCGTGGGGGTATTGCCATACCCCAACCCTCTTTTTTTCTTTTTTTTAAATCCTTCCTGGAGTCTAGCGGGCCAGATGAACCTTACAAAAATAGGCAGCAGAAATTGCCATCAGTAATGCGTCCCCATGGGGAGCGACCCTTGCCTAAGCGGCTGTAACCCCCCAAACAAAACACACACAATAATAAAAATAGGCCAATGTGACTCCAAGAGGGGCAGAAATGGCCTAAAGTAATATGCCCCCATAGGGAATGCAAAGCAACCCTTGTCCAAGCCCCCCCCCCCCCCCAAACAAAACACACACAACAATCCCTGGTGCCTAGTGGTTTCTGCTGCCCTTGGGGGCAGATCAGCCTAATAAAAATAGGCAAAAAGTCCCCAAAGGGGGCAGAAATGGCCCCAGGTAACTTGCCCCCATGGGAAGTGACCCTTGCCTAAGGGGCCGCTCCCCTTATGCGGTGCGTGCGGACATCATCAGATGTCATAGTGGGGGGGGTCTGGGTGGCAGCGGAAGCCATGCCTGCCGGTTGGAGTGGGTCATTCCCAGGATGAAACAGTTACATCTGTAGCACAGCTGCCCTGTGCCACAGGACATAACTGTTACGTCTGTGGCACAGAAGGGGTTTAAGTTATTTATTTTTTATTTAATTGTAAAATAGTAATGTATAGTGTTGTAGCAGGTTGTGATGTTTGTAGGGGTACAGGATGGGAAGTAAATTCATTATAGTGTATATATATTTTTTATTACTATTATTTATTGATATGGCGGCTGGGATGGACGTCTGAGCGAGTGCTCCGTCCAGGGCCAGCCTGTTAAAATCCTGCAGGGCGCCCCCCGGGCTCTTACACCCGATCTGTGCGGGGCGGACCACTCCGGGGTCTCCGAGGCGGTCTGCTGGGGCATCGCGCTGGCCGCATGAAGTTTGCGGAGCCAGCACCCGAGCGCGTGTGGAGAGGCCGCGGTGAGGAGAGCGGCGCTCGGCCGGAGCTGCGGTGAGGGAGGAGGCGGCGCCGCGCCGGCTGCTCCGGGCGAGCCGGAGCTTGGATGCGCGCCTCCACACTTATTGATTGGCCCCCCTTTGCCTGATCTCCTCAGCGTTTTGGAGGCCGGAGAGCGAGGGCTTCCGCCCGCAGAACGGCGGTAGCGGAGCCCTGGGAGCAGCGCTCGGCGCTCCCGTTGAAAAGTTGGGGAGCCAGCGCGGCTGAATCTCATGGGCCCGGTTGGGGCCCGAGGAGCACGGACGCTCCGAGCAGTGGTGGAAGGGAGCAACCCATGTGCCAGCAGCCAGGCAGGGCTGTCTGTGGGTGGTTTACCCACGCTGAGGAGTTCGCCCGGAGGAGGAGCCCAGGCAAGAGGCTTAGACTACCACGCTGCGACAAGGAGGTGAGGGGGTGAGTTATTGGGCTAAACATAGCTTAAGTGGGGGGAACCACTGTTAACTCTACCCCTCGCACCCCCAACCCCCCCCTCCTTCTTCGTGCTCCTTCGGCTGCCGTGGCGTGACCTCAAAATGGCGCTGGAAGCCGCATGGAACAAGGGGGTATCCTGGGACTTTTGATAATAGCAAAGGCACAATTGCCAACCCCCTACAGGGCTGACCTACCCCGGATGAGGGACATTGCCAAGTAAAGTGGACACCTACCCGGGACCATATAGACATTATGCTACAAAGGGTGTACAGGGGTCTTTTAGAGCATCCTAGTGTTTAAACAGGGATTTTTGGAACCCGCCCAGAAGCCAAATATTTGCTTTGGCATTGGAGGCTCGCCCGGCCCTACATCCCGTTTCTTGCTGCTTCCCCCATGTCCCCCACACAATAATACTCCACTAGCCTACCCCCACTCAGTTGCAATGGCTGGCAGGGCTAAGTCATCCAGGAACTTGGACCGCAGTACTCCCGGAACAACACCCAATGACCAGCAGACAAATCTGTCCCTTCAGTCCTTGGAGAATACCCTCACGTCACACTCAGCACAGTTTGAGAAAGTCTTACAGGCGATTATGGACACTAAGTCCTCATTGGAAAATAGGATAGATGCAGTCTCACAAGACCTGAATCTCCTACGAGTGGACCATCGCAATCTAGTGGACAGAGTGAAAACCACTGAGGAAGGACTGTTCGATTTAACCCCCATGGCTCATGAGAACCGAAAGCAAATTCAGCGCATGGACGCAGAATTGAGAGTGCTCTGGAGGAGATTGGAGGAGATGGAGGGTAGAGCGCATCGCAACAACGTGCGTTTTCTAGGGTTTCCGGAAGCCATGCGACAACCCCACGCGGAAATTGCTTTGGAACAATGGCTCATTAAAGAGGTGTTGAATGGAACCCCTACCAAGTTTTTCTCCGTAGAACGGGCGTATAGGATTCCGGGCAGACCCCGGCCCCAGGCCAATCACCTAGGCCATTAATTGCCAGATTTCTTAATTACAGGGATCGAGACGCAATATTACAACAGTTCCGCAATAAAGGCCCTTACAAATACGAGGATTTGATTATTAATGCCTACCCTGACTTCACGCAGGAGGTGCAGAACCAAAGGAACTCGTTCGCCAAAATTAAAGCACGACTGCGGGAACACAATATAAAATACGCCTTGTTATTCCCTGCGAAACTAAGGGTGATATCGGATGACCGCACGCATATTTTCACCACGCCTGAGGACGCTTGGACCTGGCTGCATGCCAAGGCCTTGCCCGCCCAAGGGAAGACGCGGAAGGGGAGTTGGATTGGCAAACATCTTCCTCGAGAAAGCGGACCAAGAGGCGCGCTAGAGGTCTCCCTAACGTCCAACAAGTAGCAGAAGAAAGAGCAAGAGCACTGAAAGAGACTCCCTTACTCATGCAAAGTAATTCCGTGCTGGTTAGGAAGATACCCGAGACGGACACGGAATCGGACACGGCCAGCTCCGTATCCACAATAACGGGCAAGCTAGGGGGGCCGAAGATCACCCCCAGAGCTGCGGACGAACTTTAGCCGAACTCTCCCGTTCACATGGACTGATCTCACTAATATTAGCAGTTAAATGGAGATACAGGGGGCCCTGAGGCGGAGACAGGGGATTAGGCGATTGCACCATCAGCAGAGCGTATCCTTGGCGCAAATGTTCAATTAAGCATGGCTGGGCGACGCGGAGGACGACATGTGGGGGGGGGGGTGGGTGCGGGGCTTGCAGCACACAACACTGGGGGCGTCCAAACAGCATTGGCAGACTCAAGCTGCGGAAAAATTGTGTGCCCTGTAAAAGAGCCGCATCTGGTAGACATGATCACTCCATCATTGAAATCCAACCGGATACGGGTTTGTTTGCACTTTTATAGATTTAGGAGTTGCGCACTAGTAGTTAGGGGGGTTGGGGATCCAGTTAGAGGGGTTGGGATTAGTAGATTAGAAAATTCACACACGCCAGAATCACTCAAAACACATTGGAAATTACTGCACATGCCCTATCTAACAAATAGCTATGCCAAAGGGACAATAACTAAGCAGGCCAAAATCAAGGACCGGGACCCAACCACAGAAGGACACCCCAAAAACTCTAATGGCGACACGTGGGAGGAATAATTAGATCAGTTTACCATTATGACATGGAATGTGAGGGGACTGGGTACACCGAGCAAACGGGCCAGGGTGCATGCACACTGCCACCCTGCAAGAAACACACATAATAGAGGCGGATCTAAGGGAGTTGCGCGCGAGATGGGGTGGTCAGATTATAGGCACTACATACTCGACCTTCGCGAGGGGGGTGCTGATCTGGATCGCAGCTGGGGTCTCATTTTTCCTCTCAGCTCACAAGATAGACCAAGGAGGAAGATACGTGATAGTGGAAGGCCGTCTGGATGGCAGACAGCTGGTTGTAGTCGGAGTATACGTTCCAAATACAGGAATCGCAGGATTTCTGGGCTCTCTCACACCTACACTATTGACAAACCCTATGGCTCCAGCCCTCTGGGGTGGAGACTTTAATAGTACCCCAATTGCATCGCAAGATAGATCACATGCTCAAACGGGATCGGGTGCAAGTGGGAAAACCCCAGGCCCACTGCAGGAATGGGCAGGAGCCATGAGACTATTCGATCTATGGCGCCTTGGGCATCCACACCAGAGGGAGTACTCATTTTACTCTGCCCCACACAAAACTCACACTAGAATAGACATAATATGGGGCACCCAGGATATGGGAGCACTGCTCGGCGAGTCAGAATACTTACTGAAAACTCTGTCCGATCATGCACCACTGAGAGTAACATTGAACTGGGGCAGGACGCGACAGGCGATCCCAACTTGCCACTTGCAGGTGGAAGCCTTGAGAGACCAAGCATTTGCAGATACACTGAAATCCACATTAAGTCAGCACTGGGAGGCAAATGCCATGACAGCAACGACGCGAGCTATAGAGTGGGATGCACACAAGGTAGTGATTCGGGGTTTATGCATATCCTCCACGTGAGGAGTAAGACGCACTTTGCAAGCGGAAATAGGCAAATGAGAAAAAGAGCTCAGGGCGACGGAGACTGTGGTAGCCCATGGAGAAATCCCCCACACAGTCCTAAAAGAAAGGCGCGCAAAATATAATGACGCGGACAGCAGACTCCCCTGCCATGATTATAACTACCATTTATTGCGCCTGCAGACAGAAGGAGACAGATCGAGTAGAATGCTGGCGTGGTTGTTGCGCGAGGATAGACAGCAATCCCCAATTGGGGCCATCCGAACTGACGCACAAGGCATGGTTACCACACAGGCGGAGATAAACAGAACGTTCAGAGATTATTACTCAAACTTATACACCAAACGCACCTCTTGCACACCCACGGAACTCAAGTCCTTTCTCGCCGAATCCCACCTACCACAGCTCGCACAGACCGATAGGGAAACAATAGAAGCCCCCCTGTGAATGAGGGAAATAGAATTAGCCCTAGCACAGATGCCCAGGAATAAAGTGCCTGGAACAGATGGCCTTCCAGTAGAGTACTACACTGCATACTTGCCCTGCCTAGGACCTCATCTCCTGAAGGTGTTCGAGGAAGCGTGGGCTAACTAATGCCTACCCACATCACAGAGAGAAGCAATGATAGTGGTGCTCCACAAACAGGGCTGCGATCCCACAGATGTTAAATCCTATAGACCACTGTCGCTCCTAAATTTAGATTGCAAAATACTGGGCAAAATTTTGGCAAATAGACTAGCCCCTGTCACGCACACCATAATACATGATGATCAAAATGGCTTTATACCAAGGCGCAACACCTTCCTAAATATTTGCAGATTATTGGGTATAATGGGGACACCCCCTCAGACGCGCACAAAGAAATGGTACTCTCGCTGGATATTGAAAAGGCGTTCGATACGCTAGAGTGGGATTATCTGTTCTCTACAATGAACGGATTAGGGTTAGGCCCCAACTATATACGCTGGGTTCGGACATTGTACACTGGCCCACAAGCCAGGGTGAAGACAGGGGGATGATCTCCGACAGCTTCTCGATCTCTAGGGGCACGAGACAGGGATGCCCGCTATCACCGCTATTGTTTGCAATAGCAATGGAGCCATTAGCGGCAAGAGTACGCTCTATGGAACAACGCTGGGGTATAGTCAGGGGAGGGGCCCATCATACAATCTCACTTTATGCAGATGATGCGTTAATATATATCAGGAAAGGCCACGTGCTTGTCCCATCAGTAATATCCCTTTTTGCTGAATTTGGTGCCCTGTCGGGTTTGGTGGTGAATTGGGAAAAGTCATGTGCATTCCCGCTTGTAAAGCGGCCACTCGAAAGACAAGGGGCCCCTTCGTTGGGGTGCCTGAAATGGTGCTTTGAAACGTTCAAGTACCTCGGAATAAACATATACCACAACACAGAGGATCTCAGAGATGGGAACCTGGGTAGAGCGTTGGCCGCTATAAAAGGATGGCTGCAGTTCTGGAATAAACTGCCGCTCTCTCCGCCGGGGAAGGTGGCAATCGCGAACATGCTGATTCTGCCCGGACTGTTTGAGGACGGGAAGCTAATGTCATTCGAGGCCTTACAGGCCCTATCCGACATAAATCCTGGTCAATTCCTGACATATCACGCCATAGGCCACGCAATTAAAGAAGCATGGGGGACAGGCACCACTGAACCAGAATCTTCCCCTGTAGTTCACCATATATTACAATATGATGCCCAATCAAAAGTAATATCAAACCTATACAAAATCCTAAACAAACCCCCCGAGCCTCATGCGGAGAAAGCCAGGGAGAACGCCGTTCTCCCTGCTCCGATCGCACTAGCCGAGTGGCAGAATGTCCTGCAACATGCCCGTGGAGTATCAAGGAATCCCAGATTCAGATATACCCAGTTTAACTACATGCATCAAACATACTTGTCACCTGCTAGGATAAAATGCATGTTCCCAGACTCCGACCAGTTTGCCCTAGATGTAAAGCTCCGCTAGCACACTTTTATCACATGGTCTGGGAGTGCCCTAACATACAAAAAGCTTGGATGGAGGTGGTACAGGAGATCTCTGAACTAACGGGGCTGGCATTGACGGCAGAACCCAAATCCTGCTTGCTGGGGCTTAGGTCAAGATCTAAAAAACAAAGACACTTGCATAAATTTGCAGACCTAGCCTGCTTAATGTACAAAAGACTAATAGCCATGCACTGGAAGGCGCCCACAGCGCCCGTCCGAAAAGCATGGAGCACCCTAACACTGCGCTGGGCCCGCACGGAATACCAGGTATTAAAGAAGCTGAAGCAGGAGGGACAACAGCACACAGGGTGTACTGCCTGGGAAACACTGGTAGCCAAACTCGAGGCAAAAAATGCTGATAAACCCCCATGAACCGAGTAAGGAAAGGCCTGAATAACCAGCTTACATTCCTTAGTGCACCCATCACACGAGCACAACTAAACGCGCAACATATCAACACTGAGCGGACTTGCACACTCCCCCATAGGCACACTGGCAGTATACCAATCCACGGGCATATGCACAATTATAATACATAGGGCCAACATCTAATTTCCGGTAGCATTCATACTTGCAGGGCCCACAGAGAGCCCAAAAAATGCGTTGGGCAATACAGGTCCTGCAACAAGAGGACCCACACCAACCATACACGCGACCCCTTAGCGGCTACTGAGTGGGCGCTGAGGATTCCAGCTAATGCAGCATATAAAGATACTGAAGGATAAAGAGTGTTCCGACACGTGTTTGATGTGGGAGGGTTGGGGTTGTTAGTTGTTTGTTGTTAAGCAGTCAATCGGAATCCTGCGGACGTTAATTGTTCTACATGTAATGTGTTTCGAATATATAAAATCAATAAATAAATTAAAAAAAATAAAAAATTACAAATATTTATTCTCATATTAAGTATGTAAATTGTGTAAATATTTTTTTAATTTCTATTGTAGGTGCAGGGTGTGGATTTATAGGAGTACAGGGTGAGAAGTTTATTTAAATAATTTATTATTAATTTTTTATAAATCAATTATTTAATTGATAATTCTGTAAGTTGTGTAATTAATATAATGCATTAATTTACATGTATGTTAAATGTTTGATACGTGTGATAATTTAAACATTTACTAAATAACTTTTTTAAATTTTATTTAAAAAAATTAAAAATACTTTAAATGTTTAATTGTTTTTAAGGTATTCATTAAATTTTATTTCAATAGTTTTATAATTTTATGAAATGAATAACTGTATTAAAATAAGGTATGTGTTGGAAGTGATTTCCTTACTGTTCCGCAGACTGAAATGGGAATATTACATTTTAGCTCTCGTGAGTCTAACGCTTTCCCCACTGTTGCATTGATTGGAGTGGTAATAGTAAATTTTATCCCTTCTGAGTCCAATGTTTTCCCTACTCTTGCACAGACAGGAGTGGGAATAGTAAATTTTGCTCCTTGTAGGTTCACCGCTTTCCCTACTGCTGCAAAGACTGTAGTGGGAATAGTAAATTTTACTCCTCCTGAGTCCAACTCTTTCCCTACTGTTGCACTGACTGGAGTGGGAATAGTAAATTGTACACCTCCTGTGTCCAGTGCTTTCCCTACTGTTGCACCCATTGGAGTGGGAATAGTAAATTGTATCTCTCCTGATTCCAACTCTTTCTCTACAGCTGCAGAGAATGGGGTGAGAATAGTACATTTTACTTCTCCCGAGTCCAACACCTTCCCTACTGTTGTAGAGACTGGAGTGGGAGTAGTAAGTTTCCCCTTTCTGAGTCCAATGCTTTCTCTACTGTTGCACTGACTGAAGTGGGAATAGAACAGTTTACCCCTTCTGAGTCCAGTGCTGTCCTTACTGTTGCACTAACTGGAGATGAAATAGTAAATGCTACTCCTTCTCAGTCCAACACTTTCCGTACTATTGTGCTGACTGGAGGGGGAATATTACATTTCACCTCTCTGGAGTCCAATGTTTTCTTTACTGTTGCACTGAGTGGAGTGGGAATAGTAAATTTAACCTGTCTGAATCCAAATATTTCCCTACTATTGTACTAATTGCAGTGGGAATAGTAAACTGTATCACTCCTGAGACCAACGCTTCCTCTACTGTTGCACAGACTGGAGTGGGAATAGTAAATATTACCCCTCCTGAGTCCAATATTTTCCTTAGTGTAGCACTCACTGGAGTGGGAATATTATTTTTTACCCCTCCAGAGTCCAACGCTTTCTTTACTGTTGCACTGAATGGAGTGGGAATAGTAAATGTTAATCCTTCTGAGTCCAACACATTCCCTACTGTTGCACAGACTTGAGTGGCAATAGTGTATGTATTATTTTTAGAAATTTAAATTTTGGTTTATTTTGTCTAAATATATATTACGGTTACTAAAATGTACTTTTTACATGTTGTTTATTTTTTATGTGTAATTACATTTGTATGTGTTTCATATTTGTTCCATTTTATTTGTTTTTAATATATTGTGTATATATATATATATATATATGTATATATAAAAACACACGTATATATTTTTTTAAATGAAACAAATTGTGAAATATAAAATAAATCATAAATTGTATTTGAATAGTTTTAAATTATATATGTGTAAATAAACATACATATATACATATTTATATATTTTTTATGATTTAAATATATTTAATTTACATTAAGTTACTCTTAGTTGTATTTATATATTTAATGTTTACTACTTTGAACTATATATATTTTAAATTATGATACTTTTGCCTATTTTTATCTATATTAGTGCATACCAACAGTTTGTCATTTACAGTATAAGTATAGGATAACAATATGTTTGGGTTGGACATTTTGAACTCAATATTTTTATACCACAATATTTTGTGGTGTAGATATTCTGTCAGTGAACCGTGGGAAGGGTATTCCCAGATGTGGGTCCCGTGCTCCCTAGGCCACCAGATTCAAGCCAGCATGGCTGATGAGGGGTGATAACCTGAAACCTGTCAAAGGATGCTTGTTTCCGGTCCAGTCCAGTACAGTGAGGACTTGGCTTGGAAAGTTCGGGCTGGACTGTTCCCATGGGGAGCAGGGACAAGACTCACTTGCAAATGGCTGGGTCCAAATTGAAATGGCATGGTGAGCAAGAAAACAATGGATTTAGGCCCAGATCTGTGACTGGGGGTGAATGTTTGACTTTTTTCTGCATTTGATCATTTTATCCATCTGTTCTTTTTACATTTGTTGTGGGACTTGTTTGCCCAGACTTGGGTACAATGCTTGCCATGCCACTAGATTCAAGCTAGTCTGGCTAATGAGGGGTGATACCCCGAAATCGGTCCTGGGATGCTTGTTTCTCCAGCCCAAGGAGGACCTGGCCTGTCAGTTCGGGCTGGACTATTTCCATGAGAAGCAGTGCCAGGACAGATTTGTATATGACTGAGTTCAAACTGAATTGTCATGGAGAGCAAAAATAAAACAATGGATTTAGGCCCAGATCTCTGGGTGAATGTTTGACATTGTTCAGCGTTCTGTCCATTGTCTGTTCTCTTTGCATTTGTCGCCTCAATTAAACATTTATCGTTTATTAAATGTAATAAGGTAATCCAATCATATCCTATGGGAGAAGTTGGCTTCACAGTAATGAAAAACGAATTTGTGTGTTCTTCACTACCAGGACATGTAAAACGTATAAGTATGTGTCCAACATTTAAATTACAGTGCACTCTGTTTGTGGCCTACCTTAGGTGTAATTTATATGTAATAAAAACCAAGGGGGTTATATTGGGAAGTCAAACTGTCATTTTAAAACTGCTGGCAGACCTGAGCTGTTTTAAAGGGCTACTTAAGTGGGTGACACAAGAAATGCTGCAAGCCCACTCTTTGCATTGAATTTACAGGCCCTGATTATATGGTATACAACCTCAGTAGGGACTAATAAGTTAATTAAACAGTCAAATCAGGTGTAAGCCAAGTTTACCATGTTTAGGGAGTGAGCACAAGCACCTTATACTTGGTTAGCAGCTGTAAAGTGTGCAGTCCTAAGGCCAACAAAAACGAATTCAGAAAAAAAGGAAAGGTGAAGGCAAAACATTTGGGGATGATCATGCAGAGAGGGCCAGGTCCAACTTGAGGGTTTTAATGTGAAGGAATATTTTATTTATTTTGGAGGGGAGACGTTACTTTCATCTTTTGTTTCATTGTTGTGGTATTGAGAATGTGTGTGTGCTTTCTGGACATACAATGTGTCATTATATGTCATTCTGTGTATGTTGTGACGGATGCAACAAATTAGTTGTCCAAATCTTTCAATGTGTGGCTTTGTTCATATTAGTCAATGTGTTGTGTGCAGGTGTCTGTAAAGTTGTTAGTGTTTGCCTTTGAGCTGGTAGCATTGTGTAATTGTTTCGCAGTGCTATGCCACTTGTGTTGTGTGACTTACCCTAAAGTGGGGCAGCAGCAAATTTGAGCCTGTTTGGATGGTAGTACTGCTTGAATAGACGTCAGGGTGTTATTTGTTTAGATTTGCAACTAACAGTTTTGTAGATGTGTTTTTGTATTCTCCATTGCCATACTTCTGTTCCTGCTATATTTTCCCCTAGCCACTCCCATCTGTAATAGATATTCCCCCATTCCAGTGATACCTCCTTACCATATTTACATTTAGGAATAAGCAGTAGATTTACATGTATGTTATTCTCTTCACTCACAGTGTTAATCTCTGAAAATGAGATAGTGTAGGTGCAGGCAGACCTCGCCAAATGTACTTTTGTGAATTGCATTTACAAATATATGAAGTAGTAGTAAAGGAGTACTACTAACACATATGACTTAGGGACCATAAATGAACAGAAGCATGCAACAAGCAAATGCATTAGAGTCTCACTTAGGAAAGCACCAGGACCTAATCACTTGTTGCATATTACAATAGTCTGTTTTGAATATACAGCTGATAAAATCCTCATGAATGAATTGGATACTTCACATTTGATCAGCAACGACCCATAGGCATTATTCCTCTTCACCTCCAGAAACCTACATATTGCCATCAGATACAAACTGTGCCCAGCTGGAACTCTAAATTCGGTAGAGGAAAATATTTGTGTAAGAGCCTAAATGTTGCTCATGTGAAATATCGAGCCACAGCTAAATAATGGTCATCATAAAAATTGCAGCAGGAAAAAACGCAACATTAGAAATACTGTGCACCCCCTTGAAATATTGCTCCACAGTAGTGTGCTGAATAAATAACACCCCAGAGAACACTTTGACATTGAACAATTGTTCCTTAACATAGTGGAAACAGACCATGACAAAGGACTATATACTAAACACACTGTGTGTTTTTGTTTGAGTAGTGGGCACTATAACTTACTTCCATTTCCAGACAAACTTTTCTAGGAATTTGGGGCCCAATTACCAGTTTGGCGTTCGGATGAGCCGATCACCAAACTAGTTGGGAGGATGCCACTGTCATACTGGGGTGACCAGCAGGAACATTGTATTACGTGTTCCTGTGGGGATGATCAGTGGGAACAATGCTACAATATTGATCTCAGCCCCTTTAAGGGAGCAGAGGCCAATATTTTAGTACACCAGCACCATCGGAATGCGCACTGTCTGCTTGACAGTGCGCATTCCGATGGTGCTGGGCAGGGGAGCTCCTGCAATGCTCATGGCATGGGCAGTGCAGGGGCCCCCCTGTGGACCACGGCCCTGCCTTTCCACCAGCCTTTCCATGGCAGGGTCCACACCATGGAAAGGCTGGCGTAAAGCTGAGCTGTACAACGCTGCTCACAACCTCAGACAGTGGATCAAGGACT
Organism: Pleurodeles waltl; assembly: GCF_031143425.1. Classification (NCBI taxonomy): domain Eukaryota; kingdom Metazoa; phylum Chordata; class Amphibia; order Caudata; family Salamandridae; genus Pleurodeles; species Pleurodeles waltl. Next base: position 368,979,638 of record NC_090442.1, on the reverse strand, counting down.
GCGCCAACCTCCTTGCACCACTCAAGAAGCCCACCAACAACCAAGCCAGCAAAAAAGCAACCTGGTTCACCGACGAACTCCAAGCGCAACTGCCGGAAACTAAAGAAGATATGGCTCCACGAACGCACAAGGACGCCACCCGCAGGTATCACCAGCTCATCAGACAAGCCAAGAGATCCTCCTTCAAAGACCGCCTGGATAACAATGCGAATGACAGCAAAGAGCTCTTCAGCATCGTGAAGGAACTCTCCAACCCCAGCGCCAACATCAACTAAATTCCACCCTCTCAAGAACTGTGCGACTAACTGGCACTTTCTTCCACCGGAAGATCACCAACATCCACGACAGCTTCAACACCACGTCCACCCCACCACAGCAGACCCCACCTCCGAGAACACCACCCGTACCAACCGCCTAACCTCATGGACCAACGTCAACGACGACGAAACACGCAAGATCATTAACTCCATCCACTCAGGATCACCGTCAGACCCATGCCCGCACCACGTATACAACAAAGCCAATGCGACCATCACACCCCATCTACGGACGGTTATCAACATCTCCTTCGAAACAGTGACTTTCCCGGAAAGCTGGAAGCATGCCGAAATCAACTCCCTCCCCAAGAAGCCCAAGGCCGACCCCAAGGACCTCAAGAACTTCCGGCCCATCTCCCTACTCCCGTTCCCGGCGAAGGTCATAGAGAAAATCATCAACACGCAACTGACTCGCCACCTTGAAGCCAACGACATCCTGGACCCTTCCCAGTCCGAATTCAGACAAAACCACAGCACCAAGACCGCCCTCCTCGCCGCCACAGACGACATCAGACACCAACTCGACAACGGCAAAACATCTGCCCTCATCCTTCTGGACCTGTCAGCCGACTTCGACACGGTCTGCCACTGCACTCTGAAAACACACCTCCATCAAGCCGGTACCCAAGAAAAGGCCGTCAACTGGACCACATCCTTCCTCTCTGGCAGAACCCAGAGAGTCCGCCTCCCCCCCTACCAATCCGAAGCCACTGAAATCATCTGCGGCGTACCCCAGGCCTCTTCCCCCAGCCCGACGCTGTTCAATATCTACATGGCCCCCCTTGTACAAGTGGCCCGCCAACACAACCTCAACATAATCTCCTACGCCGACGACACTCAGCTAATCCTCTCCCTAACCAAGGAGCCGCACACCGCCAAAACCAACCTCCACGAGGGAATGAAGGCTGTCGCCGACTGGATGAGAAGCAGCTGTCTGAAACTGAACTCGGACAAGACGGAGGTCCTCATCCTTGGGCCCACCCCCTCCGCTTGGGAAGGCTCATGGTGGCCAACCTCGCTGGGAACCCCACCGACCAACCACACATGCAACCTTGGATTCGTCCTCGACTCCTCCCTTTCCATGTCTAAACAGGTCAACGCTATCTCCTCCTCCTGCTACAACACCCTCTGCATGCTCCACAGGATCTACAAGTGGATCCCGAACGAAAGAAGAAGAACAGTGACACAGGCCCTCGTTAGCAGCAGGCTAGACTACGGCAAAGCACTCTATGCAGGCATACTGGCCAAGCACCTGCAATGCCTACAACACATCCAAAACGCCTCCGCCCGACTAATCCTCAACATGCCCCTCCACAGCCACATCACCCCCCACCTGAGAGACCTTCACTGGCTCCCCGTCGACAAGAGGATCACCTTCAAGCTCCTCACCCATGCACACAAAGCACACCAGAACACCGGACCAGCCTACCTGAACAACCGACTCAGCTTCTACACCCCCACCCGACAGCTCTGCTCTGCAAACCTCGCCCTCGCCGTCGTTCCCCGCATCCAACGTAAGACCTCCAGAGGCAGAGCCTTCTTCTACCTCGCCGCCAAGACCTGGAACACCCTCCCCCCCCACCAGCGCCTTGAGACCCTCACGGGGTAAGTAGAGCGCTTTATAAATACAATGATTGATTGATTGTAATCAGCCAGGTGAAGCTGAGTTCAGTGCCACCATGGCTCAGTACAACTCAGACTGCCGTCAGCCCATCAGGAACCACGTTCCTGCCGGTTACAGCGGTCCCCTGGCTGTCCAACCACCAGGGTCATAATTTGGAGGTTCGACCATCTGGCCTGCAGCAGTCCAACTGCCACCCGGGGTTTGGTGGTTCTCAGACCGCCAAACTCATAATAGGGCCCTATATGTCTACATTTTCCATATCTTTGCAGATTAAGGCCCGTATTTATACTTTTTTTAGCGCCGCATTTGCGCCGCTTTTTGACGCAAAACGGCGCAAACCTACAAAATACAATGGCATTTTGCAAGTTTGCGCCGTTTTTGCGTCAAAAAACGACACAAATGCGGCGCAAAAAAAGTATAAATACGGGCCGAAGAATCTTGCTGGGTCATTCTTTTTTAAGTTGCATGGAGTGTGCCCTGCACCATTGTCCACATTATCCTCATACTGGCTTTTATATTAAATTCTGAATGTCGTCTCTTATTTATTTATTTAAGGACACCTCTTGCAAGTGACCTGGGTAATTATAATCCTTTGAGGTGACCTTCACAAATGATAAGTCCTTGAGCGTTTTTGGCTTACTTAGGTTTCTATATAGGATATGCGTTATTTCTTTTATAGGATCTATCCAAAGTTCTTTTGTCATTTGACTAAAAGGATGGTCTGTTTGGAGCGGTTTACACATGGTATTGGATTCCACCATTGTTAATGATTAGTCATTTGAGGTATTAGCCCTTTGACTGCCATATTGTCTACAGACGACACTTCAATCATGTTTTTTTAATCACTGCACTAACTTTCACTATGTCATCACATCGTTTCACAGAGCACTCAATTTGATTTTGTTAGAAATTGGGTCTCTAGAGTTGTGTACCCTGTTTAAGTAGGAACCACAATCCTAGTCAGGGTAAGTAAGATACACAACCTAAATTAACCTGTGCTCACCCTCTGGAAGCTTGGCACACAGCAGTCAGACTTAAAAAGCAATGTGCAAAGTATTTGTGCAACATTTAAATTATGGTAATACAGTGAAAGACACCACAAAAAGACTCCACACCAGTCTGGTACAAATTGAGAATATTTATCTGAGTAAAACAAGACCAAAATAACAAAAATCCAATAAGTTGAACTCAAGATATTAATTTTTAAATGTAAAAACAATTCTTAGAAGACTGGGACCCCATTCACTGTCACTTGCCACCTTAAGGATCACCAACTTGCCCTCTGAGTCCACCTCCCAACTAAGAGATCACAGCAGGGTCTTTGGCCTGCCCCTTGGGTCTACCAAAGGCCACACTGGCCACTGATGTAGAGTTACCACCAGTGGGTGATTTATTTGTACAGACAGAGTCTCCCTGCTTGTGTCCTAGCTGAGAACAATCAAAGCAGCAGGGTTGGAAATGGGGTGCCCTGGGCCACTGCCTACCAGAACCTCCCTCATTCTTCTCAGACATGGTAACCCTTTCCTTTTCCCTTACCCTTGGACCTTCCTGGGTCTCCCTTGACCTCCCCCTCAGTCTGCTGGGTGGAACCTGAAGCACCCTTCTTGGGGTCACTCCCAGGCACTCCCTGTGGACCCTGGTGCTGCCCCAGTGGTTCCCATCCTTAGCAAGCTCCCTGGGGTCAGAGAGCTTACTATCAACAAAGTGTTGGCATAGATCTGGAAATCAAAGAAAAGGTGCTCTGTTGCAAACAAATTGTACAACCCTTGGTAATCCTTTATCTCTCACTGCCCTTCACTCAACCATCCAGTGCCTTGCAAAAGGAATCCACACAATCCACCCAGGTCTATTGGGATAGCTTGACTGTCCCTTAACTTTTGTCTGTACTTTTTTGGGGACAGACCAAACTTCCGGATTAGGGCCTCTTTCATGGGGAGATACCTCATCCTATATCTCCCTTCTAGGGCCAGTAGATCGACCCTCCCCTTACTAGGAATATGCCTCCACAGATTAGCTCCTCAGGGACGCTCTGCATCTATAGCAATTTCATAGGCCCTAAAACATCTGTCTCTGTCGTCTCCCACCACAAAGTCAGACACCAGACCCATGAGTATCAAGACCCTCCAGAGGGCACAGTAGAATTACTGCCACCATCACTGCTTGACTCCACCTGCCTGGTCTTGATGTCCAGCTCTCGTAGACTCAGCTCCTGAGCCAATATCATTTTTTCTCCTCAATAGCCAATCTCTTTTGGCTCTCCACTATGCAACTTATGTTTTCTCTTCTGTCCTGGGTGGGCCAATCACTCCTTGCAAGCTGGTTGCCCTCTGGCCCAGAGGCAGCCCCAGGTTCTCCATTGAGAACTGGTCCAACTCGTCATCGTCCTCTATTTCCTCCTTGGCACATATGCTGCATCACTTGATTTAACCAGGCCCTCAGCACCTTTTGCAGCCGCACCTTCTTGGTGAAGCCCTTAGTAGAAACCACAAAATCCTTGTAAAAGTGCTTAAGTTGTTATTGAACTGTGTTCTACAATTTGGACAGCTCAAACTCCAGGTTTGCAGGCACAGTTATGGGATCTCCAATCAGAGACATGATTTGGAATAAAAAGCAAAAAGACCCACCAGAGAGAATTGAACATTTTTTAAATGCCAATTTAAAGAGAGCAGGAAAAAATGCCAATGGGTATCGGAGACAATGGATTAAAATTTGTCTTAGATGTGTGTAGTAGTGTACACCGAATTACTGTAAGGCACTGCACAAACACAGGTCCTGTCATCACTGCTGATCACCAGTGTTAGAAATTGAGTCGCTAATTGGCAGAGGTAAGCACCTTGTTCAAGTAGGGACTACATTCCTAGTCAGGGTTAAGTCAGATACACAACATAAATTAACCTGTGCTCACCCTCTAGTAGCTTGGCAAAGAGAAGTCAGGCTTAACTTGGGAGGCAATTTGTAAAGTATTTGTTTAACACGTAATTTACAGTTGTTCAGTGAAAGACACCACAAAGTCTCCACACCAGTGTAACAATTCAATAAAAATCCAATAAGTAGAATTAATTCAAGAATAAATATAAAAACAGTGCTTAGAAGTTACTAGTGGTCAAAAGGTTACTTGAGGTTGTGAGGGACCAGTACAAATCGAAAGTTCTGACCAGTCGCGATGGAGGGTAAGCCTGCAACAGAACCCACGCAGGCTCGGCAAAATAGTACCTTGGCTGCAGCAAGCGTCAATGTAGAGGAGCAACTGCAAAGGTCATGCGTTGATATTTTTCACTCAGGTCACTGCCTCATTGTCAGGCTCCGTCGCATTGAATGTAGTACATCATTGTCAGGCCATGCAGGCTGTGAATCCACTGTCAAACAGCCTCTGGATTGGTGTCTAAGGGCGGTGCGTTGGTTCTGACTGGAGCTGTGGTGACGGTGCATCTGTTTTTGCAGAAAGGCGCTGCAGAACCCACTTCTGAGGCCCTTGACTGGAGGGGGGAAACTTTGACAAGGTTAGGACTGCTAGATGGCAGAGTTCAGGGGCATCTAGAAAGCTGCATGCAGTCTTTGATTTCCAAAGAACCGCAGGAGAACAAGAGACAGGTCAACAAGTCCTTGGACAATTTTGAATTCAAGGATGTAGAGAACAGGTCCAGTCCTTCTCACCCAAGGCAAGAAGCAGCAGGCCAGCAAAGCAATTATCAAAGTGGCAGTCCCTCCTACAACACTGCAAGCAGTAAACCAACACAACAATGCAGTTACCAGAGTATCAGTCGCTCCTGGCAGTACAGTCCTCTTCCTGGCAGAATGTCCCTTGGTACCAGAAGAGTTCTGATTTGGTGAGGTTTCGGGTCCAGTACCTATACCCAGTTGAGCCTTTGACGTGGGGAATACTTCAAAGAGAGGCCTTTGAAGTGCCCAAGATACCTGCCCCTCCTTCTCTGGCAATGGAGGGTAGGCCGGCAACAGAACCCAGACAGGCTCCGATGAACAGTACCTTGGCTGGAGCAAGTGTCGACGTCGAGGAGCAACTGTGAAGGTGATGCACTGATATTTTCCACTCAGTCAGGTCACTGCATCATTGTCGGGCTCTGTTGAGTTGAATGTAATGCGTCGTCATCAGGTAGCACAAGCTGTGAATCCGCTGTCGTAGAAAAGCATCTGCATTGGCATCTAAGGGTGATGCGTCAGTTCTGACTAGTGCAGTGGTGACAATGCATCGGTTCTTTTTTACAAAAGAGTTCTGATTTGGTGGGGTTTGGGGTCTAGTACTTATACCCAGTTGAGTCTCTGACATGGGGAAGGCACAGCCCTATTCAGGTGTGTCATCTCCTCCCTCCCATCTAGCCCCAGAAGACCCATCAGGATGGGAACGTCACACCCCACCCCTTAGTGTGTGACTGTCTAGAGTGACTGCACAAAGCCCAATCTTCATCCACCCCAGACGTGTATTCAGAGACAGGCAGAGGCACATAATGGTTAAAGTAAGAAAATGCAACTTTCTGAAAGTGTCATTTTCAGACTTCCAATTTAAACTTCAACTTCTACATAAGTTGTGATTTTAAATTGTAAGTCCAGAGACGCCAAACTCCACATTTCTTTCTTGCCCTAATTGGAAATTACACTTAAAAGATGCTTTAATGTGCTCCCAGTGTTAATTTATGGGAGAGATAGGCCTTGTAGTAATTAAAAACAAATATTTCACAGCAAGGACATGTTAAACTTAAAAGTGCATGTCCAACTCTTTAAATACATTGCACCCTCCCCTTTGGGTTAACTAGGGCCTACTTTAGTGGTGACGTACATGTAATAAATGGCAGTTTATAAGTGCACACACAGGCTCTGCAGTGGCAGGCCTGAGGCATGTTTACAGAGCTGCTGTAGTGGGTGGCACAGTCAGTGGTGCAGACCCACTAGTAGCATTGAATTTATAGGCCCTAGGCTCAAATAGTACACTTTACCAGGGTCCTGTACGTAAATTTAATAGGCCAGTTGTAAATAGACCAATGTTACCATGTTTAAAGTACACAGCACCTACACTTTAACACTGGTCAACAGTGGCAAAGTGCTCAGGGCACTAAAGCTAATGAAAACAAATACAGCAAAAAGTGGAGAGGGAAAGCAAAAAGTCTGGGGATGACCCTGCAGAAAGGGCCAGGATCAACAGTTTGCTGTAGATCCCTTTGCACATGCTTGTAGGTTAAGTTATTTTTTTATGGCGTATACAGGATACATTTAGGTCCCCAAAACGTTGTTGACATTTATTGGCTTAGTTGATTGGATTAATTTACAATAAATGATTTTTCTCAAATGATTCTTCAATTGATACCTTGAAGGACCCATGTTCCTAATTTAAGGATTACATACTACTATCAGAACTTGTCCTCAAATTATAGCATAGTATATAAAATATTTATTAGGCAAAGCTGCTGAATTTCAGTTTACTGTAGAAGGTGTGAGGGATACTGAAGGCTGACAAATTGGTAGAAAGCAATGAGAGACAATAAACACCAACAAATTATGTTGATATATTCGAGTTACTTCTGTATCTTTTTCTTTTTTTTACATAACAGCTAAATTCATCCATGCTGTTTCAGACAAAATGACTTGTTTCTTGTACTGTTGATTCTTATTGTTTAAAAAATAATATGCATCAGCTGTGATGTTCTTCATACCTAGCCACTCACAGGACTGCTCTTGATAATAACGAAAGTCACTGAGACTGCTGCAGCGCTAGGCAACACCCATAGTCACCTGTAAGCTCTGCCCATAAACAAACTCCTAGATGTGCTCCAAAAATATTAATTCAGGTGTAGTCCTCTTAATAATTCACAGGCACATTCACTGCTCTTTATAATACCAGGAGCCATTAAGCACAAATGAAACAAAAACCCACAAAGATCCCTGTGCATAAAACATCCAGCTTTGTCCTTCAATCAGTGCTTCACTCACGATCATACAGGCATGTTATAAATGGGGTCTTTGGTTGACAGTCAGATTACCCTCTGTCCAAGCTAGGACCCTCACTCTAGTCAGGGTAATAGAGAATCACCCTCAGCTAACCCCTGCTTACCCCCTTGGTAGCTTGGCACGAGCAGAGTGCTAGGTTTAAAGTAATTGTACCAACACACTAACTTAATGAAAACACTACAAAATGACACTACACAGGTTTAGAAAAATAGCAAATATTTATCTAAACAAAACAAGACAAAAATCCATTATATGCAAGTCAAGTTATCAATTAAAAACCAAAAAGAGTCTTCATGTAATTTTAAACACACATTAATGCTGTTAGCTTGAAAATGTACCTTGGGCACGTCAAAAATAACCCTGCACGGGCGAGTGTGCGTCAAAAGGGGCAAGCGATGCGTCAACTTCACTCACGAGCGAGACCTTGCATAGTTTCTCCTTTAGTCGGGTAAGCGTCCGTTGTTTCTTCTCTGTGCAGGAGAGCAATGTGTCGATCCGGTCAGCACTCTCGGATCCGGGCAGGCCTTGCATCGTTTTTACACACCCAGCAGTGTTTGTGTCAGAAATTCAGCCGCACGATGATCCGAAAACCAAGCAGCGCGGGTTGTGATCTCACGAGCCTCAGTCAGCGATGCTGCGCGTCGTTTCTCCAGCTCTGGGCATCAATCTTCCAATCGTGTTGTAGGCAAGCGTTGATTTTCAGCCGCAAAGCCAGCAGTGCGTCGATTTTTCAGCCGCAGATTAGAGTTGCATCGATCTTTTCCCCGCACGGCAGTCTGTGCGTGGATTTCTCACTCTTGGGCTGCCAGCTTCTCCTTTCAGGGTCCCAGGAACTGGATGGGCACCACTTGGCAGAGTAGGAGTCTCTCCAGAGACTCCAGGTGCTGGCAGAGAGAAGTCTTTGCTGTCCCTGAGACTTCAAACAACAGGAGGAAAGCTCTAAATCAAGCCCTTGGAGAGTTCTTCTCAAGATGGAAGGCACACAAAGTCCAGTCATTGCCCTCTTACTCTGGCAGAAGCAGCAACTGCAGGGTAGCTCCACAAAGCACAGTCACAGGCAGGGCAGCTCTTCTTCCTCAGCTCTTCTCCAGGTAGAGGTTCCTCTTGTTCCCAGAAGTGTTCTAAAATCTGTTGTTTTGGGTGCCCTTCTTATACCCATTTTTCCCTTTGAAGTAGGCCTACTTCAAAGGAAAGTCTCTCTTGATTGTGAAATCCTGCCTTGCCCAGGCCAGGCCCCAGACACACACAAGGGGGTTGGAGACTGCATTGTGTTAGGGCAGGCACTGCCCTTTCAGGTGTGAGTGACCACTCCTCCCCCTCCTCCTAGCACAGATGGCTCATCAGGAAATGCAGACTACATCAGCTCCCTTTGTGTCACTGTCTAGTGGGAGGTGCAACCAGCCCAACTGTCAAACTGACCCAGACAGGGAAAACACAAACAGGCAAAGTCACGGAAATGCTTTAGCAAGAAAATGCCCACGTTCTAAATGTGGCATTTTCAAAGACACAATCTTAAAATCAACTTTACTAAAAGATGTATTTTTAAATTGTGAGCTCAGAGACCCCCAAACTCCACATGTCTATCCGCTCCCAAAGGGAATCTACACTTTAATCACAGTTAAAAGTAGTCCCCATGTTGAGGGACTTTGGATAATATCTTGGCAGACGTGATAATACGCAAAGTCATGCAGAGCTTTGTTTTTAATAACAGCAGGTGTAGCACTCTACCAACAGCTGCCAATTACAAGGTGTAGAGAGAGATGCAGCATGCCACAGAACACATGGTGAAATCCCCACCTTAACCAGGAGCCTGTACAACACATACCATATCAAAATAGGGTGTCTTTCCTTACTTTCCAATTTTGGCTTGGCCAGAAAGCAAGGATAAAGAGAAAGGGAATTGGGGTACAATGGTCAGTCAGACATTACCTGTTAGAACCCACCTTCTTTCTTGCACCTCATAGCACTCAAGTAATCCTTGTCATGAGGGTCCCTGCAGAATGCAAGTCATCTGTTGCTATGGGGAATCTTGAGGATTGTCATGCAGTTCTACACATCTCCCTTTTGGCGGTACAAGGAAGGGAATCATTGGGCTGCATGTTTTAAGCCGCATCCTACCAAACAGCGCAGCTGTCTGGTTTGCTAAAAACACCTTGGGTACTTTCAGAAAGTTGACCTAGAAATGCATTTCCCTCATTGATTACCATTGACGTTGTGGCTTGCAACTCAAACCTTCTGGCTTTCCATTTGCAGGCTTTATTTGTTTTAGGCTCTCCAGGTTCAGTTTGTCCCTCCCATTGCCTAAACCATGTTTTCTGTATCCTTCTACAAACTTGCTTTCTGTTAACAGGCCTTTAAATCTTGTTCTTATCTCGTCACATTTGCGTGGCATCCTAAGACCAAGATCAAATGTCAGGTGCAGTCTTCCAAGGGCACTTGTTTACATTTCTTTCTCTGTCTTCAAAGTGAGAAGATTTATGTGACAATCTTGCTGGTTACTTGAGGTAGGAAAGACACACACATTAAGCAATTTTTTTGTTATTTCTGAAGTGTGTTGGAAACAAATATTTTAATATGCTCAAATCTAATCATTAAACAAGGTGATGCAATTTCCACATATTTTCGTCTGTGCACTGTATAGTTTTATTTTTTAAAACTGAATGCCTGTGCAAATGTAATGGTCATTTCAATTGAAAACGTGTTGTCTGTAACAGCAGTGTGCCACTGCACAATGAATACACCACTCTATGCTACTCCACTATACTCTGCACCACTGCACTCTACGCCACTTCATGCTACGCCTCTCTTTTCTACCATGTACCACTCTACACCACTCCAATCTAGGCCACACCAAATTATTCAGCACAACTCCACTCTATGCCACTGTACTCTGTCACTCTGCAACACTGCTCTCTGTGCCAATATACTCTGCACTAATGCACTTCACTCTGTAACACTCAACTCTATGCCCCTGCATTTCTACTCTGCACCACTGCTATCTATACCACTTTACTCTATGCGATTACATACTACACCACTCTACACAACTGCACTTTAGCCTACCCCACTCAACTGAACTCTACTGTGCACCACTCCACATCACTGTGCTCTACTCTGCACCACTCCACTTTACACCACTCCCCTGCAGTCAATGCCACTTCACGCTATGCCTTACTATTCTACCATGTACCACTCTACTCTATGCCAATGCACTCTTCATCACTCTGCTCTGCACCATTCCAGTCTACGCCACACAAATCTACTCTACACGACTCCACTCTATGGCACTGTACTCTATGCCACTCTGTGCCAATACACTCTATGCCAATGCACTTTACCCTGTGTAAAACTCAACTCTATGCCCCTGCAATCTACTCTGCATCACTGCATTCTATACTACTTCACTCTATGCAACTGCACTCTACCCTGCAACCCTCAACTTTACGCCACTCCACTCCATGCCACTGCGCTCTACTTTGCATCACTGCTCTCTATGCCACTCTACACCACTGTAGTATGACACTTTATTCTACAACACTGCACTCTCCGCCACTGAACTCTGACACTCTACTCCAATCTACATCACTGCACTCTATGCAACTATAGTGTACTCAGCACCACTCTATGCTACTCTACACCTCTATGCCACTCGTCTACTCTGTGCCACTGCCCTCTGCATCACTCAATGCCACTGAACTCTATGCCACTCTACTCTGCACCACGCCACTCTGCCCCACTCTAATCTATCCCCCTGTATTCTAGGATGCTGCATTGTACGCTACAGAATTCAATTGCACTCAATGCCACTGCACTCTATGCCACTATACTCTGCAACACTCTACACCAATGAATTATATACCAGTCCACTCTACGCCACACTAGTGTATGCCACTCCAGTTGACTCCACGCTATGCCAATCCAATACACAACACTTTTTGCCACTCCACAACACTCTAATCCACTCTTCACCATTCCACTCTGCGACACTCAACACCACTAACTTTTATCCAGGCTGAACAGCAGCCACGCTTGTGAAAAACATGGGGTAAAACTAATTGGCAAAGTCAATAGCTCTTGTGTAGGTGGGACCAATTGGCTTTGACAATGCTTGTTAGTAGGTAGTTTGTGCACCTTGTAAAAGGAGAAATCAATGATTACTGTCCCCCCTCGTCTTGGCAAATCTAAAGGATTCCTCCATTCTTGCATTGTGGTACATGAACAACAGCATCAGGTGATCCCAAGCATTCCTCTGGGACAGAAGTGTTGATTGTCTATTGGTTGTATTTTGGGAGAAGAGATTCATGTTCTTCAATCCTTGGAAACACAGGTGCCACTCCTTTGTCTCACTTGATGTCACGCTGGATGTAGTCAGCCTTCAATTGACTGCAGATCTTGTAACTGTGTGAGATTTGTGCCAACAAAGCCATGTAAACAGTCAGGTGACAAATATAACTCCCAGGATATTCAACACAAAGTATTTGAGTACAAGGAAGTAAAGGATGCACATTTCACTTGGTGGGAACCAGGCTGTTCTTTTCACTGGACAAGAGAGTACAGCTGATCTTACTTGGAAATTTAATTTTGAGCTCTTGGCTGAAAAGAATGAGCAAAGATTTGCATATTTTTTAGTTTGAAGACAGCACACAGACACGATTACAGACCTGGAAAGCAACATAAATGTGTCCCTATAAAAAGAAACACTGTCTGATATTTCAAGTATATACAGTGCTTAATTTGAGCCGGTGGTTTCCAGTTCTCAGCACAGGCACTTAATTGCTAACACTGGCTCTTATGACAGTCACCACAAGGGGGGGTTCTTTGCTTTATTTAGAGATGGGCACTACAACATGCATTAAAAATGACTAATGCCTGCCACCCAAGCTATTCGTACAGCTATGGGGGCCTGAAATAGTTTGAATTGTCAAACTTGTAGGATTGTGACGGTTAGTAGGTGTGTTGGTACTGTCACTGGCAGCGTCAGCTGGGGCAACAGGTGGTGTAAGGGGCAGCGGCGTCCTGACAAGGGCCCTGGCACTTCTTATCTTACAAATTAAGCACTGAGTGTATATACATATATTGATTTATCAAGCAGAATACCTCAGCAAAAGCTGTATTTTACAATTCAGTTGTTTCTAGTAAAACCTAACCAGCTAAAAAAATGTTAGCAGAGAAAAATACCTCAAATGCGGTATGGAAAAAGGGCGTTAGATTCATTAGAGTTGGTTTTGCAGCTCTATCAAATAGTTATACAATGAGATCTTTGACTAACAGAGACTTCGACAGACGCCACCTTTAGTTTCAATTTGCATTCATGCTCTTTGATGTTTTTCAGCTATTTTGGGCTGAAAAAGGCCACTGTAAAAGCGAAAAAAGGTTCTACAATGCTGAAAACAAGGTGAGCTAGGCATCTGAAATCTGCTTACCTGAAAAGTCTAATATAACGTTCCCTGAAATAATATAAAAGAAGAACAATTTGAGAGGACCTGAGATAAGTAACTGATTGCCCGACTGGTCCAATTATCTAAAACAATCTCAGCTGCTTACTGATATATAAATATTCATTATGGATTCTACTGTGTGCACCACTGTATTTTTCTTTGTGAATGCTTAAGTGTTCACAAAAATAAAATAAAATAAACTCATAAAACAACATGTAGAGGAGATGTGTCCTAACAAGTTTGGAATTATGGGCAAATCGCCGAATGTCCAGTCATTTAAAAAAAAAAATGTGTAACACAATCTAGTACTGCTGCAAAGTGATCTAATGTCCTTGAGCCAAGTTCCCACTATACAACCAAAAAATGTCCTACAATGGCATAACCAGGACATACGCCCAGAGACTATTCTCTATAGTAGGAGACCCGGACCCTTTCTCTCTTATCCCTGACCCTTTTTTATCTTTTATATCAATAATTTGGTGCCCCAGCTGGGGCTGTGCAATAATGATGCCTTGAGTCTTCCTAGAGGGTTCCCGCTCTTCTGTTTGCAGATGAAACTCCTAATTTCAAAATTCCTAATGGGGATCCAAAAGCTTCTGGACTAGTTTTCCATTTTCAGCAACCAGAGAGGCATAGAGATTAATCTTACTAAAACTATTTATAGTACGATTTAATTCTTGTCCATCAGCTCGCTCCCATCTGACTTTAAATGGCATCCCCCTGGAAAGAGTCTCTACATTTGATTACTTGGGGGTTACTCTTACAGAGCAGTTTGACTGGTCTTCCCATATCCAGAAATGTAGACTCAAGTTAGAACAATATTCAAGGGACGTGGTGAGGTCTCTACAAAGGTTCTAAATTTCATCCATTATCCCCAGCTCTACAAAATTAGAATCAGCAGACCCTTGGGGTGTCAATATATGGAGGGGAGCTTTAAGGCCATGAGAACGTAAGTGGATTGTAGCTAATAGAGAATTGTTTCCTGCGCCTTCTTCCTAGTCTCCCTTTCAGCACTCCATTTACTCCCTCTGGTTAGACTTGGACCACAGATCCTTTACTAACAAAGTGCGTTTTAGACCAGTATCGACGGAGGATCTGGGCGTACCCAGAACTCACGCCATACCGGTTGGGTGTGTAAGATGTACTGAAATTACACAGAGCTTTTAGAATCCCATGGTTCTGGTTTATTAATTGCCGGCTGACTGAGATAGGGTGTGGGAATCTCTAGTCTACTCTTAAGACTGCCTGTGGGACTTCGAAATCAACTCAAAGTGCTTCATCAGCAGTTTTTTGATGCTTTGCTTTTTAGGAATGGGAGGGTGGGATCACTTGCTGCAGCTTTTCTTGAGTTTAAAGATGATTACATCACGGGAGGTTACCTAGATGAGTTCAAAATCTTGCCAAAGCATTGTACATGAAATTTGGGCTTGGGGCCCTGTCACTCTGTCTAGTTATAGCTAAGTGGCAGCACACCTTTTTAGAATCGGATGTGTTTTGCCTCTTCTGTCACCAGGTGATAGCATCTATCAATCATGTTGTAATTTTCTGTCTGCCTTATCACGGGTACAGAAGGAAATGGATCTTTCCTCTTTGTTTTAATTTGGGGTTTAGGGATTACAGATCGCAATTAGCATTATGAGAAGCAAATCTAGCCAACCTATTGTATTTACGTCTCCTGTTTCTTTCTGAACATCTGGAGGATCAGGCAAAAAAACTAGCCCCTGGAACGATGCTGTCATAAAATAGCTTTTGTTTTAGAACTAGGAATAAATGTGATGTGGCTGGCATATATTGCGAAGCGGTCCCACTATTTTAGATATGACTGAATCAGGTCTCTGGTGCTGTTTATTTTTTGTAAATCTTAATTATTCTGCTGCACCAGGTGCATGACTGAACCTTGCATTTTGTGCTGCTATTGTCTGAATTTTATGTAGTTTCATATATTTATCTTATTGTCTTTTTTATTGGTTTTATGGTATCTGTAGTGTTTTGATGTGCTTTTATTGTGGTTACACACAATAACGAACGATTTATGAAAGAACTATAAAAGAAAAACAATTCGAGAGCACCTGAGACAAGTAACTGAATTGCTTGACTGGTGGAATTATCTAAACCAAACTCGACTGCTTACTGAATTGTACATTTTCATTATGGATCTTACTGTGTGCAACACTGTATTTTCCTTTGTGTATGCTTAACTTGTCACAAAAATAAAAATACAATAAACCCATAAAACAACTAGTAGAGGAGATGTTGCCTAACAAAGTTTGAATTATGGGCAAATCACTAAATGGCCAGTTGTTTAAAAAAAATGTGTAACAATCTAATACTGATGCAAAGCGATTTAATGTCCTGGGATCACGTTCTCACTATATGAAGCTGCATAAAACCTGAAGATAAATAGCCGCTCTGATGAGGTGTGAACTTTCTCTCAAAGCTGAGACAAAGGCCTTGGGTGTGGGGAGCTGTTCTGTTTCTCTGACAGGATGGCCATCTCGGCAGTGCCCAAGAATATAATTAACTTCAAAGAGGCCTACTATGTTAACATGTTGGAATTAGTTAGAGGGCTATGAAGGATTGTTTGCTGCAGGGCACTCGGGAACTACTGAAGAAGTGGTTAGGGTTACAGTAGGAACTTTTTTCCCATTGGTTAGGGAGTGGTCTGGAGTCACCCCCACCCACAGGCTAGTGTCAGGCATAAATGCATCACCCCTGGGGACCCCCTTCAGAACATTATGAAGACAGAAGAAAGACTGTACCTGCTATTGAGACCTGTGGGAAGACCTGAAAGGCTAGACCTGTATCCACTTGTACCCAGGACAATGAAATGGACACTAAGGGTCAGTTTTCTAAACTCCTGTTAAGCTATAGAGACATGACAAGCTGCTAGAGGCCTCTTTCCTGAACAGCCCAGCTGACCGGTTTCAGCTGGACCTGCCCTGGACTCTGCTGTTGGCTTCTCTGGAGTCTCCACCTCCTCTCATGCTTCCCCCCAAGTGCTACTCCTGGGGTCCTGGGATGCTTGACTGTGTCAAAGTGTACTCCTCTTAACATCCTGAAAAACCTGGTACTAGTTTTTGGCTCCAAAGACCAGCGGAGGACCGGGACAAACATACAAAGTCCATCTGACAAAAGTGCATTATTGCTGGGCCAAATATTCAGGTTGCTCCAGCTCAAAGATTTTCCACAGCAGCAAATATGTTTCATTGGGATGTTGTGTAGAAATGATCTTGCCTTGGAGAGCCTTATTCAGCTGCAACTTTCTGCCATGCCACGCTAGAGGAGTCAGAGCTCCAAAAAATTGACTAAGTTCAAAGGCAGAAATCATCACCAGGCGAAGGCGCAAAAAATATCCACGTGGTGAGGGACCTCACTTTGGTGTGAATTTTGAATTTCTCCTGCTCTCAGCTTTCACACCAAAAGTCAACAACTTCATCAGATGGCTATCCATCCTCGTGGAGCCCATTTCATTGCACTGCTAATGATTTTTTACTTTGGTTTCAGAGACTAAATCAGAAAGTGACATTTTTGTATCTGGCGCATGCTGCATTGGAGTCAGACATAAATTGTGCCTCAGTACCGATCGAGAACAACCAGACGACCGTGGTTAAGGCTTAAAACCTTTTGACAATATTTTCATTTTAAACTCTTATCTCCAGTTCCCCTTGTTTAATTTGTGTCATTTTGGTGCCACATTGTTCATTAAGTATTCATCCCGATTTTGCATTGCGCAAGGAGGTGCACCTGCAGATAGCGGCTTCACAGGGGGCAGGGCCTCCTCCAACGCTGTAAGAGCACTACTTGAATCCCGCAGTGCAGGAGGAGCCCGGGCCAAGGGTTCCACCATCTTGCTCCTGGAGGAGGCTGTGCTGGGCCATCCTCCTAACATCTCTTTCTCTAGGTACTGTTAGCGTTTGTCTTAATTCTTGCACTAGCTAGTTGCCCCATAGGACTGCTTCTTTGAGGGTTTTTTTAGGACTCCATTGTACAATCCTTGATCTCACTGGAACAGACTATCGACTTTAGTTTGGCCAGCTGTTGCCTTCTTTTGCCCCAAGTGCTGCCTATAAGGGTCCAACTTTTGTTACTGCCTTATTTCTTATTGTTACTCTTTTACATATTTAGTACACGTGTCTGCTGGGGGTAGGGGTTGTCTGTATTTCTCTTTCTTAACTGCTAAACTCACTATATAGCATGGGCAAAAGGAAGGCTTTAGAGGGAGGTAACAAGCCTACTAAAACCAAAAAATCTAAAACAAAACCATTTAAAATTGCTGGAGGTAACTGTGTCATTGACAGGATAGATAACCTGCTTGTCGAATGAGAAAAGGGAACATTAGTCCCGCCTAGACTTCGATTTCCTCAACCGCTCCTACACCAAACTCTCCCTCCCTAAATCATCAGCTCAAACAAAAGAGTATCCCAAGTATCTTTGAAAAAACGTTGAAACAGTCTGCAATACCCACATGTCCCGACAACTCTGACAGACCTCACGTCCCAGTTATCCTTGGCTCACAACACTCACTTCCTTTTGAAGATGTCCGTCTGTGGCAATTACTTTGCACCCATGCCATGGTCTGTTGCAGGTGCCGGCTACATCTGATGCTCTCACTACCACAGCCACTGCCCCGTTTTGTCTGTCTCCCCTAGTACCGAACTAGCATATTACATCTTGTTTATCACAGACTTAAAGGTGAGGTTGGGGAGTTAAAATCAATCATACTCCTTTTCTCTACCACTCTGAACCAGCTTTTAGCCTAAAGGGGCACTAATATTTCTACTGGTCAAAAAACCTCAGGTCCACCAGCAATCCATTCTCCTGCTTCACCATCTAGTCTACTATTGGGTCCCAAATCTGTTTTTGGGAGGGGTCACTCTAGAGATCTTAGTAAGCAAGTGACAAGGCATGAGCCTATCCGAAACCCTAGATGCAATAGATTATCAGGCAATTTCCACAGTCCTTAGTTTTCTAGTGTCCAAGCTGGTCATATTTCATCTAATAGCCCCCTTCTTCCAATAGGGCATCATGTGGTTGCGGCCCCAACCCACCTTTATATTTTACTAATACGCTGCATACTCTTGCAAATTCCATCTTGATGACAAATGACTCAACTCCTCATATTAGGCACGAAAGGGAGGACTCCCTAAAAAACAAAGTAATACGTTGGATCAGACATGTCAGGGGATGTCGCTCCCCAACCCTTGCAAATTCTTGAGGACTATCTGGTAAGGTGCCCTTTTCAACACTGCCTCATCCTGGCAGGGAATTGTATTACCAACTTTGGATGATGTCCAGTTAACTTGAGAAGAGGACGAAACATGGGCTGCTCCACACTTGGATATTTCTCCTATAAATAGATGGACACAGGCCGCTCTTCAGCTAAAGGATCTTTCTGTCAAAGATGGGCTGGGGCCACTGATGGCCGAACTAGATCGGATTCAAAAGGGGCCCCAACAGTTAAACCAAATAACTCAAGCGGTATTGACAAAATTTTAGTCGATTTAAGGCTCTGGGCCACAGTTGATGATATGACCATCATAGAAAAGTTGGAGAGTGACCACAGCCCAATGTCCCTTACTATGTTGGCTCTCTGAGATAATTATTCCCCACCTACTTATACAAGGGATCTTGAGCTCTCAACTGACATGCAGTACCTAAACGGCATCCAGTGGCAGTCTGGGCGGGTATTTTATCTGCTATAAGTCAAGACCTTCAAAACCTCCAAGCTGAGAGAGGCCCTATGAGCGATTCAGACTTGGTATCTTTCAGTGACGTGCCCAAAGTTTTTTTTTTTTTAATTTATTTTGTCTCACTTCAAAATTCCTGAGGGGCTTCGCAAGAAGTGTGGCACTACCCCCAGTTCCTGGTTCAACAGGGATTGCCATTTTCATAAACGTACCTTGGTACTTGTGACTAAAGCTATGGCTGTTGTACACATACCTGCTATTAGGAAAGATTTTAAGAAGTCTTTACCTAAAGCACCAAAGAATTGGGATGAGCAGAAATGGCAGGATCCTAATGATGCTTGTGCTGTGAAAGACTGTACTAAATTTTGATCATTGGTATCGTTAGGTAGTAGCTATTCAGAGCATGAAGCCACCAACTATATTTCACCATTCGATTGGTACGAGCATTTCAAGAACTTATATCATGATGATACTCCAGATCCAACTGGGGTGGGGGTCTTGTTCTTTACACCATCTTTGAGCAATGCTACCACTATGTTTTGACATCTCTGACATTTTAGAATACTTTGGAGCCATTGTGAGTGGCAGGGCTGCCGAGACAGATGGCATATCAGCTAATATATTTTTGTATGACACCGAGGCATGGTCCAAATACTAGTTCATCCTTGCCAACGCTACTGCTGGTAGTGCGCTTATCCCGGATTCGTGGCATGGTGTTGAAGTGCTTCCAATCTAAAAAATGGGTGATAGGTCACAGCCAGGCAACTATAGGCCCATAAGTTTAATAGATTTTGTTCAAAAGGTCTTTTGCTGTTGTGTCTGATCTAAAATCCAGGATTGGATCTACGAATACGATCTATATCATCCCTTTCATGCAGAGTTGGAGGAAGATTTCCACTTGATCAGGCTTTTCGCTCCCTGTTAATTTACTGGAAGAATGTAGTAATCAACAGAGGCAATATTTATTTTGCCTTTGTAGATTTCAAATCTGCCTTTGATTTAGTTCCCCCTCAGGTTATGGCAGGTCCTCAAAGTTATAGGCATTACCTCAGACATCCTGTCTCTTGTAGTACATTTACATAAGGGCAATTTTGCTAGAATTCGAATGGAAGCACAGGGCCAGCTCAGTGGGAGGGCACCAGTCTCCAAAGGCGTTCAACAGGGTTCTGTATGGCACAAACGTTTTCGTTACACGCAAACAAAATTGTGCACTTTTTACTTCTTATTCTTGGTTCACACTGACGCCCCCTTACATGCAAATGTCAAACACCCCATGCTCTTATTTGCCAACAACACTTCACTGATCTGCAAGACCTCGAATGGGCTTCAGAAACTTCTGACTTGCTATGACGAGTTCTGCTGCGCTTGCGGTCTGGAGCTCAATACAATCAAAACAAAACTAGTGTCTTTTAATACACATAAATCTTACAAAGGGGTCTAGCTCTGGGAGTGGGGGGGTGTTCCACTGGAGAAGGTGGAGTAATTTGCTTATTTGGGTGTCACACTTTCCTCTGGCATGATATGGAAGCCTCACATCAATAAGGCCTTTATAAAGCACAGATAGATTGTGGGTGCAATTCTTAAAGAACATCGAGCGTCCTTCACCAAGCCTTTAAAACCTGCTTTCCAAAATTACAAAGCCAAGGCCTTGTGTTCAGCCCTTCACGTGGCAGAGCTTTGGGGCTTTTCTAACATTATTAGAGATGGTTAAATTTGAGAACAAAGTCTTGCAAATCATTGCATTTCTGCCTCCTAAAACTCCCTCGTACCTTTTATCTTTGGACTTGGGTTTAAAGGGGGGTAGATGTCAAAGCTAAGCTGCATCCCGTTCTGTGTTGGAGGAGAATTTGGTCCACCCACTCCCAAGCTTGCCGACTATGCTGCTGCACTGCAGGATGTTACTAAGGAAGACCGCTCTAACAAAATTTCTTGGGTTTTGCACATTAAAAAGTTGTTGTTTTCTCTTGGAATGGCTGATTAATGGAAGACTCCAGCTGCTGGCCGCTTTCCTTCCAAAGATTCTTTGCAACAGCAGTAATGGCTCATTACATTGGCCGAAGACACCTGTAAAGCCTCCCGTGGCACCTTCTTGCGAGAATTTCTTAATTTTACTTCTACCTGCAGGCCTTGAGCTGTTCTGGGATTTTATTACCATACCAATGGACATGATGCTATACTTTCAATTTAGAGTGGGTGCATTAACTCTGAAATCATTTACTTCAAAGTGGTCAGCTATGGCATCTTCTGGCTGTCCAGCGTGTAATCTAAGCAAACTGTTCCTCACATCTTCTTTGCATGCCCTACCTATGTACGTCCACGTCACTTCTGGCTAGTTACAATCTGCAGGCAGCTGCGCACTTGCAGGCATTCCACTGCTTTTTGAATTCTCAGAACTGACTGGCGACCTTTATACGCCTGTGCACAATGTGGCTGCCAAGAAGGAAGGTTCTTTCCCTCCAGAAGAGAAAGAGCTGATCTTTTTTGGCTGATTTCTTGGTCTTGCTTCATATTATGGTGCTTTGCTTATTGCTAGGGGGATTTTTGTCCAGCCATTGCCTTTGGTTCTTGATATACATTTCTAAACTGTATTTTTTACTTGCTGCTGTGCTCGCAACCGTATGGTCCCTTCTCAATCATGCCTCTGTTTACCTCTATCTGTTACCGACACGAGTTTTCAAACTAGGTTTGAATAATTTTTTAATGTGGATGGTTTTAATCTATTTAATATGTATTTTATGTGTTTTATATATACTTTTATAGCACTTGTGGCCGAAATAAAGTTATTTTTGACTTTGGCTACTTGAAATTAACAAGCTTGTAATTCTTTTTCTAAGCAATGTTTTGAATAATCAGCTAACAATGATGCGCCATTAGATCCTGTAAAGGTCAAAGTCCCAAGGTTTACCATGTTATGGATGTTGCTTGTGAAAAATTGTGCTATGATGTTTGATCTATGACGTATGATAAGAAATCATGCCCTAACACAAGACCTTGAAGCTACAAAAAAACCAATGTTCTATAGTCCCCTATGGCCACTATGGTCCCTCCCCTCCTATTATGGAAACTAATAGCTCATCAACAACTTTATCTTGCTTGGAAAAATAGGTGGTTAAGGTTTCCTGTTAGCCCCTAGAAATGTAAATATTGGTGGAATGATGAAGGCAAAATGGAAGGGGAGTTTTGGATTGTGGTTTGTTCTTATTATTACTAACTTTAAAAATAAATTTTCCCTTGAGACTACAAAGGCCCTGAGTGCTACTTCATGTGCCTAGTCACTTAGACTGTCATCATGAGAGTCAGAGACATCTTGATTTGGGCAGAAACAGGTTATGCCGTAACAAGGTGTTTTCTTCTGTAGACCTCTTTGCCTAGTAAAATGGGTTGGAATATGTTTGTGAAAAACTACCCGGATTGTCAGCTTTACATTTGGAAATCAGAACAGAGATACATGGCCCTTTTACGTAGCTCAAGAACTGAAGATTCACTTTTGTACTTGTTTGGTAGAAGCTCTTTCTGTGAAATGCAGGTAACACTAATCGCTGTAATACATCTTCACCTGCCATATGTGGTGCAATCCACTGCTAAAACACAGAAATTGTTAATGGCAGCAGGTTATTCAAGCATGAATCTGCAGTTTGGCACTGATGTAATGCCACTGTATACAAGAGGTAATTTCTGTTCACAACACTGTTAGTTTCCGAACTTTCAGAAACATTTTCACTTATGTTTTTTCTGTGATCATGGCTATAATTACTACATGCTAGGGAAGGTACTAGAATCCATGTATTTCATAGTCATTTTAATCGAAATAGTCTTCAATATCTACATTTGGATCCAAAAGGTTTTCTCCATACATCGAGAGGTCCATTTGATTTAATATCAAGTTTTCAAAAGTTTCATCTAAATCTGTTTCACCAATGAGTACAGCGCCCATCATTCGTCCATTCTGCATCACTGCTTTCACATACTCATGTCCTTTGGTGCACCGCAACAATAACTCATGGTCTGAACCAAGTCCCTGTGCATTGTATTTTCCTAGTAGTACGACCTGAAAAAGAAGGAAAAAGCTGAGTAAGCCTGCAAATCATGATTAAGTATTGTAAAGCACAGTCAAAATAGGACATAATTAACAAGTGGTTGTTCTGTAACATCTAAAAGGACCTAATGCTAACATCACCAATTGAATACCAGAATGCTCACTATTCACTAAATAGTATGCTGCAGCCATGCAACTCAGCACATTTTGCTTAACAAAATATTATATACTCAAGTACCACATCAGTTGTAAAATGCCTGGGAGAAAAGACCATGACTTTCTATTACGCCTGCATGACCAAGTATGATTGCATGTGTTTATGTCTTATTTAATTTTTAAAAGTATTTGTATAATGAAGGGAAATATTAATTAAGTACTTGGCATTCTACTGACATACAGTACCGATCTACGTAGCATTGGTATGCAGGGTGGTAGAATGTGTCCTAACAATACAGCTCTGCCCCTTTAAATCCAAGCATTAGTAATGTGAGTTACTTGGTTGAAATACAGGCCATCTGTGCTGGGTGCCCCACAAGGCTCCTGCTGTGTAAAATCAGGTCACAGGGGAAGCCTGAAAGCCCCCATGGTCCCAGCCGGTCCCCTGCCTCCTGCGGGAGCCAGCTTTGTTGTCACAGAGAAGGGGCTGCTAAAGATGCAAGAAATATTTAAGCAAAAAAAGACCTTTTCTATAGGTGTATGTGTGTGTGATTTTTTTTCTTTCAATGAAAAGACCAAAGTTTAAACCTTTGTCTTTCGTTAGGTAAACCACATTTATTCTTTGTATACAAACCAAGCTTTTAATACACATACATTACAAATTCAAATGTTATAGTTATAGTTATACCTTAAACTTATAATTTACACATCAAACAATGTAAATTATAAACAAATTTAGAATTGTAAACTTATAATTATACCTTTAATTTAGAATTTTCACAACACCTTCAAATTATTATAACCTGCGCACCTCCATAACAGTATATTCAACTCAGTAGCCATAATCACACTACAATAGCTATTACTCGCACCTTTTCCATACACTGATTATACCCTTTTATAATTATATCACTTTTACCATCTAAAATAGTAGTATTTACAATAACAGTTTTGACATCGCAAAACACATCTTTTGTGAGAACACAGTGCATGGTAGAGTGCCGAGTAATAGATAATGTAGTATGGCTACAGAGTTGAATACACTGCATATGGAGGCATGCAAGTTATAATAATTTGAAGGTGTTGCGTAAATTGTAAATTAAAGACAAATCAAAGGTATAAGTTTAGAATATTAAATATGTCTGTAGTTTACATTTGGTTTGTAGATTAAGAATAAATAAAGTCATATTGCTTTAGAAGTGGTGCGTAAGTGATAACTTTATATCTTTAGAATTTGCAATGTTTTAGTATTTTAAGTTTGGCTTGTATAAAAAGAATAAAGTTTTCCTAACTATAAAAAAGGTTTAATTATTTTTTATTTTGTAGAGTTGTGTAGAGTTTAATGTCGTCGGGTGGTGTTTCATAAAGTGTAGAGTGTCATATAGCGTACTGTCATAGCTTATAGTTTTGTAGAGTGGAGTATGGTACAGTGGAGTGGCATACAGTGGAATAGTGTCCAGTGGAGTGTTATGAAGTGGGGTAGAGTGGAGTGTCATACAGTGGAGTGGAGTACAGAGTGATAGCGCACAGTGGATTGACACTGACTGGGGTGGCGTACAGTGGAACAGAGTAGAGGAAAGAGGTGAACACTAGAGGGGCATACAGAGGAATGGCATAGAGTGGAGAAGCATAAAGTGTAATAGCGTAGAGTGGAGTGGCGTAGAGTGGCGTGGGGTACTTGTAACAGATGTAGCATGAAAGTGGGTGATCAGATGTAGATGTTATGATGCAGAAATATAGATAGTGAGGTGTAAATGGTAATTGTTGGTAGCATGTCTAAATGGTAAAAGTTATAAATGTTAAAATGCTAAGTTATATATTGTACCATGGTAGGTTTATGATATAGCACGGTACATGCCAATGAGAAGGCATTGTGTAATTTGCTAATCTCTTCTTTACAAAACATAAAAGGCAGTGATTTCGTTTTCAGCAAACTTTTGCTGCGTTCCACATATCACTGCATTCAGGAGAAAAGGCCTTAGATATAGGTAAGTAGTATTTTTATTGTTGTTCCCTACCTATTAGCACTGTATTGAGGTGGTAACAGAGTGTATTTATGTTTTTCTATATATTTTTAAAGCACTGTAAGGAGAACCATGCATTTAATGTTTAATGCAGTTATTTTTAGGTTATTACCATGGTAATCCGTAGATTTGTTTGTACAGAATTAAATATGTAAAAATGTAAATACACTATTGTACACCATGGGCCTGATTTAGAACTTGTCAGAGGGGGCTACTCTGTCACAAATGACAGAGATTGTAACATGGCAGACGGAATATTCGTCACATTTGTGATGGAGTAATCCTTTCACCCAACTCTAAATCAGGACCAGTATTTGTAAACTACTGAGTAATAGTGTGTTTTCAAATTTTAACATATTTATTTTTAATTCTTTTTTTAAGTACAGTAGTACTCTGTACATTTGCAAAACCAAAAATATAGAAACTTAAATAATTTTCCCTACCTAACTCCACTTTAATAAAGTTGCAATAGGTAGGCAAAAAAACAACTAATACTTACCTATATCTAAGGGAGTACTGCAAAACACAGCCACACTGCACTGAAAACAACTTTGCTGTGTTTAAATTTTGAAAGGTAGTCTTTAGCCAATCATATAATGACTTGTCATTGTTATGTAGTGTGGTAGTTTTGCGAAATACCGTAAAATTGAGCGAAACTACAGCAACAACAGGTATGACTACGTTTAAATGCCTTAGAAATTAACTTACTTACCTGTAGTACCTAAAAGGACCATCTGCACACCATTATGTACAAGCCTTGACAAATTTTAAGGAAATTCATTCAGCGGTTTTTGCACTACATGTGATACAAAAATCTATAGAAAATGCATTGGTGGAAATACATGTCTTGGTATCCCTCTTTTTATCTTTGCACCTCCACCACTTTACCAATCACTGCAAACCTTTCCATTCTTTGCCAATGAGGAACAAACTATAGGTCTAAAAGGTTTTGTGGAAAAACAGGGGCAAAACTAGTGACAAACATTCTGAGGAATTCCTATAAATGGGAATCATATTCTGAGCAATTCCTAGACTTGGGATTCGCAACTATAACTTAAGAGTGACTACTCCAACTCTGTCACACATTTATTATATTGTTTATTACCTACTGGCGGTCACCAGTAGGTATAGTTAGGACCTAGTTTCCATAGGAAAAGCGTTTTTATGAATTGCCTACCTCTTTGGTATTGTATGACTAATCTTCACAAAATTTTCCCCAAAAAGTGTGCTGCTGATTCTAGTTGTGCAAGGGAAGCTTTGGGACGATCTGTCAAGCGGGGTGAGAAAAAATGGGGGGGCGTAAAAAAAAGTCTGTTTCCCATGTTAATTTCTATTGTTATTTTAGACACAACTGCAAACCGAACCGCTAAACGAAATTACACCAAATTTGGAAGCAAGGTGGCTGATGGTTCAGAAAGCTCGCTTTTTGTTATTTGGTGTGAATCCATTCAATAGTTGTTGACATTTTAAAGAAAATTCAAATTTATGTATCCTAGTGCGTAAATAATTTGCAAATTCTCCCGATCTCGTCCAGAGATCGGATTGGCTGCCAACACTTCAACCAGGAAATGTTGGCAGCCATTTCAGCCGAGTCCCAAACAAAAACATAACAAATGAAGAAAAGAGGGGCAGTTATAAATACCCTGAGCCCCTAGCCTTGATGCTAGAGTCCCTCTTGAACCCTGCCAAGGCAAAAAAGCATTTCTAAAAAAGCCAAGCACAGGCTTGTTTTCAAAGAAAGGCCCTGAGTGGGCCAGGTCCCGGGGCCATTCCCATATATCTCTAAATGAAAAGGAGGGGAGCACGCAGGGCATCCCTCCTAGGGCTTTTAGTAGCTCTGGGGATGATCATCACCACCCTGGGGCTCAATAATAATTTAGGAGGGGGGTCATGGGACCCTCCCCCTCCACAGGCTCAAATGAGCCCCAGGGAACAGCACCTCCCTGGGGCTTTTTTGAATTAATGGAGTGGGGCTGCGCAAACCACCCTCCTGGTGCTGGCTGAAGCCCTGGGGCCCACCACCATCATGGGGCTAAATAAAAATTAGTCCAGGGGGGCACACGGACACCCAACCCCCAGGGACCACCAACTCCCCGGGTAATTTACATTTTTTGAAGGGGTGGGCCACAAGGCCCCCCTCCAAGACCATATACGGTCCTGGGGACCACGACCTCCCCGGGGCCGGGCCGTGACAATTGAAGGGGACAGTGCGTACCTCCTCCTGCAGCCATTAATGGCCCTAGGGACTGCCAACCCCCCGGGCTGGCTCTTGCTATCTCCCGAGGTGCCCACCTTCAGGAGATTGCTCCTGCCAAGCAAAAGCAAACAGCTATCACAACTCCTGTCAAGCAAACGCTAACTCTGCTCCCAGCAAGGAGGAGCATGAAAACTGCTCCCGCTTGCTGAGAGTGGAGTTTTCATCTGTTCCCCCATCCGCTAGATGAGGGCAGGGAACAGATGAAGGATTGCTCCTGCACGCAGGGAACTGCATATTTAGTCACTCTTTGTTTGCAGGAGCAATGCTGGCTCCCGCAGGAGGTGGGGAGCTGGTTGGGACCGTGGGAGCCTTGCAGCTCCCCACAGTCCCCATCATTGTAAACTGGGTGCCCTGGGTGGGGCAAGGGTCCCCAGCAGGATGTGGTCGGGCCCTGGGGGATGGGGTCCCCAGAGCCAAAATCCATCCAGGGAGGGAGCCTGCACATCCCCCTCCCAGTTTAAATTCTGAGTTGTGGCCCACCGGGGGGGAGGAGTGTTGGGGATATGTCCGGTCGCCCACTCACTACTAATTATTTTGCCCCGGGAAGGCGGTCCCTGTGGCATCAGTAAGCCCTAGCAGGGAGGTCTGCGCAAGCCTCCTCCTTTATTTAATAAAGCCCTAGGGAGGTGGGTGTTCCCGGGGCAGAAAAAGAGCCCTTGGTGGGGCCCGTGTACTCCTCTCCAGCATGCTTACAACTACCCTGAAGCCACCGGGACCAGGCCCACATAGGGTTTTTTTTCAGCGCATTCACTAATCCACTAATTTGCAGCAACCTTTGCTTTTTTAAACGTTTTTTGCCCTTGTGGAGTTCCGGGGGGACGCCAGTGCAAAGTCCAGGGGGTTAGGGTACTAGTACCCTGCTCCCTTTTCTTTCGTTTCCCAACGATGTGCATGGCATGGAGGCGACTGCTTAATGGGATTTTGCCCGCAGGGCCTGGCCGCAAGCCAGGCCCTGCAGCCAACCTCCATCACGCACGGCCAAAGGCCATGAAGGGTTGGGTGCTTAAAGGGAGTTGGCTGCAGGGCCTGGCCTTATGCCCTAAGGTAACTCGCGCCCTCACCATGCCTTGCTAATTATCTTAGATATTACAGCAATCATGATACCTTTTAAAGCATCATTAATAATATCAAAGTAACATTAACAGTGAAAATATTGGTGAGATAACTCTGCATAGGGGCGCGAGTTATAGATACGTTAGAGCACAAGTCATTGAGATAACCATAACTGCAGAATTTCAATGGTTTTGTGCGTGTAAGTTTAGAACCAAACTGTAAAACACCTGTAACCTTTGTTTTCAAAGTGAATATGGAAAATGTCACTTATTTAGTGTACATCTGTTCATGGCATGTAGTGCTGCAGATTCACATGCTATGCATAGCTCTTCTGACATCTAGTGTTGGGCTCGGAGTGTTACAAGTTTTTTTTCTTCGAAGAAGTCTTTTCGAAGTCACAGGATCTAATGACTCCTCCTCTCGGTTACAGTGCGCATGGGCATCGACTCCATTGTTAGATTGTTTTCCCGCAAAGGGTGAAGGAAGGAGTGACAGAGTATAAGAATACAAAGAAATGTCCATGCAAATGTAAATGTATATACATATATACAAATGTTAAACTTAAACAACTACAGGCTTCTGGGGAGGAGGGAGGGTGAATGTGTATCTGCAGCTACACATGCCAGGAACATATGTACACTAGGTAAGTGACATTTTCCGTTCGATGGCATGTGTAGCTGCAGATACACATGCTATGCATTGACTACAAAGGAGTTAGTCCTCCCAAAAAAGCGGTGGCTAGCCTGTAGGAGTTGAAGTCGTTTGAAATAGTGTTCTTAAGACAGCTTAACCTACAGTGGCTTGTTGCTGTGAAAAAACATCTACACAGTAGTGTTTTGTAAATGATGAGGTGTTGATCATGTGGTTGCTTTACATCTATTAACCATTGGTATGTTTCCTAAAAATGCCATTGACGCACCTTTCTTTCTTGTAGAATGTGCTCTAGGAGTGATCAAAAGTTGTCTTTTGCTTTGATATGGCATGTTTGTATGCATCTAACAATCCATCTTGCTAAACCTTGTTTTGATATAGGATTGCCTTTATGTGGTTGTTGGAAAGCAACAAAAAATTGCTTTGTTTTCCTAAAATCTTTAGTTCTGTGTATATAGTACATAAGATCTCCTTTGAGATGTAGGGTCTGAAGAGCTCTTTCTGCCACAGAGTCTGGCTGTGGAAAGAAGACTGGCAATTCCACTGTTTGATTGATGTGAAAAGGAGATACTACTTTTGGTAGAAATTTTGGATTTGTTCCAAGTATATCTTTATGTTTGTGCACTTGGAAAAAAAGTTCTTCAAAAGTGAATGCTTGTATTTCACTAACTCTTCTTAAAGAAGTAATAGCTACAAGGAAGACGACTTTTCCATGTTACAAATTTAATTTGACAAGAGTGCATGGGTTCAAAAGGTGCTCCCATGATATTTAAATTCCACGATGGAACAGGTGGTGTTGTAGGTGGAATAATGCGTTTTAATCCTACCATGAAGGCTTTAATAACAGGAACTCTGAATAGAGAAGTATGTTGAACAGTTTGTAAGTACGCAGATATTGCAGTAAGGTGTATCTTGATGGATGAGAAAGCTAAATTTGATTTTTGCAAATGAAGTAAATAGCATACAATATCTTGTATAGATGCTGTAAGTGGGTCAGTATTTTTAGATTGACAGTAGTAGTCAAATTTTTTCCACTTGTTTGCGTAACATTGTCTAGTAGTAGGTTTACATGTTTGTTTAATTACTTCCATACATTCTGGTGGAAGGTTAGGTAACCAAATTCTATGACTACTGGAGCCAAATCGCTAGATTGAGAGCATTGGGGTTTGGATGCCTGATTTGGCCTTTGTTCGTGTTAACAAATCTGGTCTGTTTGGGAGTTTGTAATGAGGTACTACAGACAGATCTACAAGTGTTGTGTATCAATGCTCATGTTGGTGCCATGAGTATCATGGTGAGTGATGTTTGACGTAGTTTGCTGACCAGAAAGGGAAGGAGTGGGAGAGGGGGAAAGGCATAAGCAAATATCCCTGACCAATTGATCCATAGAGCATTGCCCTTGGATAGGGGATGTGGGTGTCTGGATGCAAAGTTTTGGCATTTTGCGTTTTCGCTTGTTGCAAATGGATCTATTGCTGGTGTTCCCCACTTTTGAAAGTACTTTTGAAGTACTTGGGAGTGAATCTCCCATTCGTGAGTTTGTTGGTGATTTCTGCATAGGAGATCTGCCAGCTGATTGTCTAACCCTGAAATGTATTGTGCTAATAGATGAATGTGATTGTGAATTGCCCATTTCCATATTGGTTGGGCTAGTAGGGACAGTTGAGATGAATGTGTGCCACCCTGTTTGGTGAGGTAATACATGGTTGTCATGTTGTCTGTTTTTATTAGAACAGTCTTCTGTTTGAGAAGCGGTTGAAACGCTTTTAGGGCAAGAAATACAGGTAATATTTCTAGGAGGTTTATGTGAAGCTGTTTCTGTTTGGCATCCCATTACCCTTGAATGGTCTGATTGTTGAGGTGAGCTTCCCAACCTATGATTGATGCGTCTGTTGTGATGATGGTCTGAGGCACAGGGTCTTGAAATGACCGCCCCTTCATTGGATTGCTGAGATTCCACCATTGAAGGGACATATGTGTTGCTGGTTCATCAACACTAGATCTTGAAGTTGACCGTGTGCCTGAGACCACTGTTGTGAGAGGCACTGTTGTAAGGGCCTCTGTTTAGTTGTGCATGTGAAACTATGGCTATGCAAGATGCCATCATTCCCTAGAATCTTCGTGATAAATTTTACAGTATATTGTTGATTTGGCTGTAAGTGTGGTATGAGATTTTGAAAAGCTTGTATCCTTTGTGTATTTGGATAAGCTACAGCTTTTTGAGTGTTTAGGATAGCACTTAGGTAAGGTTGTACCTGTGCTAGTTGAAGGTGTGATTTTTGGTAATTGAGAGTGAACCCTAGTGTATGCAGGATTTCGATGACGTAATGAGTGTGTTGTTGGCATTGTGTAAAATTGCTTGATTTTATTAGCCAGTCATCTAGATATGGAAAGACGTGGATGTGTTGTCTTCTTAAGTAGGCTGCTACTACTGCTAGACATTTTGTGAACACTCTTGGAGCTGTTGTAATGCCAAATGGCAACACTTTGAACTGGTAATGTTTTCCTGCTATGACGAACCTGAGGTATTTTCTGTGAGCTGGATGGATGGGTATATGGAAATACACATTCTTGAGATCTAAAGCAGCCATGTAATCCTGTTTTTGTAGTAGTGAAATGACATCCTGCAGAGTTACCATGTGAAAATGTTCAAACAGGATATCCATCTTCCCAATAGACCCTGTGTGTTCCACTGACAATTCCTTTTTCTTGTTCAGCTGCTTGCCGTCTTAGGCCTTCAAGAGAGGGACACGTTTCTTGTCCCTTACACAGCTGTTCCCTTGAGGGTCCCCCTGGGTCCAAGAGCTCAACCTGATAAGGTTCCAGAGCCATGGACTCAGCTCCCTCTTGTGCTGTGTTGAAGCTGGTTCCCCAGTCTTCTTTCTTTTTCTCTTGGAAGGTTGGGCCATTATTCCAGACTCCAACACTTCTTTTTCACCCTGAGCCCTGCACTGTGCCCTTGTCTTGACACACACCAGCTCAGGGATACCCAGCATGGCTTTATGGGCTTTGAGATCTACCTCTGCCCATGCTGAGGACTCCAGCTCATTTCCAAGCAGACATTCTACTGGTATAGCAGAAGAGACTACCACCTGTTTCAGGCCAGTGACCCCTCCCAATTCTAAAGGTACCATTGCCATGGGATGGACTTTAGACTGATTGTCAGCATTGGTGACTGTATATGTCTGACCAGCCAGGTACTGTCCTGGGAAAACCAGTTTGTCTGTCACCATAGAGACACTGGCACCTGTATCCCTCAGGGCTTCTACTCTAGTCCCATTGATTAAGAGCTGCTGCCTGTATTTTTGCATGTTAGGCGGCAAGCAGCAAGTGTGGCTAGGTCCAGCCCACCCTCTGAGACTAATGTAGCTTCAGTGTGAATCCTGATTTGCTCTGGGCACACTGTTGATCCCACCTGGAGACTGGCTATTCCAGTGCTAACCTTTCTTGGGACAGGCCTTGTCTCCAGTTTGGTGTCCATGCTGAGTATAGATGCAACACCAGGCCTTTTTGGGATCAATGTTTTTACCCTTATACCCAAATGAGGATTGTGAAGAGGTTTTGGACTGACCCTCCTGAGCAGGTTTTTGGGGCCCTGTAGAAGACTCTTTACTTTTTCCCTTGGATATCTCAACACTCTTCTTTCTTTTGGTCACCTCCTGTGGAAGTTTTGGTCACCGTAGCCTTTACCCAATGGTCTGCCTTCTTTCCCAATTCTTGGGGAGAAATTGGACCTAGGTCTACCAGATGTTGATGCAGTTTATCATTGAAACAATTACTTAAAAGATGTTCTTTCATAAACAAGTAATACAGCCCATCATAATCATTTACACCACTGCCATTAATCCAACCATCTAGTGTTTTGACTGAGAAGTCAACAAAATCAACCCAGGTCTGGCTCGAGGATTTTTGAGGCCCCCTGAACCTAATCCTGTACTCCTCAGTTGAGAATCCAAAGCCCTCAATCATGGTAGCCTTCATGAGGTCATAGGATTCTGCATCCTTACCAGAGAGTGTGAGGAGTCTATCCCTACACTTTCCAGTGAACATTTCCCAAGGGGGAGCACCCCAGTGAGATTTGTTTACTTTTCTGGTTGCACGAGCCCTCTCAAAAGCTGTGAACCATTTGGTGATATCATCACCAACTTCACATTTTGTTACAATCCCTTTGGGGATTTTTTAGCATGTCAGTATTTTCTCTGACCCTATTTATGTTGCTGTCACCATTGATGGGAGCTAAAGCCATCTCTTGTCTTTCCCTCTCTATGGCTAGGAGTTGTCTCTCCAAAGCCAATCTTCTGAACATCCTGGCTAACAGGAGGTCATCTTCATTGAGGCTGCCCTCAATGCTTCCAGAGTTACTGGTTCCCCCTGTGGAAGAACCAGTATCTCTGACTATCACTTGTGGAATCAGGGTTTGAGGGACCCTGTTTTCCCTAACTAGGACAGAAGGGAGGGAATCATCCTCCTGGTCACTAGCTTCCCCCTCTGTAGGATTATCCTCAGAGGGGTGGTCCTTTGCAAACTCTGCCAAAAGCTCCTGGAGCTTTAATTTGGTAGGGTTGGACCCAGTCTTTATATGTTTTGGCTTACAGAGAGTCCTTAACTCTGACATCCCTAGATGCAGGTAAGGGGTGAGGTTGAGTTCCACCACCATCTCATCTGAGCTAGACAATATTTCTCTAAAAGTTGGGATAACATTTTAAGAACCTAAAAACTACTTCTAGAACTTAAATCCAAACTTTTACAAACTTTAAAACTCCAATCGAAATGCTAACAGGGACTTACACAAGGCCCTAGCAGGACTTTAAAATTTTTTGAAAAATAGTTCAAATTTCAAAAATCAGTTTCTAATGACAATTTTTGGAATTTAGTCATGTCATCAGGTATTTGCTAAGTAGTCCAGCAAATGCAAAGTCTTAGACCCCACCCCTGATCCACCAATGTAGGAAGTTGGCTCTGTATGTACTATTTCAAGTAAGAGTCCAAGGGTTCCCCTTACAGGTAAGACAGTGGCAAAATTAGATAATTCTAATGCTCTATTTTGTGGTAGTGTGGTCGAGCAGTAGGCTTATCAGAGGGTAGTGTTAAGCATTTGTTGTACACACACAGGCAATAAATGAGGAACACACACTCAAAGACTTACTCCAGGCCAATAGGTTTTTATATAGAAAAATATATTTTCTTAATTTATTTTTAGAGCCACAAGTTCACGATTTGAAGAAAATACATAAAATGCAAGGTACTCCACACAGGTAAGTTAGGAACTTTGAATTAGAGCAATAACATATACAGTTTTTGTTAAAATGGCAATAAGCTATTTTAAAAGTAGACAGTGCAAAAATCAACAGTTCCTGGGGGAGGTAAGTATTGGTTAGATTGTGAGGTAAGTAAAACACTTACAAGTCTCAGTTCCTGGGCATAGGCAGCCCACCGTTAGGGGTTCAAGGCAACCCCAAAGTTACCACACCAGCAGCTAAGGGCCAGTCAGGTGCAGAGGTCAAAGAGGTGCCCAAAACACATAGGCGACTATGGAGAACAGGGTTGCTCCAGTTCCAGTCTGCCAGCAGTTAAGTACCCGTGTCCTCGGGGGCAGACCAGGGGGGGTTTGTAGAGCACTGGGGGGGACACAAGTAGGCACACAAAACACACCCTCAGTGGCACAGGGGCGGCCGGGTGCAGTGTGCAAAGCAGCTGTCAAGTTTTAGATAGGGAACAATGGAGGGACCCGGGGTCACTATAGCGGTGCAGACAGGCACAGGGGGGGCTTCTCGGGACAGCCACCACCTGGGCTAGGCAGAGGGTCACCTGGGGATCACTCTTGCACTGAGGTTCAGTTCCTTCAGGTCCGGGGAGCTGCAGGTGCAGTGCTTGGTCCAGGCGTTGGGTCCCTTGTTACAGGCAGTCGCGGTCAGGGGGAGCCTCTGGATTCTCTCTGCAGGTGTCGCTGTGGGGATCCAGGGGGTCGTCTCGGGCTACTCACGGGGTTGCAGTCGCCGGGGAGTCCTCCCTGTGGTGTTGGTTCTCTGAATCTCGAGCCGGGGGCGTCAGGTGCAGAGTGTGAAGTCCCAAGCTTTCGGCTGGAAGAGTGAGTTCTTTAAAAGTTGCTTCTTTGTTGCAAAGATGTTGCTGTTGCTGGGCAGAGCCGCTGCTCACGGGAGTTTCTTGGTCCTGGGGGTCAGGGCAGTCCTCTGAGGTTTCAGAAGTCGCTGGTCCCTGTTCAATGCGTCGCTGGTTGCAGGTTTTCGACTCTGGAGACAGGCCGGTAGGGCTGGGCCAAAGCAGTTGTCATCGTCTGTCGTCTCTGCAGGCTTGTAGGTCAGCAGTCCTTCTTTGTAGTTCAGGTTGCAGGAATCTGATTTCCTGGGTTCTTGGGTGCCCCTAAATACTAAATTTAGGGGTGTGTTTAGGTCTGGGAGGGCAGTAGCCAATGGCTACTGTCCTTGAGGGTGGCTACACCCTCTTTGGGCCTCCTCCCTGTGGGGTGAGGGGGCACATCACTAATCCTATTGGGGGAATCCTCCTTGTACAAGATGGAGGATTTCTAAAAGTAAGAGTCACCTCAGCTCAGGACACCTTAGGGGCTGTCCTGACTGGTGGGTGACTCCTCCTTGTTTTTCTCATGATCTCCTCCAGCCTTGTCGCCAAAAGTGCTGGGATGCCCTGGGGCACTGTAACAAAAGGGGTGAGCCTTTGAGGCTCCCCACCAGGTGTTGCAGTTCCTGCAGGGGGAGTTAAGGAGCACCTCCACCCAATACAGGCTTTGTCCCTGGCCACAGAGTGACAAAGGCACTCTCCCCATGTGGCCAGCAACTCGTCTGGTTTGTGGCAGGCTGGAATGAACTGGTCAGTCTAACACTAGTAGTCGGACTGGTATTCAGGGGGCATCTCTAAGATGCCCTCTGGGTGAATTTTACAATAAATTCCACACTGGCATCAGTGTGCATGTGCTGAGAAGTCTGATACCAAACTTCCCAGATTGAAGTGTAGCCATTATGGAACTCAGAAGTTCGTGTTTGACAAACTCCCAGACCATATACTCTTATGGCTACCCTGCACTTACAATGTCTAAGGTTTTGCTTAGACACTGTAGGGGCATAGTGCTCATGCACATATGCCCTCACCTGTGGTATAGTGCACACTGCCTTAGGGCCGTGAGGCCTGCTAGAGGGGTGACTTACCTATGCCACAGGCAATGTGAGGTTGGCATGGCACTCTGAGGAGAATGCCATGTCGACTTAGTCTTTTTCTCCCCACCAGCACACACAAGCTGTGAGGCAGTGTGCATGTGCTGAGTGAGGGGTCCCCAGGGTGGCATAAGACATGCTGCCCTTACATACTTCCCTGGCATCAGGGCCCTTGGTACCAGGGGTACCAGTTACAAGGGACTTATCTGAGTGCCAGGGTTGTGCCAATTGTGGAAACAAAGGTACAGTTTAGGGAAAGAACACTGGTGCTGGGGCCTGGTTAGCAGGGTCCCAGCACACTTTCAATCTAAACTTTGCCCCCTGACTTTTTGCCTTTGCTGATGCTACCATGCCAAGGAGGCATTTACTTACAGCTTGTCCCTCTTCCACCACTTGTTGTGCTCTTATTTGATGCTCCTTTGGGAGATGCTGTATAAGATCTTGCATTTCATCCCAATGGGCCCTGCCATACCTGGCTAGAAGTGCCTGAGAATTTGCAATTCTCCACTGGTTTGCTGCTTGTGTGGCAACTCTGTTCCCAGTCGCATCACATTTTCTACTCTCCTTATCAGGAGGAGGTACGTTTCCTGATGACCGGCTGTTTGCCCTTTTTCTTACCGCACTGACTACTACTGAGTCTGGAGGGACCTGATGAGTTATGTAATCTGGGTCAGTAGGGGCAGGCTTATACTTTTTTATCAATTCTATGGTGATGATCCTAGCTTTGACTGGTTCATAAAAAATTTGGTCTGCATGTTTAACCATCCCTGGTAACATTGGGAGACACTGGTTTCTGGAATGAGTAGAAGACAGTGTATTAAACAAAAAAGTATTCTTCTAATGGCTCAGAAAGCATGGCTACTCAATGATAAGCTCCAGCCCTAGATATTACTTGGGTGTATGCAGTGGTGTCTTCTGAAGGAGAAGGTTTTGATGGGTAAATGTCTGGATCATTGTCCA
Source organism: Pleurodeles waltl (assembly GCF_031143425.1). Classification (NCBI taxonomy): domain Eukaryota; kingdom Metazoa; phylum Chordata; class Amphibia; order Caudata; family Salamandridae; genus Pleurodeles; species Pleurodeles waltl. Next base: position 368,942,290 of record NC_090442.1, on the reverse strand, counting down.
GGATGGGATTAGGGTCATAGAGATCCCATGGGTCTGCTGTGTCTCTATGTGAGTATATAGAATGTGTTTGGAGAAGGCAGTGGTGGTGGGCTATTCTGAGGTGAGAAAGAGAGCTGTGGACATTGAGGAGGAGAAGTATGGAGAGGTAGTGGCTTCTCTTTTTGTTTTTGCACCTTCGGTGGGGGTTGCACAGAGTCTAATTACTCTTGGAAAGCCAGCTTCCTTTTGGTTTTTAAAGGAGGTGCAGTGATGATTCTTCCTGTCTCCTTATGACTATGGATTCTGGACTGTCTCACATCCATAACCTGTAATATTGGTTCAATCTCAGTGTCTTCTTCAGAAGTCTTATGAGATTCCATGATTGGCTTTGCAATCTGTTTTAATTTTTTGGAAAGTCCTTGTTCCTCTGTATATGAGGATTTTTTCAGCTCCGAGGTGTGTATCTTTTTTGGTCCTGAAAAAGTAGTCGGATGTCTTGGCACCGAAACCGATTGCCGAATTTTCGACTCCAAGGAATGAGGTCTCTTACTGGAGTCTGAAGTGGTGCTTTTAATGGATTTGCTCGACTCCGAGGTGGACGGAGGACTGGTCGCAAGCAGTCTTTTTTCGGGCTGAACCATGGCCTTCAGGCAGTGGTATACCCAAGGCCTATGAATGTTTTTGCTGCAGGGGTGCAGGGGCAGACGTATTCAGATGCTGGCCTGCTGTGATGGGTCTGTAGTCTTCCGATTCCTGTTCGGAGTCTGTGTCTCGGATGGAGACTGCTGTCTGCGCCTACTCTTCCTCTATGAAGTCGAGATGTTCGCTGCTTTTCGAGTCTTCGGGCTCTGCAATCTCTCAGGGTCGAAATGATTGACAGGCCTCACAATCTTCCTCCCCATGGTCTGGAGAAAGGCACAAATTACAAACCAAGTGTTGGTCTACATAGGGGTACTTCGCGTGGCACCAAGGGCAGAAACGGAATGGAGTCCGATCCATCAGGCTTTCCAGGTGGTAGGCCCGAACAGGCGCGAGTTGGGCGCACGCGCCCCAAAGGGCGAAATTAAGGTTCTGCTGGTACTACCGGTTCGATCCTAGATGGTAAACGCGACCAAAACAATACTGACGAATAAAAAGGTTTTCAGAGGTTTTCCGAATCGAAATCTTGGAGCGAGAGGAAACACGTCTGAACCCGACCACAGAAAGAAAACAATCTAACAATGGAGTCAATGCCCATGCGCACTGAAACCGAGAGGAGGAGTCACTCGATCCCGTGACTCCAAAAAGACTTCTTCAAAGAAAAACAACTTGTAACACTCTAAGCCCAACACTAGATGTCGAAGAGCTATGCATAGCATGTGTGTCTGCAGCTACACATGCCATCGAACATATATATATATATATATATATATATATATATATATATATATGAGAGAGGGAGAGAGAGAGAGAAACTACTGATCATACTTTACTTTTGTAATAAGCAGTAAAGTAATTATAAATTATGAAAAAATATATTTTGAGATTAGACATTGATATTCTCTTCATAATATTTCCATTAGGTTATACACTATATAGGCTTCCTGTGGGACCATAAATAAGTAAGTACAGTTGCTCAGCACAACCTGTACCCATTTTATGTTTCTATGGTATTAATAACATGAAATAACAATGTATTTTAGATTGACAAGACATAAATCAACATGCACTCCTCAACACAACTAATGACTACAACACGAGGTTACATTGTCTCCTACAAATTACTTAACAGCGCTTTTGGGTTTAAAGCATAGTTAGAAATAAGATGTACTGAGACCAGACCACTGTCCCCTAGCATCACCAGGGGCACTTAATAATCATAAATTGCTCAAATGGCAACACTGAATATGACAGCCACACTTTTAGCTCAAACTGAGCTACAATATGAATGGGCAAAAGTATTTCATTGAATTGGTCTCATTATTTATATATTCAGATGTATGAGACCTCAAACACCGGAGGTCCAACTGCAATAGACACCCTTATTTAGATTAACATGAACATCTAAACCAACACTTCAGTTTTTTTTTTTTAAACATACTGTTATTAACCACAGAGCACATAAAACTATTTCTTGGAATTGATTAACTTACCTTGTAGTTAAAAAATCGAGTGACATGAGCAAACAGCTCAAAGCAGAAATCCATTTCAACAGATTCTTCAAGTATGTCAGCTGCTATGCACTTGCCTGCATACCATCCCATCTGTCGAGCCTGGGTCCACAGCCTCATCTGAAAAACATAGGTGCAAATTTCATGCTCCAGGTAGTAATATCATTTTAGTGTAAAAATAAATGTGAATTTAGGAATCAAGTGTGGTAACGGATGCCCCATTTACTGACACATGAAAGAAAATAAACCATTTACAGTTATTGAGAACATTTCAAGAAATAATGGGATTATGCCTTCCTAATCCGTGCTAAACATAAAGCGCCATATTGTTCCTCCATAGAACAATTGTTTGTGTCTATATATCTTAATCTGCCTGCCAATGCACTTACAGGACCTGTATGAGTTCACTAGTGTAACTGAAATGAAAGACATTGTCCAAACTACAAGAAAATGGATTGAAAGGGTCTGCTCGTGTACCAAACAGTCTTCCCCTAAAATATATATATTTTTTTTACAATAAAAACACATTTAAGGTTTTCAAGGGTGCCCATCCTCTCTTTACTCAAAAGAGCAAAACAGTAGATAATATGGCTTGCCTATGATCAGAATAGTGGTGAAAGGTTGGTTATTCCTAGCACAGAGTATGCCACAGGGTTCAGCCCTAGAAGCAGATGGGCCCAGGTTGATATGCTGTGTCCCTTACTGGGTGGAAAATTGTCTGAAGCTGGCGTACCAAGAGCTGGGCTTTAGGGTTCAGTCACAGTGTGGGGACATAAGGCAGATATATGCCAAATATTAAGAGAGCACTGGAGTATTCCAGGCTTCAATGGACCTACAACAACAGATCTCTTCTCGGTTACAACCCCAAGTTTTTTCCCTCCCCCCGCCAAATCCTTGTGCCCGAGAGACTACCTAACTAACCAAGACTGCAAGCCCTCTATACCACTCACGGACACTTCTCACACACATGTTCTCTTTGACCTACCTTCTGAAGACCACCCCTCTCCTTGAGTACTGTTACCAAAACAATACTCACCCTTTTTCTCAACCCCATGACTTAGTTCTCGTTAGAGCTCAGAGCTCTGGAGAAGTACCATCATTGGCATCTTAAGTGTGTCTCCAAAGGGCACAGCTAGCATGTGTCCCTAACCCATGAATAATGGTGGCTGTACCAGAGGCGTGTTGACTGCCGCAAATACGTTTCAAATCAAAACTCCTACAGCTTGACCATTTCCCTGAAATTATCAGTTACAGAGCAATGCGTGTAGAACGTGTTTGGAAAAAAACAGAAACCTGCAAAATGATGATTGATATTCTTAGCCAAGGCACAGTGGCAGGTTCCCAAACATATGCTATAATACGGAGTCTGGGTGGATCTCTTCTGCTAGCTTGCCCAACAGCAAGATTCACCTTTGACAAGCCCAAATGGATACAGTCTAAAATCTAAAAAAATAAAAAACTGGTCTATGTTATCAAATAGAGGGCTGCTGCATTACACCAGTTTTTCTATTTCAGTACTGTTGCATGAAGTAGTATAACTTACTACTCCAGGGGTTTTTTCACACTACACAGTTTCACAGGACATTCTTTGCCTTTGTTGACAATGCCAGTGGGAATGAGAGACAGGAACAGGTGGCCGATAGAAACTGAGGTTCAGTCAACACTGAAAACCCTGGGTACAAGAATCACCTGATGACTGAGGACCAGGTGACACCAGAAACAAGTACTGGGCTCAAGAAATCCAGATGGAATTCCTAAAGAGGGAGAAACCAACTGACTGGATAAGCATGAGTAGCTCAGTGTGACCTCTGTGGCACTGGTGTTTGGTTCGCAGTTCTACACAAGCACAGGGCATGGGCCCGTCTCCTAACCTTCCTCAAAGTCAGCATACAAAGTATGAAGCTCTTTTAAAAAAAAAAATCTATTTTATTGTTTCAGTCAGTAAGAAAATACAATTATGTTCCATATAATCACTGTTACACACTTATTTTTCGTGCTCCGAATCTAATTACATTTGCATATCTTTTGCATTCTTGGCCATGTGATTACTATTTATAATTTTAACTGAAATTATTTAGAAACATTGTTAACATGAAAAAACAATTTGTAAAGGAAGAGAGGATAGAGAAAGGAGGAAAGAAGCGAAATGAGAGATCGTGCTAGGAGGAGCTGTTCGGGGGTTGTCCGCGCTTACTATTATGAGAGCCCCATATCGGGCGGGGGATGTAGTGTTCTATATGTTCCCACAATGGTTCGAGCGGTAGGGCCGCGTAGGCGATACACCGGTCACGAGGGGGGGGGGGGGGAGAAAAATGGATATAGGGAATGGGGGGGCGATCCTCGGTGATCTGTTGCGACATGTTCCATGTTGTGAGTTTGACTTGACTTGGCCTGGTATATTTGCGTTCTGTTGCTCCCTGTGTCCGCTACCTTGTACCACTGTTGTTTCAGTTGCTCACTGCTAAGTTCATTCATTACTGCTTATCTTGGGATGCCCATTCAGTGCCTCTATTTGCATGTGCTCCCCTATCAGCATTGTCTTATTGTTTTGTCGAACCCATTCGCTCAAGGGGGTCGTTTGTCGTCTTTGCTTTCCAATTTAGTTACAAAGGAGTCGCAGGTGTCTATGCCCTTGACCCGGACCCCTCTGTCTTGCATTTGATTGCAGTGTGTGTGCTTCTGGCTTTGCCCATCGTAGTGATCTTCCTGCCACTGATGGGGAACTGGTGCACTAGGTGCCTTTCAATGCATTGCTATCAGTCGCCTATATAGCACAAGCGCTAAGTCAATGCATCTGTCTGTCTGCTTCCGTCCTTTAGGTCTATCTCTGATTCCCAATAGGCATAACTCCGGCGTGGGGGACAAAAGGGGGTCCAGTCATTCGGTTATCGAAGATACTATTTCATTCCATGTCTTCATAATTGGGGCGCATTCCCATATCATGTTGAAAAAGGTGGTCGCAACAACTCCGCATCTGGGGCACCCCTGCGGTGTATGTGGTAACATACGTGCAAGTCGATATGTTGATAAATATGTTTGGTGTAGGTAGTTAAACTGTGTGTATCTAAGCCGGGGATTGCGTGACACAGCGTAAGTCATTGTCATGGCTTGGCTCCATGCATGCTGTGAGAGTGGTGTAGCAAGAACCTGGTCCCATCTATTTTTTGCTTGTTCATGTCTATGTTCAGTATGTGCGGTTAGGATTCCATATAATCTCGATATATTTATCGGGGTGTCTGAATTATCTAGTAAGTCATGTAGGATAGGGGCCGCCTTGGGTTCGTCATTTCCACAGTTCCATGCGGATCGTACTAATTGTTGCAATGCTCCATACGCTATGAAGCCCCCCTGTCCCAGATCATGGGCGCTGGCCAGTGTCGCATAGGTTAAGAGGTGACCGTCGCCATATATGTCCCCTACTGTTTGTATGCCTTTCTCGGGCCATGTTGTCAGGCCTAGCTGTGCTGCTATCTTTCCGATTTTTGGGATGGCCAACAGTGGAATCTTGGGGGAGTACTGTAGATTTTTATTCCCAGTTGATACGAATTGATTCCAAACCCAGCGGGCATTGTTTAATAGAGTGTTATGTGTGTATCGTGGGCCTTCTCGGGTCAGCAGCCAGCTTAGTATGTTAGTGTGCACCGTCTGTGCCTCAGCGCTCGTGGGATTGCAGAGCCATTTCATCACCCACTGTAATTGGGCGGATGCGTAATACAGCTCAAATCGTGGTGCCCCCAGCCCTCCCTGCGTAAGTGGTTGGTGTATTTTCGCTAGTGCAACCCGTCGGCGTCCGTTGCCCCACACCAGGTCAATCAGTATACTGGTCAAGTTTTTGAAGAAGGAATTAGGGAGTGACAGTGGGAGTGCCATGAAAAAATATAATAATCGCGGTAGCACGATCATCTTTGCTATGGCCACTCTTCCCATGGGAGAGAGTGGGAGTGAGCACCAGAAGGGCAGGGAGCCCCTGAAGAACCTAATCGCCTTTCCTAGGTTGCCCTCTTTGAGATCCAGGGGGTCATGGTACACATTTATCCCTAAGTATTTAAAAGTGGTGTAACACCATTTTAGGTCGCAGAGCGTGGGGACTAAACGATGCATCTCTGGCACTGCTCGCATCTGCAATAAGCAGGATTTTGACCAATTCACTTTTAATTCAGAGACTACCCCAAACTGATCCAGCAGGCCAAGTAGGGCAGGGAGGGATTCAGTGTGGTTTCGGAGGGATATTAGTGCATCATCTGCATATAGCGACACTATGCGATGTGCGCGACCATCCAGGATGCCCCACTCCGGGGCAAGTGCGTGTAGCCGGGCAGCTAATGGTTCAATAGCAAGGGCGAACAGTAATGGGGACAATGGGCAGCCCTGTCTGGTGCCTCTTTCAATATTGAACTTCTCAGATATAGTGTCACCTGTCTTGACCCTCGCCGATGGTGCCGAGTATAAGACCCTAACCCATCTTATGTATGTCTTACCGAATCCCATTCGAATGAGTGTCTCCATCATAAAGGGCCATCCCAGAGTATCGAACGCTTTTTCAATATCTAATGATACTGCCACTTGCTTGTAATCGCCCTCCGGTGTGTTTGCCATCAGGCGCAGGTTCTGTATATTGATAAAGATGTTATGGCCAGGTATAAATCCAGACTGGTCTTGGTGCACCAGGTCTGGCCACAAAGGGAGCAGGAGATTTGCTAATACTTTACCGAGCAGTTTGCAGTCTGTATTCAGCAGTGAGAGCGGTCGGTATGAACGAACATCCAAAGGGTCGCGTCCCGGTTTAGATAGTACTGCTATTATTGCCTCGCGTTGAGTTTCTGGCAGTTGACCTCGCTCAAGAGCCTCGCCCAACATGTCTAGGTATGGTGCTAATGTTTGTGCCGAGAAAGTGCTGTAGTACTCTACAGGAAGGCCATCGCTACCAGGTGCTTTACCATGTGCCAACTGTTGCAATGCCTGCTGTATCTCTTCGAGGTCGATCAGGCTCTCCAGAGCTCCTATCTGTGTTTTCGTGAGGCGATTTAATTGTGTCTCTTTGAAGAACTCACTTATTTGTTCTGGTGTGGGGGGTGGGTGGGCTTTATATAGCATGCTATAATATTCTCTAAAGGCGTAGTTTATTTCCACCTGAGTGTTTATTATTACCCCTGTGTCGAGGCGGATGGCGCCTATGGGAGTATTGCGTTGTTCGTTCTTTAGAAGCCATGCCAGCAGCCTCCCTGGTCTGTCCCCCTCTGAATGTGTTCGGGCTAAGTAGTGGCGGTAATCATATTGTCTGAGGTGATTATCTGCCTCCTTCCACTGTGTTCGCAGTCTCCCGAGCTCCGCAACTGTTGTTGTACCTTCTGCAAGTTTACACTCCGCAGTGCGTACTTCTTGTTCATATTTACGGAGGTCTTGGGTTAATGTCTGTCGTACACCCCCAGCCACCGATATGCATGTGCCCCGCATTACCACCTTATGTGCATCCCATTCAGTTGCGCTAGAGCTCGCTGTCCCGCTATTTAGGGTGAAGTAAGAAGTGATATGGGTGGCTAGTTCTTTTCTGAATGGAGGATCCTGTAGTAAGTTTGGTTGGAGGCGCCATGTTGAAATGCGAGCACGTGGTCTGCCCCATTGAATGTGCGCTATGAGTGGACAATGATCTGAGATTACTCTTGCCGTGTATGCAGCGCCTGTGAACTTGTGTATCAGATCTTGCGAGCTGAGTATCAGATCTATGCGGGTGTGTAGGAGGTGCACAGCAGAGTAATAAGAATACTCCCTATCTAGTGGGTGTGAGTGCCTCCAAACGTCTATTAGTCGGCGTTCCGACATCCAGGATTGCAGGATATGTGAGTTTTTCCTAACTGGGGCAGCGACCAATGGGGTGTGTGATCTGTCCATCTCTACCTGTGGTGCGCAGTTCAGGTCCCCTCCCAAACACTAGGTAGGGTTGGTATATTTGACAGGCGAGGGATAGTATACTGTAGGAATTCACCCTGTTTGACATTTGGGGCATACAGCCCTATGATCGCCAACGGTTCCCCGTCGAGCCAGCCTTCAAGCTGGATAAACCTGCCTTCTACGTCTTTTGTGGTGCGCGTCACTATGTAGGGAACCCCTGGAGCTATCCAAATCAGGACTCCCCTCGCATAAGTTGATGTCCCAGTACCGTATACTAGTCCCGTCCATCTCCTTTCCATCGTTTTAAGATCTTCTGGAGTGAGATGCGTTTCTTGTAGTATAGCTATGTGTATGTGATGGAGCTTTAAATATGCGTGTATTCTGTTTCATTTGTTGGTGCCCGCCATTCCCTTCACGTTCCAAGTTAGTATGTTATATGCGGACTCTTTGTGTGACATGTTTTGGTATAACATCTCTCCCGCTCCAGTTCTGCACAGGGGCCGGGGGTTCCGTACCTCTCCCCCCCACCTGGCGCCCCCCACGCATGTGCCCCCATGCACCCCGCCGTCTCACCTCAGTCTTTTGTGTAGGATGGCAGTGACAAAAGATGAGTGAGGTGTACTCCTCCAATAGAGATAAGAAGCTAGAAGAACATCTAAGGTAAATGAAAAGACGAATTGGGTGAGGCCCAACTTTGAACAATTTGGCACAACTGGTGCCTAAACAAGTGTTTACACAAGTCTGTTCCATTCAGGGACCGTTCAGGTGTTGGTGGCGTAGGTTAGTGGTGGTAGAGGTCGTTACGTGACCAACCTCCATGTTGTTGTTACCCTGCACAGCCATGAATGAAGTTGCGAGAGCCGCGGCCGGCGTTTCTCCGGCTTCCAGGGTCGCCGCCGGACCGGGTCCAGCCAAGCGGTGTTCATGTGTGCCCATTTCCGCGACCCAGAGGATTGCTCTCAACTGTCCCGGGTCCGGCACCCTTGCAATAATTTTTTCATCTAGGCCATTTTTTTTAGACTTTCAAGTCTGTAGCGAGTGTCTCGGGCCAAAGACGTCACCGGGGGGGCTTCATATGTCGTCCGCCATCCGTAGTGTGAGGTCCGGGCCTCCAATCAGTGGAGAGAGGGGTGAGCTGGATCCGCTGCGTAGCGGGCTGTTATCTTTGAGTTCTGCTTCACTTCTAGCGTCCATTTGTGAGCGTGCGAATGTGCTGGCTTCCTGAAAGGCCTGCGCCTGGTCGACCGCTACCTGTGATTTTGTTGGGCGTGCCGTTGAGCTTTTCTTTTTCTTTCTGCGGAGGCTGGGTGTAATCCCTTCTTCCTGAGCCATATCTTCTTTGAATGATTCTACTAGGCCCTTGGCATGTATCCATGTCCATGCGTCTTCCGGAGTCGGGAACATTAGGGTCTTTTCATCGGTTACTACTCGGAGGCGAGCTGGGAACATAAGTGAGTAAGTAATTTTATGTTCACGGAGTAACTGCTTGATTTTGACGAACGATGCTCTTTTGCGTTGCACTTCCATTGTGTAATCTGGGTAGGCCGTGATGTTGCAATTCTCCAGATTAACTGTTCCTGAGGATCTGAAGTATTGCAGGACTTGGACCCTGTCCATGTAATTTAGGAAACGCGCTATCAGTGGTCGGGGTGGGGCTCCAGGTCGGAGTGGTCTGCCAGGGATTCTGTGTGCTCTTTCTACTACTGGTACTTTAGTGGTGTCTTGTATTTTCATTATATCTTTCAGCCAGTCCTCTAAGAACTCCTCAGCTTTTGTTGATTCTATTCTTTCTGGGACACCTTGAAATCTGACATTGTTGCGCCTGGAGCAACCCTCCGCGTCTTCGGCTCTGCGATGTAATTGTGCCATTTCGGTTTCCATCTGCTGGATTTTAGTTTTCATGCTTGCGACCTCTGGTTGGACAGCTTCCAGTGCCAGCTCTGTATTGACGACCCTATCTGTTAGTTTGCGGTGATCCGCTTGGAGTAGTGTGACCTTCATGACAACAGCGTCGATCTTTCCTTCGAGCGAGGCCTTAGTGTCCATTACTGCTTGTAATAATTTATCAAATTGTAGAGAATGTGTGCGCAGCGTTTCACTCACTTGTAGTAGCGTTGTGATCTGCGTGTCTGGATTGTTCGCGGCGGGCGGGATTCCACCGTCCATGTGGGTCGCCGCCCTAGGTTGTTTCTGTTTAACCATTGTGATCTTTCGTGACGATTGCTATTGAACTATCCTGTGGTTCTTTATACTATTGGGATTATCTTGGGTCAAAGTACCTGTTAATGGGTCCAAATTTCCTGCTTCCGAATGACACTCCAAATGCGGGGACTCTCGGATGTTTCCTTAATTGTTCCTCTGTCGTGATCTTTAGGGCTCCAGCCCGACACCACCCCACGTGTGTCCCAATGCTGGGTCGACCATCGGTGCTTTTCGCCCACTGAGACCGTGCTGTGAGAGTACTATTACTTTGGTAGGATCTTGAAACGCCTGCGCGCTGTGGAGACCGCTTCTCCAAGTGTCCGAAGGGACTCAGACTTTTCCATTTGCACGTTCCCAGCCGCCTTGAGGAGTTGTTGTAAGTGCCCTCAGATTGTGTTCTAGCGTGACTTCTACATTTAGGCTTCCCGGCTCGGATTTCACCTGCGCGATGGTTCAGCACAGTACCCAAGCTGGTTCCTACTTGTGGGGAAAAGTCCTTGTTGGTCTTCGTTTGTACCTCTGTGGCCTTTTGAGTGCGCATTCAGGGCAGGTCTCGCAGTGACCGGAAGGGGTGTGCAGGGAGATCTGGTGCGACCCTTCTTATTCCTCATTTCTTAGCGTTTTTCTTTTTTCCTCACTTTTTTTTTTCACTTTATTTCTTAATTGGCCAGGGTCGCCTTCTTTGTTTCTTTTACCGCTTCAGCCGTTCTCCTGGGGCTGTAATATCTATTTTCCCCGCGTCCCGGTGCCCCTACTGTCTCCGCACGCTAGACACTTGGGACCGCGCCTGCCCATCTCACCTATCGCGGCTCCGGTGTCGGCGCGATTCTTGGTGCAAGTCACTGCGAGGGCCCGATCTCGGCCGACATGTTGCGGCGCAGGGGCCACGCTCGGCCGAACAGCCCAAGAGTCTCTCTGGTCCACGCCCGGCAGCGACCTCGGCGTTCACCTTGGCTCCGTCTAGCGAGGGCCGCTCGGACACAGGTCGCTGGCCGCGCCGTCTCTTCGGTGCCGTGTTTTCACCCTCTTTGTTTTATTTGTTCTGTTTCTTTTTCGGGCATCCGAGTCCCCCAGCATCTAATGGGGGCTCCTTGCACCACAATCCCGTCTCTAGGGCCGCGCAGGGACAGGATAATTGCTGATTATGGTGGGGCGTGAGCGGAGCTCTGTGCTCAAGCGTCCGCTCCGGCCGCCATCTTAAGTATGAAGCTCTTAAGCTTCATGAGAGAGCTCGGATTGCTACCTGGTATTTTTCAACAGCTATGACCTGGAGCACTATCGAGGGACAGTTCATGAATTTCTAGTGATTACCCGAACCAAAAGACTTTTCCCTCAACTTCTTGTTGTGTACTAACCACACTCAAAGGGGAGCCATTGTCGTAGGAGCCAAGAACCAGGGACCTAGGACTGGTTACTAATGTGTGGATCACACAGTAACGCCTTGAGTTTGTGACGGAGAAAATGGGTTATTAACACCCAAATACATTTAGAAAATTCAAGAAAAAATTAATGAACAAAAACACATTAAAATATTAAAAATCCAATAAGGGAAACAAGATGTTTTTTGCCTCAAAGTACTCTAGTGGGTCAAATCAGGAGGCTAAAGTTGGCAAAGGTCCATAGGAGTCAAATATATTACCAGAGCGCTCCCACTGAAGCCTTCAATTTTGGTGCCAAAAGCTCCAACCAGAGCAGAGTAGGATGCTGTAGCTGTTTGGGTAGATTAGCTCTCTTACTCCCAGGTCCAAGGTTTTACCTTCAGAGTATTTAGCTGGAAGTTGCAGCTGGGCATTGTGCCACAAGGCCGGATACCTTTACAGTGAGGTCCCTCTGAAGCCCTTTTTTTTGCAGCAAAAAGCTTGCAGTGGGGCACACCTGGATTAATGGCCTACTGGATGTGCACCTTCTATGTAGATGGAGAAGCTTCAGCACCTTAACTAAGTCTTCAGCAAAACAATGTCTCCACCTTCTCATCATAAACCACCTTTCGTCAATAAATATGATTTTTAATGGCAAGCAGATAATTACTTTGATTGTCCATTTTAGTATTTTCCAATCCTAACTTAAATATAAGACGCCTTACCTACAAGGGACAAACAATTTTTTTTGGCAACTATTCACATTGGGAACATACTTTTCTTTAATATCCTTTTGTTATATATTAAACACCTAGACCAGTGGGCTTACAAAACACACACTTTAGGAGTTACTGAGATAATATATAACTTTTCCTTGCCATATAACATGCCAATGTTTATAAACCACAGTCGAGAACAATGGTGCTCACTGGAGCACCACACCTTTGACACACATTAGGTTAGTACAAATACACGCTGTAACCCACATATGACATTCATGATTTCATGCAACTGACATTTTCTGTGTCATCTACCACGGGCTTATTCTAAAAAAAAATTAAAAACATTTACGTGAAACCAATGTACAGTAAATGGTTTCGGAGGAAAGCACACAATGTAACACTGTTTAGAGGTGTCATTGCACAGATAGCCCTAAGGCAAGCAAAACAAAACTGGGGAAGACTATAAAACCTATGTCCTTTCTCATAAAATCGTTATTTGACTTTTTGGACCAGTGAGTGTTGGGAATTTATCAATTGTCTGTCTTTTCAGACTCATTTACAGTTAGATCATGGTGGTCCATCCGCACATTCTTTGTTAAGTTAGTGAGAAACCTGGTAAAAGAGTGCCCTTGAGAAATTAGGTTGAACAAATACCTCAGGTTTAGTCCCTCAGGAGAAAAATCTCCAGTGATGTAGCCAAAGGGGCCACCTCAGTGTATGCTGAGGTGGGTTTAGGCCTCGTACATACCGCTGACTAGACTCTGGTATTCGTAGGCATGGTTAGCCTCAAGAGCATTATATAGGTTTTAGACACTGGGTTGTTGGTTGACTGTGGTGTGAGCCCTGGTTAATCAATAACCACAATTCTTGTCAGGGTAAGGCACAAACAAACCCCAAATCAACCTGTATTGATCCTTGGTAGCTTGGCATACAGCAGTTAGGCTCAACTTGATGGCAATGTGTAAAGTATTAGTGCAACACTTCAAAGAGTAAAACAGTGAAAAGACAACACTAAAAGATCCCACACCAGGTTAGAAAAATAGACAAAGCAATACAAATCAAATTAGTAGAACCGGAGTTATGAATTTACAAAGAATACACTGCAATATAGCACCTAAAGCAGAAAGTGCCAACCATGGCAATATAGTCAAGCTGGACTAGTTCAAAGTCAAACATTCAAGCTTACTGCGATGGAGTGTGGGTCGGATACATTCCCAGATTAGTCCAGCTGAAGTTTTCCTGTATCAAGAATTGTGCCAAGAGTCCCGTTTGCACAGAAGAAGTGCGCCGGGAGCAAGGATAGAGTCGCTGGTGATGGTCAGTGGGGAGTGAGGAGCAGGCCAGGCATTGCCAACAGACGACTGGAGCCTCATGGTGGCGATCCACGCAGGCATGCTTGCTTTGCAGGGAGACGAACTTGTGGCTGCGTGCACTGGGTGCTGCAGTGAGTGATGAGGTTCTGGAGCGAACAGGCCCATTTGTGTTCACGAAGAGCCCAAAAGCTTGCCTTTGAGAGCCTAAAAACATCTTCCAATGGCCCAGGACCTGAGAAGTGCCTCTTGAAGGTCAGGAGCTCGTTGAAGAAGAGTGTAGGAGCTGTGGGGAGCCAGTTATGTCCCTCAGATCAGGAGGCTAGAAGACTAGCTCTTTGAGTCACTCTGAGGTCCTGGGTTCAAGATGGGATCCAGGTCCAGTTCTTTTAGGCAAGAGGGCAGCAGGTCAGCAAAGCAAGGCAGCAGCTACTTCAGAGTGGCAGTCCTGCAGAGCGGCAGACCTTTCAGCAGCACAGCAGTCTTTTTTCCTGGCAGAGTATCCACAGGTACAGAAGGGTAGTGAAGTAGTGGTGTCTGAGGTCCAGTTCTTATACTCAGTGGTGTCTTTGACGTGGGAGGGACTTCAAAGACATGCCTTTGAAGTGTACAGATGCCCTGCTCTCTCTGCTCTGGCTCCAGACCAACTACAGAGGGTATTTTGCCCTTTGTGTGGGGACAGGACACAGTCTATTCAGGTGTAAGTGAGGCTGTGTCCAGCTCCTCCCTCCTATCCTGCTCAGGATGGTCTATCAAGTCATAGATGGCCAATTAAGTCACACCTAAGCTACCATTGTGTGCGGCTGTCTAGGTTGAATACACAAAGCCCAATTGCCAACTACACCCAGCCATGTGACTAGAGACGTAGTGCAGGCATCAAATTGCTAAGGCAAGAAAATGCCTACTTTCTAAAAGTGGCATTTTCAGAATTGCAATTTAAAATCTGACTTCACCATATGTTAGGATTTTAAATTGTGATTCCAGAGACACTGAACTTGAAGGGGTTATCTCTTCCTAGTTGGAATTTACTCTTATAAAGTGTAATAAGGAAATTCCAAAGTTAATTTACGAGAGAGAGAGATCTTACAGTGTTGAAAAATGAATTTAAGAATTGTTCACCACTAGGACATGTAAAATTAAATAGTATAGGCCCTACCTTTTAAATACAGTGCACCCTGCCCTCTGGGCTGCCCAGGGCCTGACCTAGGGGTGACGTATGTATTAAAAAGGAAGGTTTGGGCCTGGCAAAAGGGTTATTTTGCCAGGCCAAAATGGCAGTTCAAAACTACACAAAGGCTCTGCAATGGCAGGGCTGAGACATGTTTAAAGGGCTATTTAAGTAAGTGGCACAATCAGTGCTACAGGCTGACTAGTAGCATTTCATTTACAGGCCCTGGGCACATGTAGTGCACTTTACTAGAGGCTTAGATGTAAATTAAATAAGCATTGGATATATGCTAATGTTACCTTGTTTTAAGGATCAAGCACAAGCACTTTAGCACTGGTTGGCAATAATTAAGTACACAGAATTATAAGGCCAACAAAAATGAATTCAAGAAGGGGAGGAGGAAGGCAAAACGTCTGGGATGACCCTGCAGAAAGGGCCATTTCCAACAATAGGGCTGTCTGGAAATTAGGCAAATTACCACCTCGGATCCTGATAAGAAAAGATCCCAAGCTAAGATACACTTACCTGATGCTGATGCAGCCTCTTCTGCTTCTGTGATCACCAATAGAGTCAGTGAGGTAGCAAATGTGAAAATTAAAAGCTATCCATTTTCAAGGCAAAAAGGGAAAACAAGTTGCAGATTCCCAGACAATGTCCTAAGGCCCCAGGCATTACAAGAAGCTGGTATGGTTCAGCGTTGGATAAATGGGATGGGCACAAGACTCACTGATTGAAGTTGGGTATAATAAACACAGGTGGAGGAGAAAGCAGAGCAGGAATGGTCGCTAGGAGCCTAAAACAATGTTGGCTGGCTCCTTCCTAATGTGCACTCACAAGTAAAATGCCATCATTGTCACTGCATGATGCTTCAAACACCCAGTGACTAATCTGCAGACTAGCCAAAGAAATAAATGACACTGACGACAAAGTTGTATGTTAACTGTGTGCTGAACCAAAACATGAATGACACTTCAACATGAGCAAAGGCTGAAGGTGGCTCACCTGTAGCTCATACAAAGCCAAAACAGTGAAGGTGATGTTGCCAGGAGGAAGCAATAGCGCAGAGGCTGAAGGACTGAGAACAACCTCCTTAACAATTGGCAACAGTGGCCATGGAAGGTTCCCAGGAGAAAAGCATTCCAAAAGTCAAAGACACCAGTCAAGCAGGAACTCCCTGCACCATACTGAATTTCTCACACAGATTTTCTTTTGGATGCTTTTTAGTAAAATCAATAGCAGAGTTTCCAACCTATCAAATAAGCACCCTTTCCCAAAAATACTAGTGTTGAGGAAGTGAAGAAGTAGAGTACATGTTGATGATAGGGCTGCCCTTTAATGATTATTTAGTGTGACATGGGGTGAACTCTCAATAACAAATGATCCGAATCAGGGACCAGTGCCAGTGATTACTGGATACGGTGGCCCACCGATGGTGCAGCATCCAACTAGGCCTTTGGGAAAGGACAGGCAGCACAACGGCTCGGTGGTTGAGTGGTCAGATGCCGAGCTGTGTCAGTAGGTGCCAGGGTGTGCCTGCTGGTGGAGCCATGACTGGTGGTGCTGTCAGTTCCATGGGGCCAAGAGGCACTTCAGAAGGAAATGGAGCAAAGTTGAAGATTTCCAACATGGTGTCTTTAAAGGCTGCTGTTTGCTTCGGAGTTCACAAGTGTCTTGTTTTATTCACTTCAGTGCGATACCGGAAGTACAATGAGTATGCCCAAATGTGGAGACCATGCTTACTGTGCCGCTGGACTTGACTGAAAAGCCCCTGTAAGGGTTAAAAGGTCTTGGGTTGCTTGTGTTCTGGTTCAAAGATAAACAGGCTTGGCATTTTGGGCTGAACTGTTCCTATTAGACTAGACCAAGGCAGATCTGCATATGGATGGGCCTAATCTGAGGTGGCATGGTGAACAAATAAAATTATAGACTTGGATGTTGACCCAAGTAATTACTAGTGGCTGAGATTAATTCAAGCATTCACTAATAACTTTTTTGTTTACTTCAATGTGATGCCCTAAATGCAGCAGGTGTGCCCAGATGTGGGTCCCTTGCTCATTGTGCCACTCGAGCCAAGTTGCACCCAACCCCAAAAAGGGTGAAACCAGTCTTTCTGGACTGGCAGTGGGAGGGCCCCAAGATTGGGGGGTCACCACGTGGTGTTCCAACAGGAGGTGTTCTGGTACAGAGAAGCACTAGCTTGGCTGTCCAAGCTGGACTGTTCCTACTGAGGCAGGGCAAAGGCTGTTTTGCCTACAGAATGGACTCAGAAGAGGAACTCTACAATGGAATTGGGTACCATGAATTGGGTTTAATGAAACTGTTGCTATTTGTTTGAAGGGAGAGCCAGACCAGTGTAAAAGGGTAATGGAAAAAAAGGAACTAAGAAACTTCAATCTTTAGGGCTGGTCCTACGTGTGGCTCTGTGGTGGTATGTCCTGGGTGAATGGATTGAAGACAGAGTCCAATGGTGCACCCATTTACACACAGGGGTTGAGGCAAGTGTTTCTGGTTCCAATCTGGCACTTGGGGAGATTCAAACAGTAAGGAATCTGCAGAATGAAGAATCCATCAGAAGCGCACCACAGAGTTGTTTGTTAATGTATTCAGTGTGCAATGCAATATAGTGGGGATACTGTCAATAGGTGCAGTGCAGTGGGGTTGGTGTCCCTATGAAGCACTGCCAGTTGATGGGTTACTGTCTTTAGGATTCAGTGTAGCATGGAGGGTTAGTATCCACTTGATGTATTCAGTATAGCATAGTGGGTTAGGGTCCTTAGAATACAGTGCAGTGTGATGAGACAGTGTCCCAAAGATTGAGCGCGGAGTGATTAGTGGTCTTTGGCTGTAGAAACCAAGTATAGGTAAACCCTGCAATCATTTACTAACTCATGAGTATACCATCTAATTTGTTGAACAGACAGTGAGAATGTTTTTTCCAGAGCTAGAAAGGAAGACCAAATGGGATATGTTTCTGTTTTTGCTCTCCTGCACAATTTGATATTATAGAGAGTGGTTGCTCTGTTTAACTACAACCTATTAGATATTTTAGAGAGTAGCTGCTCTGTTTAACTACAACCTATCTTATGAGGTTTTTCAAGACTCATTATGTTCTCTTGCTTTCTTGAAAAAGATATAGATCGATGTATAAAGCTTCCACAGAGAAGGAGCCTCATTTCTATTAGAAAACTCTTCCTCCACTATACTTCTATTAGCCTGTCAATACATTCACCTAAGGAGAATAACATTAAAACAATAGTGAAAGAATGAGACACACATGTTTCAAAGTGAGAATACTAAATATATTTTCAAAAGATTGGTGCAATGAGTAAAGTAAGCATGCAGATTACCTGTTGCCACAGTGAGCTATGTTCCCAAGATGCAGTACAGATATCTCCTGCCGCATAGACATCAGGCAGTGAGGTTCGCATATGATCATCTACCTTCAGACCGCCATCTACAGCAACATCAAACTAAAAATGGCAAATATAAAAGAACCTTAAATAACCAGTTTGAACAGTAAGACATGATGTAAAGATATAGGTTTACAAAAATACAAATAATTTGTGTTTTTTTTTGGCATTTTATGATTTTGTTCAACCACCCACCCACTTGCCTGTCAGCAAACTAGGTAGGCACCCGCACCCCCTTCCCAGTGCACCTGTCGGCCACTGGCCAATCCTGGGGAGGGCTGAAAAGGATCCTCTGGGAGGATTCCTTTCTTAAAAGTAAAGGATGGGGGTTTTCCCTGGAGGATGTGGGGCAGATTGTGCCCCACCAGGAGAAAACACACAATACAAAAAAAAGTATACTGCATGTGCCACAGAAATCTACCATCTTCAGTTTATGCAGTAGATGGCAAAATGTAGGTGCTTATGCAGTATACTGTAACACAAAGGGATCAATGTGTTTGCATGCAGTGGAATGGCATGTGTGAAGGTTGAATAGTCATCTTTCAGTTGCTTGTTTCTGCATTTGGTTGCTAAACTGGTACTAATAAGGTAAAATGGTTGCCCACACATTATTACCATGTTTGCAAATCATGAATTAATGAAATCATACTATCAAAAAAGTGCCACATTAAGCCGCATAATTTTTTTTTCTTGCTGCATAATTTAGCCACCCTTTCCTGTCATAATTTGGTGCTCTCCAGCTGTATAATTAAATTGATCCTGGTGAAACCACAGAGTTCTCACAAAAAGCAGGCCTGCGCAAAAAATTGCAGGGGCTACTATGTGTATGTGTGCTACTTGAGATCAAAAGTAGATTTGTAGCTTTGGGAAATTACTTTTATATTGGCTATGGCCCGGCAGCTCCCCCAACAATACAATTTTACATAGGGCATGACATACGTATGCTGTGGTATTGGGTACGTGGCAAGGCGAAATACTACTGTGTCTTTTTTTGTCTTCTTAGTGTCCTTGGAGAACTTGCAGATTCACCATAGAAGAGACATCTTTTTTGTTCATTTACTGTTGCACACATCTCACAAACACACACAACCACCAACTGATTTACAACAATACTTCGCCAATCTAAATAGGACAGTGTTTTAGATGGAAGGTGTTAAAAAGTCAGCAAAGATAGCATCTCAGTGGATGACTACTGCCCAGGCCCCAACTCAGGTTATGGAGGTCAGCTCTGAGGCAGGATCAGAGACTTAGACAGCAGATGAGACGGCACCTGAAGGAGAGGAAAATGAAGCAGAATCTGGAAGTGATTTTTCAGTTGGCAGAGTTTTATCTGACTCATCCTCCGGCAATTATGAGGGACATGATGATGTCAGTCGTGCTGTCCCTTCGCAGGCATGGTCTGTGCGCTGGCAGGAACAGATGGACTGCTCTCTTGGCAACCCTCAATTTAGTTCAGCCCCATATTCAGCTGTTCACTGGCAACACTGAATGTACATCTAATACAGCCATTTATTTGCCGATACCTAAATCCATCTATTTTTGGATGCTGACTTCCTTGAGAAATTTAGCAGCGAACAAATTTGCGTAAAAAACAATTTCTCAGGGAGCTTGGAGGCACTCTGGGGCCTCATTCTAGGGCACACCAGTGGACTCCCCACTTAATTTGAGGAGCTGAATATATTTTTGGGCCTTATGCTCAAAATGGGGTTAGTGCACAAACCAAGCTTGTAGTCCTACTGGTCTACTCGAATAGTTTGGGTAACACCCATCTCCACACCATACATGAGCAGAGATCGTTTTTTGCTCCAGCGGTGTACGCTGCATTTAAATGACAATTCTGCTGCATTTCCCCGGAACCATCCAGACCACTACAGGTTGCTCAAAATTCCAGAGAACATTAGTCAAACAACTTTTGTCCTGTTGAGAATCAAAGACTAATAACAATTCAAAACTTCAACACCCCCCCAAGTTGCATTCAAAACATGTTATGCTGTACCAGGAGATACCATATATGAACAGACAGAATCTCCGCTTATGTTTGTTTGACATAAAATCTTATGCAACTTTTAGATCTGTTCAGTGTCTTGTTCTATGTTGTAGTATATATATTCACTGTCTGAGCACTGATTCATCTGCTTTAATTTTGATATATAATGAAATGTATATTGTCCTTGCACTAAAAATGTGAAAATCATCATTATACAAGATATTGTATCCTATCCACTTTTCAATAACATTGATTAAGATACAAGTTACTAATTGAGTTTTCAGACTTCCAAAGCAAAATTAAAAGTGTCGGTGAATGAGTCCCAAGAGACATTTGTTTGGTTTATCACTTTAGGGAGCTTAGGAAGTGTTCCCTCCAATGTTTGCCTTAATTTCAGAGGTAGATATGAACACTCAGTTCGAGGAATGTAGGCCTTGGAAGGCACTCTCGTATACCCCCCAACTTGCATCCAGAA
The DNA here is from genome assembly GCF_031143425.1 of Pleurodeles waltl. Taxonomy (NCBI): domain Eukaryota; kingdom Metazoa; phylum Chordata; class Amphibia; order Caudata; family Salamandridae; genus Pleurodeles; species Pleurodeles waltl. The sequence goes on along the minus strand of NC_090442.1, from coordinate 368,921,640 downwards.
ACCTCATGGAGCTGAATTTAGCCCAGTGAGTGTGCTGAAGAAGCATGAAAGACATGTTCAAGTAGCTAGCAATGGAAGGCGTTAGTAAAGGTTCACTGGGCAGGTACACAGGATTAGTCAGAGGACAGATACATGAATGGGTAGAAAAAGCTTAGGCTAAGTGTACTTTCACAGAGCTATCACATCGGTAGAACGCAGATAGTCAATGTAGTAAAGATACATCTGCCATCACTTCATCTTCACCTATGGACTCAAACCCATTGGCGCCACATTCACCCAATACTGAATTACTTCCTCACTCAACTAATCCAATGACTCCACACCATACAGAATGCAGCAGGCAGCCTCTTTACTCAACATCCCAACACTCACACACCCTGCACCTCAAACAGCTTCACTTGCTCTTCATCCACAGCTCTTGTGCCCGCTATAGGAACAGATCAACCCAAGGTCGGCCCTTGGCACTGGACACCCATTGACCTTGGTTTGATCTGTTTCTGATGTGGGTACTAGGCACAGCCACACAAATGGAGCACTGTTTTTATCAGCACACGTGGCGTAATGCAGGGTGGTAGGAATTTTGTGGATTCCTGTAGATTCCAGGCAAAGTTTGAGGTTTGCAGGGCACTGTGGGTAAGAGAAGCCTGTGGGATACATGCAAGGCACACCACCCTGAAATCCCCTGCTTGTCTAGTTCTGAAAAATGTCTGTTGTTCGTAGGCTTGTATGGGTGGTGCCACAGCACAGCGACAAATACAAGCAGCTACATCTATTGCTTATCTCTCAACTTAGCGCATTAGGGCCTTTTATTTCGTGGTCTTTTGACCCACCCACACAAGTGGGGTACAATTCTTATCAGGAGACATATGGAAACTCACGGTGGTAGGAAATGTGTGGCTCCCTGCAGACTCAAGAGGTTTTCCTCACAGAACTGTGAGGAAAATCTGTGTTTCTTACTAATGTTGATGTTTGCAAGGGCTACTAGGTAAAATTATCTGGTTAGAGTCATGAAATTATGCAGCCCTGGACTCCCGTGGTTGTCTAGCTTTAAAAAATGTGCAGGTTTGATAGCTTTGCCAAGGTGCAGGCTGAGCTAGGGCCCAAAATCCACAGTTGCCCAACTTGCAAACAAAGGGTTCATTTACAGTATAACAATGTGATGTGTCTATGCTGTGTTTTGTCCCAAAACCCAACATAGACACTCAGCAAACATTTCGTGTTGTGGGCACCAGGTCTACCCACAGCAGTGAGGTACCATTTTGATTGGGATACTTAGGGGAATGCTAGGTAGAATGACGTTTGTGGCTCTTCCCAGATTCCAAAAGGTTCCATCACAAAAATGTGAGGAAAATTTGTTTTTTTATTATACAGAGTATGCGGTTAGCAAGGGTTTCTGGGTCACACTCTTTGACATCCCTGGGTTGTATAGGTTTAAGAGAAGTACAGGGGTGCTAGATTTCCGTAAGTGCTGGCTGCCTAGGCCGCCAAAATCCTCAGCTATCCACACTGCAAAAAACTGTCCTTTTTCTGTGGAAAAGTGTGATGTGTCTATGTTGGTTTTTGGAGCATTTCCTGTTGCAGACACAAGGCACACCCATACAAGTGAGGTACCATTTTTACCAGGAGACTTGAGGGAATGCTTGGTGGCAGGAAGTGTGTGACTTCTTGCATATTCCAAAAATTTCCATCACAGAACTATTTAAGGAAAATGTTTTTTTGTGAGAACGTGATGTTTGCAAGGGATTATGGGTAAAATAACCTGATGAGAGCAATGCACGCCACCCCACCCTGGATTACCCCAGGTTCCTAGTTTTCAGAAAGGTGCCAGATGACCCACACCCCAAAACCCACTGCAACTACCATTACAAAAACCTTTGCAATTAGGTAGTATATTAGGGCTTATATATAATAGGATCTATTTCTAAATAAGATAACAACATACATAAATTATGCCTGTATTGTGGTGGCTCGGGTCATTTTAACAAATCACTGAAAAAGCAAACCTAGTATCTTTAAATATCAAGCATCAGTTAAGTTGTCCATGAAGCAAAGGGAAAACTAGAATCCCAACAATTAAGGTGGGTTGTGAATGCTATGCAATGAATACTAGCCAGTTAGCTGTGGCTCATATATTAGTTAATTTGAAGAGGATTTTGTTAGAAAATCAGGAGGGGGCAGTTTTGCGCTTTAAATTCCAAAGCTTCAGGGAATAAGATAGACAGTTTTTGTAAATACCTGTAATTAAGAGAAAGATTTCTGAAGATGTCAAGTCAGTGGACTGTGTTATTCCGTTATCCGGTCCAGTAAGATTTCATATGCACAATTTCTTTGGCATGTTTTGGAAACCATCATGAAAAGATTTTTTGATACCCTCAGTTCAAAATGTTCTTGGAGATGCCTTTGATGACCTTGCATAATCAGTGTATTGACTAGGCAGCAAGATCAATACAACTGAACTCAGATTATTGTCAAACTGGTAGTATGAGGCGATATAATCTAGTCTTCTTTCTAATGTGCTTGCAGGATTGAGTATTTCACCTCCTGTTATTAAGAATGCAATGATGTATTTGACAAGACAAAAACAAATGATTGAGTAAGAGAAGGACCTCTTACTAAAAAATTGAGCTCTCCTCACCTTAGACCAATAGGAGAGCATACATGATTGTAATGGCTAAAAGGCAACTTTCACTACATTTTGCTGCAGGTTAATTTGGGAGCAAGAGTGCTTGAGGATAGCTTATAATTAATACAATTGAAGTTTAGAAAGTGCACCAACAGAAACAGGGTACTCATCTATGCAATGAGTTGACTGAACCCAAGAGGCTTTGTATATTCTCAACAATCTGAAGTTCATTCTTGATTTCCCTTCACTCCGGCCAGCACCGCTATCACCTTGGCCACTCAGCAGGTGTCCCACATCTTCTGCAGAGGTATGGGTGTAGAAAGAAGTTGGCATAGTTTAAAAGTATGAGGGATGTTAAATATGTTTATTTTAACTACAATTTCGGGAAAATTACATTCTCTTAGAAGAATAAGCATGACTAGCAAGACGTATATCTATGCCTATCCAAGATGTTCACTCACCAATACTTGCTGCCTGAAGTTTTCAACCTAATATGGTGTGAGCCTTTTTTCTAGGGATATAATTTCCTGTCTAGATCATATAAAGGAGGCTTCGGCGAAAGAAGGATGTGTTGTATGGCATTTGTTCCCCTGATTTTCCATCACTTTCATTCACTCATTTACCATTTTGTCCTCAATTTCTGGCGTTTATTATCAGAAGCAGGGTTTCTTTGGGATTCTCTCTTCTGGAAGAACTTACAAAGAACAATTTCTCAACAGTGATTTCAGGGTTGTTTGGGAGCCTTGCTTTTCAAATTCGACACCAGCTACCTGCTACAATCAAGCATTACCAGCAGTTCACTGGAGGATTTTAACAGCCTTTTTGTCTTTTTCCTCCTAACTGGGTGGCACAGTGGCTACTGAGAAAAGTTGCCCCTCCCCAGGGCAATAAAGAAGGAACCAAGAAGGACCTTAACAGTGCCAAGTCCGTAGCACAATGTGGTTGGGCTCTCTGCAAATTAAAGTTTTTGCTGTGTGGCCATTAGAAGATGTGAGGCAGTGAAGCCTGTGTTCTGAAAAATGTATCAGTGCATACATAAGGGAGCAGTGAGTGCATACCCTGACCCCAGGAAAGATGTAGTTATATTCCAGTGGGACAATTACTGCCCCCAAAAAAAAAATATTTTTGTGTACACCAGGATTTGCTCATCCAACAGCACATTTGGTAGTCATGCAAACTGATGTCTTACACTGGTCTTGCAGGTGCAAAGGATATGCAAATCAAACTGTACCAATCACACAAATAGCAAACCTGTGGCAAATTTGTGTCTCAAGGATTGTCAGTAGATTAACCATTCCTGAAAATAAAACCTAAAAGGAAATACATAGTGGAAGAATGTAAATGACTTGAACACAGAACACTGCAAACACATCTGTTGAGTAGAGGGCACAGGCAATAACACTTGCACAAGGCCTGGGCATAAGCCAAGCTATGTGCCTAATGTCAGCTGCACCTGCTGTGCGCAGATAGTTTTGGTGAGACCGGGCATTCCTACAGGCCACAGTCAGAAGCACTGAACAGTTGGTTTGGGTTGTCCTGAACTCAACGTGAGCCCAGCGCATCGGTCTAGATGGGAAACAGGATGGTAAAGTATTTGACTAGAGGATAGGTCCTGTGCCCAGAGTATGCTGCTAATGACTGAAGATTGAGAGTAGTGCCATACAGAAAGGCCAGATCCTCCAGCTGAGCACAGATTTTGATGCACATGAGGTTGGTCTAAGTACTTAAGAAAAAAACAGGCCTTGCAGTAAACCTAGCTGCGTCCAGCCAGAGGTATTGTACATTGAGGGCTCGGTAAATGGCAGATGGGGGCACTACGAATGGCCAAATGCCCTGCACAGTGGAGACTGGTTATATAGAAGGTGGCTAGAGATCATCAAACAAATCTCTATGAAAAATTGTGTAAGTTAGGCTTTCTTCTGCCCATTACACATTAAGTTATGTTTTAAAAAACCCAGCTACTCATACATAACTATACTAATTCATCGAAACACTGTGGATGCCATGGTATCATAACACTCAAAACTGATGTACTATTCGTTCAGTCACAATGGTGATCATTTTCATTATACTAAGGCAACCCATTTAATAATAATGCCCACTCATATCATATTATAGGCTGGCATATTGGTGAAAAATCCTGGCATAATTTGGGCATTCGTGGCATAATGGCACACACTTAACTAATGCTGGTGCTGGCACATTCCTGCCATGTTGTGATCATTCTTAGTATCATAGGTCGTATATATCCCTATCATATTGCTCTCCCTCGCATTCACTGCTTGATATTGAAGTCAGGCACACGGTTGGCACTTGCATTATGGTCATAAATCTTGCCAAACTCCCATTTGCTTACACCACCTGTTACATGCAAGTATAACTGAGAATTACAGATTTAAATAATATTTTATGGTTTGATGAACTATATACTAATTATATTTTACTCTTGTGATGGCCAGTCACACCCCAATACTATGTAAAAAATGTTCCCCATAAATCCATCCCTGCACTCATCCATCAATTTACCCATACATCTATCTATACAACTTAAGTAATCTCCAAACCATGCACTGTCTAAACTATTTATATGTATTTGCACCTACAATTAAATAAATTCACTGTTTAAATATTTAATGTATTCAGGCACTCACTTGTCCACCCATGTTTTAATTCGCCCTTCTTTCGGTAATTCTAACACTCATCCATTCTTCCTTACAAACATATCCTCGAGACAAACAAATCATTTAGGGCCAGATGTAGCAAAGGGTTTGCGAGACGCAAACGGCAAAAAACGCCGTTTGCGAGGCGCAAAAGCCTCTTTGCGATGCAGAAATGCATTTTGCGAGTCGGATCCGACTCGCAAAATGCATTTCTGACTCGCAAATAGGAAGGGGTGTTCCCTTCCTATTTGCGACTCGCAATGCTATTCAATTTCATTTGCGACCGAGAAAGCGGTCGCAAATGAAATCGCAGTTACCATCCACTTGAAGTGGATGCTAACCCAGTCGCAAACGGGAAGGGGTCCCCAGGGAATGGAAAAAAATATATATTTTTTCAGAGCAGCCAATGGACCACTGCCTGCCCTGAAAAAAACCCGAAACTAAAGGTTTTTTTTTTTTTTTTCCAAGTGCAGCTCGTTTTCCTTTAAGGAAAACGGGCTGCAGATGGAAAAAAAAAAAACTGCTTTATTAAAAAGCAGTCACGGACATGGTGGTCTGCTGACTCCAGCAGGCCACCATCCCCATGAGTGCCCATACTCGCAATGGGGTGTCTGAGACACCTTTCTGCATAGCAAATTGCGACTTGCAATTTGCGAGTCGCACGGACTCGAAAATTGCAAGTCGCAATTTGCTGTTTTGCTACATCGGGCCCCTATTTTCAGCAAACCTTTGAACTGTGCCACTAACTGTTTTACCTTGATTTTCTCTGATGCCCATCTCTTTTTATGTACAAATAGGCATTTACAAAACCAAGCCACTTCGTTTTATGTGTTAGTTAGCAGAAAACATTTCATCACATTTTCCGAGTTCTTTTGTGTTTTTAGAGTATCATTCACCAAAATGAGTTCTGAAATGGGATAGAACGAGCATACTTACACTATTACCACAGAGAAAAGGCTCAACATTTGGTACAACTCCAGTTGCACTGACAATAAAATCACAGCCATATATTTTTCCATTGGTCAATTCGATGTACACCGGCCACGACTCTGGGAATTAAAGTTAAACGTCAGTCTGAATGGGTAAGTTAAATAATGAAGTAATCAGCTTTTAGGGGGGAAAAAACGTGTTACATAAAACAAAAAATTGTTGTAGTTTTTGTGCTCTTTAGGAAAACACAGAGCAGACCTCAGCCATGTCATCCATATATTAGTCTAATTAAATGAAGGTTGTCGCCTTTAAATATAAACCATCAATCGTAAATTCTGTCAGGACCGGAGGGGAGGATTATGCATAACTTTCTTCACTTTATTTCAACAGCAGATTCAAAGAACGTAATAAAAGTAAAAAATATGCAGAGACCACAAGTCCCATGAGTCTTATAGTGTATGGTCTGTAATAGTCCAATACCAACACAGCACAGTGTATAAATAGGTATGGCATCCCTTCCTGTTCCTCTTTCTTCAATGATATTCACTTAAATACAATCTCAATAAAAAAAATTCCTTAACTGTGTGTATTGTATATATTTGTTTTTATTGCTCTTTAAGTGCAGTAGGCTTTTGGCCCGAGCGCTTACTCTGTGACATTTATTCGCAGTTCGACAGAGGCGGGCGCTTGCTTTCCATCAAACTGTCAGGCGAGTTAGCTGTTTCCTGAAGCAGGTCTTACAGAGCGCCTCAGCTGACCACGACTCAAGCTTCAGAGCAATGCTGACAGGAAATTCTTTGAATTCTTGTCACACGTTCGTTTTCCCTGAACTAACTGCTTTTTTAAGCAAATTGCCCCATATAGTGGCCAATTTATTATTCTTTTTATTCCATTATATAATATATATTTTTCTGCTCAGAATAATTTGAGCACCAGCGAGGGTGCTGCCCTGTTATTCCTTGGGTGTATATATCTTTTAAGACATTTTGTCCTAATCTATTAAAAAAACAAAAAAAACAAAACATAATTATAAATTTTTTCTGTTATACTCTGTGAGTTTGGTGCTTTCACCCTTATAATGTACCAATCTATTGGTCACGAAAACGCTTCCTTTCAGGATGCACAAGAATGGCCTTCCCAACACTTTCCCCCAGAAGTGAGTCAAGCACTTTCTATGGCTATTTCCAATGTAATTGCACCTCTTAGGGAACAGGTCGATAAGCTTGCGAAGAGCATACCGGGGTTTTTTACTGATACTGTTCAACCCAATCGGGGCCCTAGTGGGGTTAGATCAGGGGGTAAAATGGCCTCAAAGCATGACGCGGGGCACCTGGAAGGTTTTGATAAACTTCCCAAAACCTTCCATAAGAGTGCACGCATGCTTAAACATTTACCCTACCGGGAGGAAGATAATAGTAGATAAATGAGCGTCTTTGTCACAAAAAATCCAGACCCTTTATTTGGGGTCCCCATTGGAGGGGAGGGTGTTTCAGATGCTGATTTTTCCTCAGATGAGGAACAAGAATTGAGTCGACCTTGGCGTCCTAACTCGGTTTTCCCAGATTCTCCTGAAGAAGATTCAGATATGTTTAACCCTTCAGTAATGTATCATCCTATGACTTCTGAATGGGTTCCTGAGCCTAAGGTAGCCGATTATGTGGCTGATGAAATACGCCAACCCCTAGAGAGGGAGGTCAGAGCTAAACTTAGGGCAGAATGTCCCAGACCCTCTTTACCAGGGAAAAGTAGCAGTCACTCCCAATATCAACCCAAAGTTATGCACATTTTTTAGTAAATACATTAAAGACCCTAAGAAGGGTATTGACAGATCTTGGAGAAATTGCCAAGACCAACTCCTGGATGTAGTTGGGCTGCTAACCCAGATTATTCAATTAGCGGAGCAACCTAAGCAATCTGGTACCCCACTCTGGGTGGAGGTTATTGCTGGTTGGGCTCAAAGAGCTATTTGTCTCTTAGGGAATGCCAACTGTGCTCTTGCTGCAGAACGCAGGCGATCCCTTTTTATTAAAATTTACCCCAAACTTGGCGAGTTAGCCACTTCTGAGGCAGGAGCTATAGCCCAGGGAAATCTCTTTGGGGAACCCTTTGTCAAGGAACTAAGCACATTTGTAGCAATCTTTCCGGCTCTTGACAAAGCCCAAAATTCTATCCAGACGATTTTCCCTACTAAGGTTTTTGCTGGGGCCAGACAAGGAAGGGGTCGCTCCTCCGGTCATCTTTACCATCAAGGCCCCTCTAGAGGATACCAAAAGAGGAACAACGGATGGAATTATGGTAGTCAAGGAACATTCTATCCCTTTCGAGGTTCCGGCAGAGCCAAAGGCAACTGCATCAGAGGAGGAGCTAACCCACCATGAGGAGTTTCTGGTAACCATTACCCCTTCTTTCCCTCTAGGACTGGGGGTAGGCTTCTGAGATTTGCTCAAAATTGGAAGACAATAACAAAGGATCCTTGGATCCTTCAAACAGTTCATGGTTTTCACATAGAATTCTACAGCACTCCAATACAGCACTCTCAGCGCAGACCTTTAGTTTTCCCATCTCAGGAGATGAATCTCATAGATCCAGAGGCAGAAGAAAAGCCATTTGCAGATCTACCCTTCATCCGAATGGGTTTTTAAGCAACATATTTCTGGCGGAAAAAAAAGGTTTTCGTCCTGTAATAAACTTGAGAGATTTCAACAAATAGATAGTTTATGGGCACTTCAAAATGGAAGGCATTCATCTATTGAGGGACATTCTACTTCCAAACGATTGGATGATCAGACTGGACCTCAAAGCTGCATATCTTTCAGTCTCCATTTTACCTCCTCACTGGAGATTTCTTCACTTCTCATGGAAAGGACATATATACGAGTTCCAAACTCTCCCTTTCGACCTATCCTCAGCTCCATGGTGTTTTACCAAACTCATGAGGCCGGTAGTAGAATTCCTAGGTACCAGGGGAATAAGGATGATCATTTATCTGGACGATATTCTTCTGATGGGCCACTCCCTAATTCAGCTCAAATCCAATCTGAGCATGACTATTGCTCTCCTCCAGAATCTTGGATTTGTGATGAACGAATCCAAATCAGAACTAATTCCAACCCAAAAAATAGTCTTTCTAGGTTTCCTCATAAATTCTGTCGCAACTTCTCTCAGCCTTCCATTATTAAAGCTTTCCAAGATTCGGAAAGAACTCAACAAGGTTCTCAGAATGGAGAGAATTTCACGTTGTCAATTGGCCAGAATTGTGGGACTTCTATTCTCTTCAATCCAAGCCATCTTCCCACGTTCTCTTCACTACCGTGCATTACAAAGATTAAAAGCTTCTCATCTGAGAAAGGGTCTAACTTATTCGGAAATGATTTCCTTATCTCCAGAAGCCAAAACGGAACTACAATGGTGGATAGACCACATGGAAGCCTGGAATAGAACAGCGATTTTTGGTACTGCACCGGACATGACTATAGAATCAGACGCCGGTTGTCTGGGATGGGGAGCCAGTTGTGGGGAAATTGCCATGGGAGGCAGATGGTCAGAAGAGGAACTCTCTCTCCATATCAATTATCTAGAACTCATGGCAGGATCTTTTACAATAAAGTCCCTCACAAAGGACAAGGTGTGTTGCTCCATTCTTCTGAGGATGGACAACATATCAGTGGTCCAGTGTATCAATTGACTGGGAGGCACTCGATCGAAGGCCCTCTCAGAACTAGCGAAAGATTTCTGGCATTATTGCCTTCAGAAACAGATCTCTGTAGGGGCAGAGTATCTTCCAGGGATCAAGAACACGGTAGCAGAACAGAACTCCAGGAACTTCACAGACAGCACCGAATGGAAATTGGATTGGCAAACTTTTCTAGCCCTGATGGAAAGGCGGGTACCTTGCAATCTGGACCTTTTCACATCCCGTCTCAATCACCAACTGACGAGATATGTCAGTTGGAGACCGGATCCGCGAGCGGTAGCGATAGATGCTTTTCTTCAAGATTGGTCAAAAGACCTTCCATATGCTTTCCCGCCCTTCATAATGATTCCATGAGTTGCAGCTCAGGTAAGATGTCAAATGGCGTCCTTGATTCTAGTGACTCCGATTTGGAAATCTCAAGCATGGTTCCCGACTCTCATGGAGTTGTCTTGGGATCATCTGATCAGTTTACCATTATTCCCTTTGACACTTCTCGATCACCAAGGGTCTCCTCACCCATTGGTTTTCCAAGGTCATCTTTTTCTCATGGCCTGGAGGATTTCCGGGGACGTTGGAAAAATAGACTCCTTTCAAAAGAAGCTAATAACTTCATCCAATAGGCCTGGTCCACTAGTACTACCAAAACATACAGATTGGCCTGGAACCGATGGAATCGTTGGTGTGTGGTTAAACATATTGATCCCTTGGGGGCACAACTTACCTATATCCTAAACTTCTTGGCAGAACTTGCTCACTCTGGTCTGGATTATCATACCATTAACACCTTTAGGTTAGCCATATCTGCAGGGCATATATCCATTAACAACAAACCAGTAGGTGAACATCCATGGGTATGTAAATTAATGAAAGGCATTCGTCCTTCTAAGCCCCCTGAGCCCAGATATTCAGGTTTATGGGACGTTAACATAATTTTAAATTTCCTCTCCCAATAGCACAATAATCATCTCTTATCTCGTAAACAAATCTTGGCTAAATTGGCGATTCTACTCTGTCTCATTTCCTGTAAAAGAGAATCTGATGTTAGAGCCTTAGATCTCTCCGCTAGAGCCTTTACCCCAGAAGGTGTAACTTTTACTATCTCTAGGAGAACCAAAACCAATATCAGAGTGGTTTCTTATCCGGCTTTTCCGGATCATCAAAAATTATGTGTAGTAAATTGTATCAAAGCATATAAGGACATTATCCTGGACGTCAGACCTGCTGGTGAGAATCAACTTCTCATTGCCTTACAGAAACCCTTTAAAGCAGTTTCATCTCCTACTATTGCTAGGTGGTTTAGATGGATCATGGCGGAAGGCAGGTATTGACATCCATAGATTTGGAGCTCATTGCACCAGAGGAGCAATGGCTTCTAAAGCCAAACAGGTAGGTGGTAGACTTGAAGACATCATGAATGCAGCAGATTGGTCTTCGGAATCCACCTTCAAAAAGTTCGATTTTAAACCTATTTTAGAACCCGCATCTCTGGTTGTAAGTAAGCTTTAAACTTGCATAATCCTTGCCTCCGGTCCTGACATAGAATGAAAACTTTCCTACCTAACGAGAAGGAAAGTTTCAGTTCTATTAAGGACACGGAGGCAAGGATTATCCCACCCAGGCATTTGATCTTCATAGCCTTTTCCCTCCCTGGTACTGTTATTTCTCTTACTCCAGTAAGTAACCTTTTATTGCAATGCTGTTAATGTTTTAAATTCTTAATTGTAGCATACAAATTAATCTTTACATTTTTCTCATTATGAACGCATTATCTTTCTTTCAGCATTGTGCTTTCTCTTATCAATCAATGTTGTAAAAAGAATTGGATAACATGTTTATAATTATTGTATTTACACAGGCAATAATCAAGGAATGGACTAATCTATTTTCATCTTTAACTTCCTCGAGTGAAGAAGAGGAACAGGAAGGGACATCATACCTATTTATACACTGTGCTGTGTTGTGATTGGATTGTAGAAGCCTAATTATTCAGCACCCATTCAGGATACAAACAACGGTTAGCCAGCTCTTTCTAGATAAACATAAAGAATTTATTAGGGATAGAATAGAAAGACATGTACATGGAGGATGCTCTGTACTAGTGTACACGAACAGCCTAATACAAGGAAGTAATACACGATCTTTTATAGTATTAAACCACAAACATAATTCAACGTCTTATTGGTTCTTTGGCATTGACGTATGATTGACGTATGACTACTTCTCCATTATGGCTGAAGGTAGTTTTTCCTATCATACCATATATAGTAACAAAAAGCATAGAAAAGGATTTTACACAAGGTTGCCTACGTGCCTAATATCACATGGTCCATCTTGTGACAGAACTTGAGAACATCACGTACTCAGACTGGTACTTTCCAGAAGGGAGACTGCTTCAGCTAGCATGCAATGACGATGATATTTCATGATGGCTGTTCAGAGAGCAAGCCTTGCAACATAATGCGTTCCTAGCAGTAGCGAATTATATTTGTAGGCCTCTTTACTTAATGATAGGCCTGTGCAGAGATTGTCATTGTGTATCACAGGGGCCACTAGGCATAGCATACCTAAGAACTGTAAAATGCGATTCCACAGGACTATTACAGACTCAACACTATAAGACTCATGGGATTTGTAGTCTTTGCATATGTTTTACTTTTATTACGTTCTTTGAATCTGCTGTTGAAATAATTTGAAGAAAGTTATGCATAATCCTCTCCTCCGTTTCCTTAATAGAATTGAAACTTTCCTTCTCGTTAGCTAGGAAATTTTTCATTGAAGTGCATCATAAGTATTATTTTTCATATTTACTTCATTCCTCATCCGATAAATAAGTAAAGCTTAGTTGTGCTGCCGCGTATGTACCCTCAGTAAAAGTACCCTAAAGTTAGACGAAGAGGCTTTCGCAGGTGCATTAGGTTTGACTTGCTCGTAACTTTCTACAAAACGTCTGCATTGGCAAATGTGTCCTGAGTTTTGGGAGGAAAGTGAATAAGCATGTGCCTTCATGAGTGTGTGCACGCATAACCAGTCCCTCACTTCTCTGAGCCTGTGGGGTTTTTCTAAGGTGGCGAGTATGCAGCCTATATACAACAGCGCACGCGCACCTAGCGCTCTCCAAAACCGGAAGGTACAGTTCCCCAAAGATACTATGGTAACCATACACAGTACCATACGTTCCACGAAATATTCACACCGGACATGCAGCGACAGGTAGCTCTGTGTGTTATGCAGGATTAAAAAATATCATAATGTATTATTTTTTCACCACAACAAAATGACAGTGCCCAAATCATCAGGAAACAAATAAACCTCACTCCCACTTACGCCTGACGCAAAATCTCTTGCATTCACCTGGGAAAAATCACAATGGTTCACACTATTTCCTTTCAGTGTATTGACCTGCCAAGAGCTCCTTTGCGTTTCTATGCAAAATTATAGCAGCTGTAAGTCAAATAATGTTAAAGTTACATAACACCGTCCTTCCGGGTGACATAAAACTTTAGTTCGAACCCCCTCCAGGAAAAGTACACAAACAAGTGATGGATGTAATACTTGGATTAATCTCAGCCACTGGTAATTAAGGGCAGTATTACAGTCCATCGTAATTTTGAACACCATGACCCAGCTCTATGAAAATCAGTCCTGGCCCTGCTCCAATGGGAACAGTTTTTTTGTTATCTGTTCACACTTTTTCAGGTCGAGCATAGCAGCGTGCAAGCGCTGCTTTTCTGACGTGTTACTATGTATTCTTTGTTATTATTGGTAAATACTTTACGTTTGTCCCTGCTTAGGGAGGTTTAGTTAACGCCTTGGCCATCAACCCGTTTACATTGATAATTACACTTCTGCCAATAACTTTGACTGCGCGAAAACGTATTTTACCTTTTGTCTCTCTCTTCGCACTCACAGCGGCACTTTGAATCGGTGCGCTTATGCCAACTGTTTTACTTTTTATTTTCAGTCGGTGTGGCAAAAAAGTTCCAGTTAGATATTTACAACGCTAATAACTCTAACTCGAGCAAACACAAGACCCATTGCATTGCAAATGCTTGTTCCCTTTTTGTGTCCTGTCAGCATAGGCACTTCAAATCAAGTCTCTGTAAAAGGACTACCTGCACAGAGGCGAAGGTCTTGAGAGGTAGCAGAGTGCGGTTTTCCTCCTATTACTTCTTGTTTGACCAAGCTGCTATCTGCAAGAGCAAGGCTTACTGTTACTAATCCTACAAAATATACTACAACCCTCAGTACAAGTTAAGAGCTAAATTAGGAATCAGAATTAGATGTGTGATTTCTTTTTAACTTTTTATTGAGGGTTTATCAATAACGCAAACCAAGCCTGGCACATAAGCACTCATTACAGTACACAGAAGCTGCTGCAGTCACAACATAATTTTGCACAATGTGTAGTACAGATACACTTTAGAACAAGCAGTAAGCACCCCCGGGGTCTCAGTGTAATGTGGCTTCAAAGATGCATATATCACTGCCTATGGGCCATGGCTTGGACTGACATGGTTCAATATGTATCCCTTGGTGTCCAACCCAATACTTCCAAATTTTATAGTGCTTTTGTGGGCACCCACTGGCCTGGTACACTGGGCGCTCTAGGCCCATGCAGTAATCCATGCCCTTTGCCCAACCGTTCAGGGAAGGGGCCTCTGCGCACCTCCAAGTCAATGGATCTGATTAGGAGCAGAGTAATGTCTGGTACAGAATCAACAGTTTATGGGCTTTGATGTCTCTAAGTAAGATTTTCACTTCCAGGGGTGAGTACTCCAGGATTTCGATATCCGACGGTAAGTATGGTGTAACCAAATGCTGAATCTGAAGGTAGCAAAAAAAACGGGTATGATGAATTTTAGATTCTTCATGCAGCACCATGGACCCAAGTTTAATCACGTCTCCCAGTGTTGGTATGCCTTTCTATCCCATTTAGCAAAGCCCCGGAGTGCAGACATCTGAAAGAGTCTGGTCCCTTTCATAGCAAGGTCTCCAGTGTTAACCAGCAGCTTTTGTATGTACTCTCCAAGTGGTCAACACCACTCAAGTTGAAGAGGGTAGAGACTGCGGTAAGTCGCCGCAATACAGCAAATGTGAGTGGCAGTTAACCCATTATCCAAACCTGAAGGCTGGGTCCCCGAACCTCTCGATCAACTAGTCGTTGAGCACCAAAAGATGTGCTGTTCTATCATATAATGTCAGATCGGGGTGGGTATTCCACCCTCAAAGGTAGGCCTTACCACTTTACGAGGGCAATTTGGGCTACCCCTGCTCCACAGGAGGTCACTTAGCCATGGTGAAGAAGCCTCTCTTTACTGGAAAATGTACATTTCTACGTTGATACAAAAGTCTTGGGAGGAGGACCATTTTAAAGATGGCCAAGCAGCCAAGCAGGGGCAATGGAAGGTAGGTCCAAAACCTAACATTCCTGGCCAATCCCATCAACTGATAATGAAGCTTGACTTCATACGTCAAGGTTCTGTTTTCGCTTATGAACACCCCCTGATATTTGAATCTGGTCGGGATCATCCGCAACTCCGGGCGCATGGCATGACCACGGGCCATTGGGCAATGGGGTATAAAGGGCTTAACCTTATTCATGAGAAGGCCTGATGTGTTTAGTATTTGGTAAAGTATTTTTCTAAAAAGGCTAACCCGCATCCCTGAACGTCCACCCATTGGGTGAGTTTCAGGAACTTACACCAGAAATGGTGGAGACAATCACGAAGGAGGTAAAATTGGGTTCACCTTTGGATCCTTGCAAGCATTTAACTTTTTTCAAGGTTAGCCTCAGTTCTAAGCCCTTATATCATCTAGCTGTTCAAGTCTCCCTTGAAAAACACCAATTTTCCATCTACCTGAAAATATGTTTTAGTGCTGCCGTTACTAAAGAGCTGGAGCGGAAGTTGCTGTACTTTCCAACTACCGCCCCATATCACTCTTGCCATATATGGCGAAAGTGTTGGAAAGACAAGTCAATGCTAAGCATTCACAGTTCCTGGAAAATAATACATTCTGGATGTGTCTCAAACAGTTATCAGAGCCAACAACTGCACTGAATCTACCTTGTTGACAGTAGTGTACAGATTTAAATCAGAGGCTGACCAAGATAAGGCAGTGGCCATGATCTTATTAGATCTGTTCCCTGCCTTCAACACTGTTTCACACTCCCAATTAGTGCACAGGTTACACAAAGCAGGACTATACTCTACAACTTTACAGTGGTTTATAGCTTTTTTTGTCCAACAGATCTCATTCTGTTAATTTGGCTCTGTTTATATCTACTCCCCTTCGGTCTAATTGTGGGGTCTCATAGGGGTTCTCCCTAAGCCTGTCATTGTTTAATATCTATGTCGCTCTAACGCGTAGACGCTCTCATTATTCTAATGAGACTACCGGATTTGGACGTCAGAATCACTTGCGCTGTGGGGGACTGAGTCTGAACCCTCTACAGGTGACACCTGTCGGCCTAATCGGGGTTTTGCTTCGGCTAACTAGCAGTGCCTCATCCCTACCCAAGAGCAGGGATGATTGGGCAGCCGAGCGCATGGCACCATTGATTTCTCGAGGGAAATCGTGGTCATTCAGATAATATGTATGGGGCTATAACTAAAATGGCTACACAACACCCTCCCCCTGCCGGATCAAAGGTGGTTCAAAGCCTAATTATGTATAAAAGCTACTAAAATTCAACCTAGGGCACTTGTATAACAATGTCAATGATGACCAGTTAAAAAGAAACGAGCATGTGTAGAAAGGACAATTTAAAAATGTGAACTGTGGTGTAAGAAGGACAAATTTCGAGAGTCAGAGTCATTTTAGAAGTTGCCAATCGAATCCTGGATTACTGAAGACAGGAAATCTTCCACTTCGGCAGATGGTAAAGTCGGAAGTTCATCGCCAAGGAAAACCAAGGAACATTCGTGTTCCATAGCCTGAGGTCCAGCTAAGGCAGCAGTGTTCCGTGGGGTGCCCAACAATGAGTTTAGAGCTGCATCCTCCACAAAGGGCAACGCACAAGCAGCTGTAGCGAAGCGTTCAGCAGTCAGCATGCAGTCGTGGTTCTCTGGCTGGAATCTCCCTCTAACGTGTGGGACAGAGAAGTGTTTTTATAATAAAACAGCTGATGTTCTAAGAAAGGATCCCTACGTAAGAGTGTGTATGTTTCTATGAACACTACAGACAAGGCGTTACCACATTTACTGGCAACCTATCTTACTGCAGTACCCTCAATGCGCATGTCTGGTAATGAGCCCTCAGCGAGAACATCAACAGATCAGCGTCCAATGAAAGCAAGCGCTGCGTAGAAAGACAAACTTTCAGTGCATGTTTGAACGAGCACCAGAGGTGTCGAAACACAGGCTGCACACAAGGTAAAACCAGGCTGAATAACAGAGACCAGTCACATTCCAAGTGCTCCAGGAGATTTGCTCCAAAGTACTGCATCATGTGTTCAAAACACAGCTGTGCTGGTGGGAGCGCTTTCAGTCCTCCTCATTGCGGCGGGACAGCCATTACGCAGTAGCAATAGCAAGATGCCACCTATTATAGCCAAAGTTATCGGAAATTCCCCGAAAATACTGGAGAACATTGAGTGGATGGCTGATGATATTAAACCAAATATAGAGGAGAAGGTCTGAACGAAACCAGAACCAACAGCCCTAAAGAAATGTGCAATTCCCGTAGTACTGGGTGCATTAAATATTCATCCCACAAGCTCAAAGTGTTGCGGAAAGTTGGTAATTAAAAGGAACTGTATCTCTACTGATGACCTTGCCACCTGAAGCGCATAGATCTTGCGTGCAGATGTGAGCACCACATGTTTTTGAAACAATAAAGCCCTGAGTTTGCTCAACTTGTCAAAATTCACGTTTGAAGCAGCAATATGGGGCCAAATCTCAGCTACTTCCTTCTGTCGTGTAGGAGGAAAAAGTAAGTTCCCGCAGCATGTAACAATCTTAGAGACCAAAACAACATAATCGTTTCCGGCTCGCATCCCACAACAGTTTTCACTATTGAGGAGGACATAGCTGCCATCTGAGAGCACCTGGAATGTAGGTCTAATCAAGGGGACTGGAACTCCCTTCAGATAACAAGCCAAGTTTGCTGCCGAAGCATTACACGTCTGTGCAGGGACAGCTGTTTACAAACCATCGAATGGCTGACAGAAGTCTTGCATTCACTACCGCTAAGAAAGACCTCTTTCGTGCCACTGAGACATTTGTACGAGAAGGGCAGCACCCACATCCTCATGGATGTAACTATCTCCAAGCCTTTCATATCTGCCTATTGGAATGTGTTCTAAGCAGGACGTGAATTTAAGTGTTGAAATAGGCAGATTAATGACCCCGTGTATTAACCACTCAGCAGATGGTATTTCAGCCACAGTAAAAAGCAACTTTTCTAACTTTTCAATATTTAACATGACATAAGTCGCTTCTTTCTTAGCCATTAGTTGTTTATTGTCACGTTAAATTAAATATGGAAAATATGTGCGTTCAATGTCTCCTTCAAACTGTAACTTTACTTTGTACACCCTATCAGGCATGTCCGCAGTTTCAACTTGTAAGAAGTCGTCAGTTGCTTTTACCTCCAGATGCTCTAGAAGATTCCGGTGAGCTATTGTGACCTCAGTTGGGCTGTCTAATAGTGCTAATGCCCACTTCTCATTCTTCAATCGAGCCCTCTTTTTGAGTGTCGAACTGCAACTGCTGCCACTTTTTTCTTTTGGAACTGGGTTTTTTGTTGAGGAAGTTTTTCTTCTTTTTTAACAGAAACTTCAGTTGAGCGTCATGATTCCAGTCTCAGTTTCACATACTCCGTTCTGCGCTATGACCACCCACCTCTCTCACTGCTTTTTTCCGTTGAGTCCTGAAAGAAACGAGATTGGCATGCATCAGTATACTGATATATGTCAGGCGTTTTTATGTTATCTCTATTTCTGAGATTATATCTATTCTGTGGGGTCTCCGTATGCAGAGATTCTCCCCGCTGTTTTTTTAGGTGTTTGTTGTTTTTTATCCCAATGTTTCTTAGTACCCTCAGGAGCTTGCTTGGTAAAATATTTATTAGATTTACCCTGGAATTTATGTTTTGTGGATCTGGCTCCCAGACTATCTCGACCAATGCTAGAGTAGGGCTTTGCGATAATCTTTGGAAACTCACATTCTTGATCCTGTGAAGGAACATCCCGGAGCCGCATGCGCACAGCTAGTGCGACCGCTTTCCCTTTAAGGTTAATTAATATCATTGAAGATACAGTGGCAAAATTGCACATTAGTTGCATCTCCAAGTCCAGGGCCGTGGCAGCCCCGTATTCATCTTGAATTTGTTTCAACACTTCCGGTAAATTGGCAAGTGTCGGTGTACCATGTGCGGTAGTATAGAGCGTGGCAAATACCGTGCTCCAAGTATTACAGTTATCTACTGTGGGAACCATACCAAATGGCAAGCATATAGTTAATATTCTATGCTTATCCTGAGGTCCTGTATGGGGAAATACTGCTTCCAGTGCATTTATTTTTTGAGCAAACCAAAACAGAATTTCTTCTCGTTTGGCGGGTACTTTACCCATGATGGACTGTACTGTCGCCTGATTAGTACCTGGCGTTACTGCATTTGCTGGGTTTGTATTCAATATTTGCATTACAAACTGTACTAATCGTCTGTATATTGCCGTCAGCTCAGCATATAAGCGATGGACTTCAGCTGCCGTTAAGTTCATTGCAGCGGGGTGAGGTGTATATGTGGCCAATAGAAGGCAGGTAGGACCATCATTAGAGGACCTAACATGTTGAACTGTATAGGGTAGGGCGCCATCAAGCCAATTATTATGTTCTTGATAAGATGTAGTTATTTCTAGATATGCATATGCTCTGTATTGTGCAGGTATATTTGCAGGTATATAGTGATGAAATGTATTTTTGTTCTTATCAGCTGCTGGAAATGTGACCAAAGAATAAAAAAATTCTGTTCTATAGGCTGGATGAGCCTCAACAACAAATGTAACTGGACCCCCCAGGGAGTTAGGCCATGTGCCTGTAAATGTGCAGTAAGGGGTGGTCGCATATTGGCTGCAATTCCTACCCATTGCAGAATCGCCATGATGAGTGGTTAATTTTGTTCAGAGATAAGTACACCAAATTGGGATTATCCTTTTAATGGTCCAACTTGAACAACCTACAGCATTAGCTAGGTACTCCCTTTTTAGCGAGGAGGAAAATCCTCAATACCACAGACGTCTCTGTGTATATTACAGAGGTGGCTTTGTATTTAGTGAGGCAGAGATACTCAGGAGGACCCGAAAATTAGAGCCTGACCAAACATTGGTGGAGACATGTCGCGTAGGCTCTCATTATTCTAATGAGACTACTGGATTTGGATGGCAAAATCACTTGCGCTGTGGCGGACTGAGTCTGAACCCACCACAGGTGACACCTGTCGGCCTAATCCGGGTTTTGCTCCGGCTAACTAGCAGTGCCTCATCCCTACCCAAGAGCAGGGATGATTGGGCAGCCGAGCGCATGGCACAATTGATTCCTCAGGGAAATCGTGGTCACTCAGATCGCATCCGTTCTCTCATTTACATTAGTCTCACATTTACCAGGACAATCAGAGGCAGTATATGTTTCAATAAGGTTTTAATGAAGCAACTGCATCTTAGATAATAAAGAATGTACTGTAATAACTAGGACGATGAAGCATGACAGGATTAAAATAATGACGAGGAGAGTAAGGCATAAAAATAATGCCACCATATTGTCACTAGAATCAATAAAGTAATTCCTAACTAGGCTATGTTAGAGCACAGCATGTTAAGCTCTAGTTTTGCCCTTCAGGTTCCCCTGGGAAGACATCATCCCTCATACCTGAGCAAGAGGCCTGTAGTCTACATAAGCAGCTGTAGCGAAGCATTCAGCAGTACACATACAGTTGTGGTCATCTGGCTGGAATCTCCCTCTAATGTATATGGGACAGAGAAGTGTTTTTATAATAAAACAGATGATGTTCTACGAAAGGATCCCTACGTAAGACTGTGTATGTTTTCATGAACACTAGAGACAATGCGTAACCACGTTTACCGGCAAACTATCTTACTGCAGCCTTGAGAAATGCACAAAGTGAAAGAAATGTCTTGTTTAAGAATGTAGTGCTGGCTTAGGCAAAGAACAGCTAGACAAAGAAAATAAAACAAGACCGCGAATGTGGCTACTGTTAAAATAGTACAATGAAGCTGAATAAAATGTGTCTAAGTTAGCCTAGTTTGCTAAAATAACATGTATGAAGCTATAACTAAAATGGCTACACAACAGCTCCCTTGATGAGCATTGTTAAGTTCTGGGGCTTCAAGATAATCTCTTAATGCGCATGACACCCTGCATATCATCTCCAGTCAGGAACTCGCAAGAATTTACTGGGCTGCCTTTCTGATGTAGCTAGATGGATGCAATCACATTGCCTGAAGCCGAATGGAGAGAAAACTGAAGTCCTGCTGCCTGGAGGGACTGATAAAAGTGTAGAATGACTCCTTGTTGCCCAATTCTCTTGGTGTGGCCCTGACACCCAAAAGAGCTGCTAAGAAGCTGCAATTCGTGTTAGGGGATTCTCTCACGATGCAAGATCAGGTGAATTTGGTATGTGGGAGATGTTTTGGACTCCTACACATTTTGAACAAGCTATTCAGATGGATCTCTATAGCCTGGCGCAAAACAATTACCCAGGTTCTTATTTTGAGCAGACTAGATTATGGTAATGACCTATAAATAGGGATGGCTGACTATCTGTTTAGAAGTCTGCAGCTCATACGGAATAAGGTTGCCAGACTGATCTGTAATAGCACCAAAAGAAGTTCAGCTGCAGTCTGTCTCAATCAACTGCACTGGCTCCCAGTGCCGAAAAGAGTTAGTTTTGAATGACTTTGCTATGCCCATAAGTCCATCCATAAGTCAGGGCCAGTGATACTGCGTAACAAAGATTCTTTCAGCAAACTTATTAGAGTGCTGAGCTCCTCTCAAGCCTTGATTAGCAGTACACGAGTCAGGAAAGCCAGAACGGGTGGTTGCTCATTTATTCATCTAGTGGCACTCCAATGAAATTCCCTACCTCTGGAAATTCACCTCATGGAGGACCTCCTTGCATTTCGTAAATGCTTGAAGACCTGGCTTTACCCTCTTTGGTGGCATGCAGTTTGCAGAGCTCCTGTGTGTTTGGTCTAGCACCGGGATGTCCCTACGGGGATAATGGTTGCGCTTTATAAATAGAAATAACGGAATAAATAATGTGCAGAGCCTGACGGCCCGACTCAGTAACGTTGTCCGTATTCAAGAAGATCTTGTCATCAACTATTGGGGACAACTGAAAGCCTCAGAACACTGTGTCAACCCTCACTCAGGCCACCAAAGGCTCTATCACCAAGGCAAAGAGTAAGGGGGAGAGCAAGCACCTCTGCCGGGTACCCCTCCAAATCTTGAACCATTGAGACACAGCATTGCCAAACCATACGCTTGCCTGGAGGTAGGTATATAACAGTGTTGGAAATTGGCCCTCTATGAACGGTCACCCAAAACATTTTGCCTTCCTCCTCCTCTTTTTCTAACCTCAGCTTTGTTGACTTTAGGACTCTGGATACTTTACGACTGCTAACCAGTGCTAAACTGCATGTGCTTTCTCCCTAAAAACACAGTAACATTGGCTCATACCCAATTGGCATATCTAATTTACGTGTAAGTCCCTAGTAAAGTGCACTATATGTGCCCAGGGCCTGTAAATTAAATGCTACTAGTGGGCCCACAGCACTGATTGTGCATGCAAATAAATAGCCACTTAACCATGTCTCAGGTCTGCCATTGCAAGACCTGAGTGTACACTGTCAATGCCATTCCAAGTTGGCAGTTAAAACTACGAGCCAAGCCTTAATCTCCCATTTTTCTATATATAGGCCACCCGTAAGGTGAGCCCTAGATAACCCATAGGGCAGGGTGCTATGTAAGTAAAAGGTGTACGTGTACTTATGTCTTTTGCATGTCATGGTAGTGAAAAACTCACAAATTTGTTTCTCACTAGTATGAGGCCTGCTCCTCTCATAGGCCAGCATTAGAACTGCCATTTTATAATTTTAAGTGGTAGATTCTGATCTAAAAAGAGTAGCCCTGTCATGTTTAGTATGGCCAGAATGGTAATAGAAAATCCTGCTCACTGGCGAAGTTGGATTTAATATTACTATTTTAGAAATGCCACTAGAAAGTGGCAATTTATCTGCACTTACCGCCTGTCTCCAATCCACGCCTGGGCTGTGCTAGTTGACAGGTTTGTCTGTGCATTCCACCTTGACAGCCATAAACACAGGACACTAAGTCACTTTTGTCAGGAAGGATGGAGAGGCTCTCACTTACAGTTCAAAGGCCAGTGGCCTGCCTCCACACAAAGGACTGATAACCCCCTACAAGGATCTTCGCAGACAAGACTGGGCTGAAAGGGGAACTTGTGCACCTAAAAGCCACTCTTAAGTTTCCCTCACTTTAAATACATTTTTGGGTATATGTACTGGGTCTTTGACCCCACCAAATGAGAAACTTCTAGACTAACACCTGGACTGTGTCAGAGGGACTGCCTGGCTGCCCAAAGGACTCATCTAGACTGCTTTGCTGAGAAGGACTGCTGCCCTGCTTGTTGCCCTGCTGCCTACTGGCCCTGACTCTGCTGGAAGGATTCTGCATTCCCACAAGTACTCTCCAAGGGCTTCCATTGAGCTTGCCTCCTGTTCTCAAGTCTCACGGCCACAAAGACGTCATCAAAGAGAAGAAAATCCCAGAGTCTCAGAAAATCGATACAGCTCCTGCAGAAATTCATGCAGCGCCTGCCTCAAGGCTGAAAAATCACTGCATCGCCTACTGGATCAACACAGCCCTTGCTCTTTCTTACCAGCACCTCAAAGATTTTCAATGCATCCTCAATGGGCATCAAAATATCCCCCCATCACAGTGAGGAACTGTGGCCGGGCGGCACAATGAGTACACGGAGTCAGTGGTCGAATGTTATGGTGAGTTTTATTTTACAGTTCAAGATATGATTCCAGTAGTGTTATGTGTCCTGCATCTATGATGTCTGTTTCAGTCTTTCCTCTTCTTGTCTTCTCATTCCAGGGCTCCCAGGAGGCACATGTGGGAAACACAAGATAAAGAACCGGTAAGTAGGCTGTCCTTAGTTACGGGTTTTATCTTTTTCTTCTTATTTCCTTTCCTTCCTTCCCCTTTTCCCTTTCTGTCTCCTCTCTGCCCTTTCTCTAGCTCTCTTTGGCTTTTGGTGTTTTCTCTCTTTTCTTGGGTTCACTTTCACTGTCTCCGGTTTCCTTGTTGTTCCTTTTCCTCTTGCTAGGGCCTCTCTGTTTCCTGGGTTTTCCTTTTCTTTTCTTATTACTATTGTTCGCCTCCTGTTTCTTTTTCTACTTCTGTGTCTGTTCTCAGGGTCTTGTTTCCTCCCTCTTCTTCCCTTCTGTGGCTTCTTTGGTTTTGTACCGTCCCCTCACCCCAATCCCTGTTTGTTACTCCCTTTCTCTGTGCTGCCCCCTCCACCACACACCCTACACTCTGAATACCCCTAAACAAACCAAAAGGTTAACATAAAGCAAACAAATACTGTAGTTTGGCAGTCCCCTCCCGTCCACCCCTTCCTTTCCCCAGCTTAGTTTTGCCACGCACCTGGAAAGGCCACGCTTTTCCCTAAGTGTGGCCGGAATTCTCGCTGGGCACCTCCCGCGCCGCTGGTGCTGGTCTTCGGACCCGTGTGTGGTACTCCGGCTCCTCCGTCGTTAGTGGCATCTCTTCGGCTCCCGGTGAGTCTCTCCATTGTGTTCTCCTTCGTCGTCCTCTCCGCGGCATCTCCTGGGCTCCCGGTGATGCTTCCCTCGATGCCTCCTACCCTCTCCGACTTTAAACAGGGAAGGGTGCGAAGCCGCTGACTCTGCCCTTCCGCTCCCGGATGTTTTAGGGGATTGGATGACACACCTTCCCCTTCCGGGTCGGCAGTGGCAGGGTCAGCCAGGGCCAAGACATCAGGCGGGTCTATTGCTATTCGCAACGGCCCTTCACAGGAACCAAGGTTCGGCTCCTGGAAATCGATGCATCCCCTTGCAGCTTGGAAAGAAACAACACATCGTCTGTGTCGCACCTGAAAATCCGACATTGCACATTATTTTTTCAAAGCATCTCCTCGGAACCAAGGCAAGGCTCCTGTAAATCGATGCTTCACCTTGTAGCATGGAACGAAACAAAGCATTGTCTGTGCCGCGCTGGAAAATCTGACGCAACACCTTATTTTTCTACACCTCTCCTCCTGTGTGACCCCGTGCATCGTTATTTTTGATGCATCCCAGGTACTGTGTGTTACAAGGATATAACCACTAATTCTTAAGGATTGAGACTCATTCAAACCTTTAATAAGTTATATCTTGACTTGTGGATATTGGATTTTTTGTCATTTTGATCTTATTTTATTAAGATAAATATTATCTATTTTTCTAAACTGGTTTGGAGTACTTTTTTGGTGTTTTCACTGTGTTACTGTAAGAGGTATTGCATAACTACTTTACATATTGCTTTCTAAGTTAAGCCTGTCTACTCTGTCCAACACTACCAGAGGGTGAGCACAGGATAATTAGGATTGTGTTGTGACTTACCCGGGCTAGGATTGTGGTCTCTACTTGGACAGGGGTGTTACTAACCATTCTTTGCAATGAGATGATTCGAGACTCCTGTGTTTTGACTGTGTCTTCGGTTTCAGAGACTCTACCCTCCACTTCATTAACTCTATCCACTGTATTATGAATGTCTTGCTGAATCAAGGATAAGTCCACTGTCAGTTCAAACATTTTGCCTTTTTTAGTTTCCTTTAGGTCTTGAATGGCTTGTACTATAGAGGCCATTTGGAACCCTTCTTTGGAGCCCTTCTGACCTAATTTCTCCCCATCCCATCGAACCAGCCTCACTGGACAACGCTGTGTGTTTAGTGTATTTATCTATCTTTTGCTGTGCCGTAGGGACAGAGGGTTTGTCTCGTGCCATAGTGGGAAGTCAATTAGTTGGGGTGAAAGTCTACTGTCCAGTGTCTTAGGGTCAAGGGCGGCTGCTGTTATGGATATTACTGTCTCCTGTGTGAGTCCGCCTTCCCCTCTGTATAGTTGCTGCCTCTCAATGCACCCTGTCAGTCCTGGACAATGTGGACCCCCACCATTTCTCAGGGTCCGCTGCAAGGGGGCAACCAATCCAGGACACAGAGCCACACCCAACTACAGTATGGCACTCCACTAGGAGGAGGGGTAAACAGTCACACATGCCTCCTCAAGATTATACTGTGGCTTGCTTCATGGGTGCCTGGCATGTACAGGGGTGGGGTTATAGGTGCTGCGTGGCTCAATTGTGCCGCAGACCAAGGGCAACAATGAGGAGCAAAGGTGTCAGACAGTAGAGGCTGACCAGGTATGACAGGGAGTGCTGGAACTTCATAGCACCCACACAGTGCCTGTGCCTCGGTAGGCAGCTTAGTAGTTCCAGCCTCATTCAAATTGCGTTTCCACCCTTCCTAGGAATCAGGGGCCCTCCTGTGAGCAATGATGCATTAATTCATAGGAGTCATGTGCAAGAATGGAGTATCAAGCCTTCCAGTATATTATGATCAGCTCAGAGATTTGTGCCCCGCCCACAATGGTGGGCTCTTGTCATGAATAATGAAGGGGGTCTTCCATGTCCCGCGATGTGTCAAAAACAGCCCGGCCCACCTCACCGCAGGCTCTTGTGGGTTTAGAGACAACCCCCGAACAAGCTGTGCAATGGCAAAAGATTTCCGTGTCCTCACTGTCTGCGTGGCGCCGAACACACCTGTGTGTCTGGGGCAGTGTCAGCATTCAGTGGACCAGTAGTTTAGGAAGCCCTCACCAGGCCAGGCCCTCCCCTTAAGCCCGTTGGCTCCACATCAGGCCTGCAATGCCATTTGGGCAATATCCAACCCTCCGAAAGGCCGATCAGGAACGAGAGACCCTGCCCAACAATGACCGCCGAGAGATGAACCCAGGCCCGTGACCCCAGCTGTGACCTCCAGCGAGTCTAACAGACACCCCCCAGTCAGAGCGCTTGTGGAGAGATGTCTGGAAGCCCTCCCTTGCCTCCACTGCTCATTGGAAGGAGCCCTTCGGCATGTACCTCTAGTCTCCTGAAACCATTCGGTGCCACTCCCGTCTCTTGGGAAGCGGGTCCTTCTGCTCCATGGATCGACCTGGGCTGATGTGTGTTAATTGTGACACCCTCGCAGTTTTCCCCTGACAGATTTGGGCAATTCAAACCTGTTAAAGTTCAGTAGGGTAAAATGCAGGTAGAAAAGGCAAAATATAAGTTACTCAGGTGGCCATTACAACCCTGGTGGTCGGTGTTAAAGCGGCAGTAAAACCGCCAACAGACCGGAGGTAAAAAAAAAAAATTGAATCACGACTGTGGCGGAAACCGCCAACATAAACAGCCACTTTAACACTCAGACCGCCACGGCGGTACAAACAAACACTGCAGCGGTAACCGCCAACAGACAGGCGGAAGACAATGTACCGCCCACACTATTACAACAGTCTAATCCGCCACCTTTTCCGGGGCAGATTCACCACGAACAAAAACACGGTGGAAACAGGACTTGGAAGGGAAAACGCTCACCTCTACACACCCCACGAGGAACCAGGACGCCATGGAACCGGAACTCCAGATACTCCCTGCCTTTGTCTTCCTGCTCCTCTACCAGGAGCACGAACGCCGCGGCGAAGACCACAGTGAGTACTGCACCTATGACACAGGGGAGGGAAAAAGGAGTGACACGCACCACCCCCACCCTCACCCACGACATCACACACACTAATACATCATGATACATTACAGTTACACCCCCCAATCCCCCCGGAAGAACGTAAAGACAAAAGGAAATGATTTGAACGTTTGTAATCTATTAAAATCCAGTACTCATATATATATATATATATATATATATATATATATATATATATATATATACACACACACACACACTATAAACAAATATATACACCAAGAACACAAGTCCAAGATATTCCACCATTAAAGTCCGTGGACCACTAGGCCCAAAAGGCATGGGCGAGGCCCACACAAGATACCTGATCAAAACGGAGAGAACACTGCTGGGGCATCAGTTCAAAATACAACAGGCACCTCAGGGGGAAGGGAAGGGGGGGCACCTCAGCCGGATGAGTGCACAACGCCAGATCCACGAGGGGGCTCCATGCCCATTGATGTATCCTGGGGAGTGCAAAGCCGCAGTCTCACAAGTCTCTCCAGTGGGTGGTTAGCGCACTGCTTTACCCTGGGTAGTGCAAAGCCACAGTCTCACAAGTGGATAACAGTCTCCACTGGTTCTGGAGGGGGCTTGGTGCCCAGAGTGCTTCATCCTGCCAAGGACTGAGGTAGTGGATGTATCTCTCCACTGGTTCTGGAGGGGGCTTGGTGCCCAGAGTGCTTCAACCTGCCAAGGACTGAGGTAGTAGATGGGATATTCCACTGGTTCTGGAGGGGGCTTGGTGCCCAGAGTGCTTTATCCTGCCAAGGACTGAGGTAGTGGATGTATCTCTCCACTGGTTCTGGAGGGGCCTTGGTGCCCAGAGTGCTTCATCCTGAGAAGGACTGAGGTAGTGGATGGGATACTCCACAGGTTCTGGAGGGGGCTTGGTACCCAGAGTGCTTCATCCTGCCAAGGACGGAGGTAGTGGATGTATCTCTCCATTGGTTCTGGAGGGGCTTGGTGCCCATAGTGCTTCATCCTGCTCGTGGCGGCCCCAGTAGCGTCAGAGCTTTTGCCGCTCATTAGCCTGCAGTGCTGGTGGCGGTGGTGTACTTGGCAGTGGTGCTGGTGGCGGCGGTGTCCTTGCCAGCGGTGCTGGTGGCGGTCTTGTCCGCTGTGCAGGTTTTCGGCGACTTGCCTGTTTTTCTGTGCCCCTTCCCCATCTTGGATGGTGGCGCAGCTGTCTTCCCACTCCCAACTGTACTCCTGGGAGAGGCTTTGGTGGTAGATGTTTTGGCTTTCTCCCGCCGGGCACTGGCCAACTTTTTATGCTTTTGAGGTGGGGGACTGTCCGTGGTCTGTCTCCTTGGCACACTGGCTGCCCTGCTGCTTGGCGCACTCCAGAAGACGGTTACTGCTGGCACCACTGTTCCCGCTAATGTTGTGGCTGAGGTGCTGGGTTGGGACCTGGAAAGGCGGGCCCTAGGGGACTGAAGGGGTGGGAGAGGTGAGGGGAAGAGGTCAAGGTTGGACAGGAAAAGTTTTTTGGACACACTGGGACGGGTAGATGGAGGGAGTTTGGGAGTGGAGGAAGAGGTAGTGGTTGTAGGAGGTGTACGTTTGCTGACTTTGGGTGAAGGTGCATGGGCTGGAGGCTGTCGTGAGGTGGATGGCTGTTGGGTGGGTGTATGGCTGCGTTTCTGTACCTTGAGAGATGGACTCACAGACACACTGGGAGAGGACACAGGGGATGTGTGAATGGTAGTGGGGGTGGTGAGTGCAAGTGAGCGGGTTGTGGTGATGGGTGTGCTGGTGATGGACGTAGTGGATGAAGATGTAGTGCATGCAGGTGTGAGTGGAGACGAGACAGGGAGGGAGGAGGGAGACGTGGAGGAGGGGGACACAGTGGAGGCAGTGGATGTTGGTATGTGTTCATGGGTATGATGCTTGTGTGAGTGCCTGTGGGATGTGTGGTGCTTATGTTTGCCAGAGCTTCCCTTGTGTGTTGAGGTGTGTGCATGCTGGTCTGATGGTGTGCTTGGGATAGGCTGAGGAACAGGGGTTTGGGTCTGGGTAGAGGAAGTTGGAGGGGGGAGGCTGGACACAGGGACAATGGCTGTCATCAGTGCTGAGGCCAGAGTCTGAAAAGCTCGCTGTTGGGCTGCCTGACCAGAATTAATGCCCTCCAGGTATGCATTGGTTTGTTGCAACTGCCCCCCTACACCCTGGATGGCATTCAAAATGGTAGACTGCCCAACAGTGAGGGACCTGAGGAGGTCAATGGCCTCCTCACTGAGGGCAGCAGGGCTGACTGGGCAGGGGCTGAGGTGCCTGGGGCAAAGGAGATGCCCACCCTCCTGGGTGAGCGGCCACGGGGCACACGCTGAGGGGCTGCTGGGAGGGTGGTGCTGGTAGGGAAGTGGCGGCTGTACCTGTAGATGCGGTGGGCACAGAGGGGCCCGCCACCGCAAGGGAGCTCCCATCAGAGGAGGAGTCCGTGTCGCTGGTCTCAGCTCCTGTCCCCAACATGGAGCTCCCCTCGCCTTCCGTCCCACTGGTGGCTTCAGACTCAGTTGTCTCGCCCTCCAGGACCATGTGGGATGCAGCTTCCTCCTGCTCCGTGCCTCTGCTCCTCCGCCTGATGATGCTAATGCACACAAGAACAGGGAGACCACAAAAAGGGGGGGTGGTGTAGACAGAAGAAAGACATGTTGAGTGCATGCAATACAGCTACTGTTGGCGGACACTACAGACACAGAAGCCCCCTGCACTACTCCGTGCACTTTGAGTTCCCTAATTAATCACAGGGACATGGGTTACAAGGCCTATACCCAATTGCTGCACACATGGAAGTCACAGGAGCCTGACTAGGTGTAGTTGGCTCTGAACACGGGTGGGGTGCCACACGGCCTACCTTACGACGGGACCTTGCCTACTAAACTTACCCTGGCCTAGGGGAACTCACAGCCCACCTCCCCCACCCAGACACCTCCACTGCGCGCAGAATCAGCTGAATGAGAGTGTACTCACCCCCTTGTGGCTGCTGTGATGCCCTCAAGCGCCCATCCAACTTCGGATACGCCACCACCAGGATCCGGAACATCAGGGGGGTCATGGTGCGACGGGCACCCCCCCCCCATGTTGGGAGGCCATCCCAGCTGGGCCTCCGCTGTCTTCTTGCTCCAGCGGCGAATGTCCTCCTATCTTTTACAGCAGTGGGTGCTCCGTCTGTGGTGGACCACCAGGGCCCAGACTTCCTTGGCGATGGCACGCCAAATATCCTTCTTCTGGTGGGCACTGACCTACAGGAATAGTACAGGGGAAAAGGAGAAGATATAACCGTCCGCACCGTCACAGTCATTGGCCCGCATCCCTACCCTTGCCATGACGCACATGCACTCACCGTCGTTTCATGCACGCCTCGTTCTCCCCCCCTCTATCTTCCATCCACACCACTCCACACAGGCATTGCCCATTCAGCATGCTCACAGTGTACTTACCTGTTTGTCTGGAGGACCATAGAGTAGCGTGTACTGGGTGAGGACTCCAACCACTAGTTTCTCCAACTCTTCCGTGCTGAAGGCAGGGGCCCTTTCCCCAGACACATGAGCCATTGTCTCTTCCAGACTGAGGTCACAGCAGCACTTGCAGTGTAGGTCCTCTCCTGTCGAAGATCAGGTATCAAGTGATTGAGCAGAGAGAAAATGGCAGTCACGTACGCGGTGGTGCGTACCGTCACTGCCGGCGTACATCGTCATTGGCTCCTCGGACCCATATGGTCCAATGTTAACCAATGCAAAATTGCGCCGCGGTCTTTGACCGCCTACCGCGACGGTGTACAACGCCAGCGCAGTTACCTCATATCCCCTTGTCCCACATTACAGGTCAGGCAGACGCACATGGCATTCATTTTAAATGTGTCACACATATCTAGGCCTTGCATACACACTAATACAGGCACATAGCGGTTTTAAAAAATTGAGGAATAAAGTTGTGCTAAAGTACCTCAGTGTTGGTTGACTCTCTGCTCGCTGTTCTCCTCCATAGAGCACGTCCGCTGGGGCAGATGAGGAGGTGGCGGCATCCTCCGGTGTACAGACCGCTGGTGGACCTGTCGACAATGGAGGAGCGGCATGTAATTGTCACCTACAGACTTGATTGTACCACAATCCTGGGACTGTGTGCCCAGTTGGAGCCAGACCTGATGTCAGCTATCCGCCATCCCACAGGTATCCCCCCCCTCTAGTGCAGGTGCTGTCAGTACTCTATTTCCTGGCATGTGGGTCTTTTCAGACGACAGTGGCATAGCATCAGGGATGTCCCAGCCTATGTTTTCCAACGTGTTGTCCAGAGTGTTGCCTGCCCTGCTGAAACACATGCGCAGCTACATCGTTTTCCCTCAGGTGGAGGATTAGCCAACAGTGAAAGGTGACTTCTATGCCCTGGGACATATCCCCAACATCATAGGTGCCATTGATGAGACACATGTGGCCTTGGTCCCCCCACCTGCAGGAGTGAACAGGTGTACAGAACCCGGAAGAGTTACCATTCAATGAATGTGCAGATGGTTTGTTTGGCCGACCAGTACATCTCCCATGTGAACGTCAAGTTTCCTGGCTCAGTGCATGACGCTTACATTTTGGGGAATAGCAGCATCCCTTATGTGATGGGGCAACTCCAGAGGCACCGTGTGTGGCTATTAGGTGAGGACATGGACCCTATACAGTGTTACTCGGTGTTTGAGTCTGGGGATGTCCCTAAGAGTTAGTGTGTGTCTAACAGATTTCCCTCGACATTTGCAGGTGACTCTGGCTACTCCAACCTGTCATGGCTACTGACCCCAGTGAGGAATCCCAGGACAAGGGCAGAGGAACGCTACAATGAGGCCCATGGGCGAACTAGGAGGGTTACGGAGTTGACCTTCAGCCTCCTGAAGGCTAGGTTTAGGTGCCTCTATCTGACAGGTGGTTCCCTATTCTACTCACCAAAGAAGGTGTGCCAGATCATCGTGGCCTGCTGTATGCTTCACAACTTGGCTTTGCGACGATAGGTGCCTTTTCTGAAGGAGGCTGGTCCAGATGGAGGTGTTGTTGCAGCTGTGGAGCCTGTGGACAGTGAAGAAGAGGAAGCAGAAGAAGAGGACTTCGACAACAGAAACACAGTGATTCATCAATACTTCCAGTGAGACACAGGTAAGAAGACATCACTGCCTGCTACATCTGATTTAATTCTTCTACCTCTCATCTGTCTGTCATTTTCACCCAGTGTATGGACCCTGAGTTGTTACTTTCCCTTTCAATTTCACAGATGTGGGTCCCACTGTGTGACATCTGCTTTGTTTCCGCATGGACTAGGGCTGTGTGACATAGGTATGTTGACAATACAATGGATATAGCATTTTTGCACAGTTATTGCAAATACACATTTTCGAAAGCACAGATGGACTCCAGATTGTTTTGCGCTTTAAGGGTATTTATTGAAGTACTAAATATTGGAGGGTGTTGTAAAATGGTCAGGGGTGATGGTGGAGGAATGTCCATGGCAGAGTCCAGTTTATTAGTCTCACAGGTGCATTGTCCAAAGGGGCATGGGAAGTGGAGCTGGGGCAGTTTAAGGATGGACAGGGTGACAAAGTGGGACAGAAGGATGACAATCAGGGTGGTCTCATTTCTTGGCGGGGGTCTTGGCATTGTTCTCTGTCTTTGTCCTGGATCTCAGGGACCGCTTGCGGGGTCGTTCTCCATCTGCAGGGGGTGGGGTGCTGGTGTCGTGGTCCTGTGGCGATGCCTCCTGTCCACTAGCGCTGGCAGAGGTGGTGGGCAGTTCATCATCGAGGCTAGTGTCAGAGGTCCCTTGTTGTGCCACAGTGTCCCTCCTGGTGTTGACGAGTTCCTTCAGCACCCGCACAATGATGTCCAGGGTGGTGTTGATGGATTGGAGTTCCTCCCTGAACCCCAAATACTGTTCCTCCTGCAGCCGCTGGGTCTCCTGACACTTGGCCAGTACCGTTGCCATTGTCTCCTGGGAATGGTGGTAGGCTCCCATGATGTTTGAGAGGGCCTCGTGGAGACTGCGTTCCCTGGGCCTGTCCTCCCCCTGTTGCACAGCAGCCCTCCCAGTTCCCCTGTGTTCCTGGGCCTCTGTCCCCTGAACTGTGTGCCCACTACCACTGCCCCCAGGTCCCTGGTGTTGTTGGGGTGGTGGGTTAGCCTGGGTTCCCTGCAGTGGTGGACACACTGCTGCTTGACGTGTCCTGGGGACAAAGGTATGGGCCCGCTGGGTGGGTGCTGTGCTGGTGTTTCCAGAGGGGGGAGGCTCTGTTGTTGCTTGTGCCAGTGTGAGGGGAACAGACTGTCCTGAGGTCCCAGATGGGCCGGGCTGGTCATCTAGGTCCAGTTGGACAGAGCTGCTGTCACCACTGTGGGCCTCTTCTGTGGGTGGAGTGGACATGTCCTGTCCTGTCTCCTGTTCGGTGACGTTGGGTAGGGGTCCTGCAGGGGTCTAAAGGCATTATTATTGCATCTGTGTGTGCCATGGTGTGCAATGGGTGGGTGACCCTGTACCCCAGTGCTTGCATTCTTGTGTGGGACCTTGTGTGATAATTGGTTAGGGGTGTGTGTGAGTATGTGCAGTGGTCATGCATTGGTGATGGGTGTCCATGCTTTGGTGTTGAATGCAGGGCTTGGTGTTGGGATGGGTGGGTTGTAATAGTGGGACATATGTGAGGAGTTGGGGTGATGGGGGTAAGGGTGAGAGTGGGGGTATGTGATAGCATGCAGGTAGGGTGGGGGATGTAATAGTTAAGATTTGACTTACCAGAGTCCATTCCTCCAGCTACTCCTGCGAGGCCCCCAGGATGCAGTATAGCCAAGACCGGCTCCTCCCATGTTGTTAGTTGTGGGGGAGGAGGTGGGGGTCTGTCGTCAGTCCTCTGAACCGCGATGTGGTGTCATGAGACCACGGAACGCACCTTCCTCCGTAGGTCGTTCCACCTCTTCCTGATGTCATCCCGTGTTCTTGGGTGCTGTCCCACTGTGTTGACCCTGTCCACGATTCTGGGCCATAGCTCCATCTTCCTAGCTATGGTGGTGTGCTGCACCTGTGATCCGAATAGCTGTGGCTCTACCCGGATGATTTCCTCCACCATGACGCTGAGCTCCTCCTCAGAGAACCTGGGGTGTCTTTGCGGTGCCATGGGGTGGTGTGGGTGATGTGTGGAGTGGTGTGTGTTGTGATGTGTGGGGTGATGTTAGGGGTGTGTGGTGTTTTGTGTGTGGATGTTGTGTGAGTGATGGTGTTGAGTGCCTGTGGATGCTAGTTTGTAGATGGTGGTGTTTCTCTCTGGCTTTCAGTCGCAATTGTGGTCGTAAGGGTTTGTGGGTGTGTGTTTTATATTGTATTGGATGTGTGGGAGTGGTGTGTGTATGTGTCTCAGGTGTGTGTATTTCGACTTGTCCAATGTGGATGAGTTTTGTAAATGTGTGTGTATTTTGAGCGCGGCGGTGTGTACCGCCAATGGAATACTGCGGTTGAAAGACCGCCGCGTGGATTAATGGGTCGTGATAGTGTGGGCGTATTCCTGTTGGCGTGACGGTGGAGGTTTTGTTATTGCCAGTTTATCACTGACCTTTGATGTGGCGGACTTGTGTGGGTGTCTAAATTTTGGCGGATTCCGAGCTGTGGGTCATAATAGCTGTGGCGGAATTCCGCGGCTGCTGGAGTGTGTTGGCGGTCTTCTCCACGGCGGTAAGCGGCATTTACCGCCAATGTTGTAATGACCCCCTCAGTGTATTAAAGAAACAATTCTGCATATTAAGCCTTATTTTCCTGAAAACTAGGAACAGGTGCTCATTCTGCCTCCTGATCAGTGAGTGAAATGCAATCCAGGAGTGACTTTTTTATAAACTCAGAAGTGCACTGACTCATCACACAATACATTGTTTGTCTCATCAATACATTTTTTAAACAAAGCAATAATTTTAGTTTTTTCACTAGTGTGCAAGTTAATCGACATAGCAGATCCATCAATTCAGACGGTGCCACGTTTTGCCACATGGTTTAAGCTGTCTTCACATGGTCTCCCGCTAAAGAGCTATTATCACATACTGCAACACAAGGTGAGCTGGGAGCACGTTTCTAGCCCATCTGTGTGGAGTCTGCACAGCCAACTTCATCAGGGGCTTGTAACCTCGACAGGACATCAGCAGCAGCCACAGAAGCCTTTGTTATTGTTTTTTGTGAGAATCTGATCAAGCACTGCTGGGCTCTAAGCCACACACCTTTACAGTTGGATTCATGGTGACAGGCTCAAGGCCCTTCACCCACCATAGATGCTGACCTTCCAAGGCCACATGGCCTTCTCAAACATGGTGAAAATATGCCCTGGCATTCGAATTTCACTCTCGTTATCTCTGTGTTCTTTTTGCATGATTTCCCTGACGTTTCATGTCATTTTGCGAAAAATTTAAAAGAGTTGACACACTCTTAGTTAAGGGCCCTTGGAGCATGATCTGCTTTGATCAGCAATCCCTAAGGGAGATCCACTGCAAACCACCCTAGTTCTGGACGTAAGTTCAGCGTGGGCACTTCCCACACAGTGTGTCTGACTCTCCTCCTCGAATGACCCCAAGACTCCATAGGACACAAGTAGATGGTTGACGGCAAGAGTCTGATGTGCTGGGATTCTAACTCCATGCAGATGTGTTTCCTTGCTCCAACACGAGCTCTGAACTGTGCAAAAGACGACATAGATGCTATAGAAAACAATGAAAAATGTTACCATAGCCCGTGAAGTGCTTTAAATCTCATTTAGGTTGGTGGCAATAGAGTTGGATACTGAGAGAATTATAGTACATTTTTCACAACTTTTCATATGTAAAGAAAGATGATTAACTACCAAGTTGGTGAATAGGGTCTGATACCCAAATACAAGGCCCCCTAAGCCTTAGAGTTTGTATTGAAAAGCAAAGCATGCAAAAGAGACCCCAAATATGCAAATCGTGCAAGGTTTCTTTCAAAGAAGTCAAGAAAGACTCGTCCACAGAATCTAACACGTTTTCTTGCATTTCATGCCTATTTTAAGAAAGCACAATTTTTGATAGTCTGAACTCTATGTAGGATCGAGTCTGCATTTTATTTCCTCATATAATAAGCAAAAACGGCATGGGGAAGTGAGAGACACCATAGAACCTGAAGCATGTGACGGCTCATGCAAATACATTCTTAAAATATTTAGGCTGTAATCAGATAACTGTGATAATAATTAAAATACTGGTGTGGGCATTACAAACTCGTCCTGGGTCACAACTAAAAAAACTATCTGGTCTTATAGATAAAGAATGGATAATAAAGTTGAAACTTTGAAAACTTCTTAAGTATCGAATGAGAAATTAGGAATTTTCAGAATGAACATGGACAGGATAATATGTTGCTCAGGAAAGAAATGCAACAGCTGACTACAGGAACACGCAGATTCTGGGGAGAACCAAGGAAGCACCATCTCCTGATTAACATGGAATTCTGACAAAACGTACAGAATCTTGAGGCCCGACGGCCGTTTTAGAACGGTAAATTAAGCTAAAAAAGTGCAAAACAAAGTGGATGGCGGCGGCAACAAAGGAAGTGAGCAGCCTGGTTACACTTTGCCCTTGTAAAACATAATATATAATAATAATGATAACAATAACAACATTTTAAAAAGTCAAATGGGGAGTGGGACAACAGATGCAGCATTCATAGGGGAACTTAGATGTTACGTGTGTTTCTACATAACATGCTTGACGAGACAGTACGGCACTGGTGCTCACATGTTCAAAAAAAACTCAGAAGTGATATATAAAAACACCTACATGTGAGGGGTTTCAGAGTTTAATGAATTAAGAATTCCATTATATGGCCACACCCCACACCAAACAGAGCTTCAAATGCTTTAAGACAATGAAGGAGCATTTAACAGTTCCACGTGGGTGAAGAAGAAGCAGATAAGAACAAGAGACACCCTATTTCAAGGCCTGCGGTGTCTAAGCCGGCAACTTGTAAGGCTAGGAGAATGAGTTCCATCTATCTCTCGCGTAAGTTCTTTATGCCTGGAAAACACAAGCTGAAATAAATGTTCAGCCCTAACAGAAGATTAACTCTGTGGTGCACGCAAGATAAAGGTACTGCATATCTATATATATAAATACCTCAAACGCGCGAGAGTGGCGAGAATTACACTTAAAATTCAACTTAAACATAGTCCCCTACTTTGTAGTTCTCAATTTATAGCTCAGCAAGTAAAACGAAAGTAAGATCGCAACTGAGGTTACACTTTAGGCCAATGGCGGGACAGGAATGCCTTTTCATATAACCTACAAGATGTTTCCAGAATAACAAGTACAACCCCTGTAGAAGTCGTATAGATCTACATTCAGAATTCCTCATTGGCACACTTCAATTTCTCCTACCTAGCGGTCACTTCAGACTTGAAGCAAGGGGGTTTTCAGTTTTTTTACTCACAAAACTCAAATGCACTACCATAATCATCAACATGGTTCTTTTTGGAGCTACATCCGTGTCTGAGGGGCAATACATGTTTTACTGACTAACATCAAAAACTGATTGCTCCACCTTAAAATTCTTTTTGCATCTTAGTTGCTTTATTTCGGTTTCAGCATCTTGTAAGGAAATGTAGAAAACGACTGACGTATTCAAAATACCACTAGATGTCACCAAAGATCTATAAAACAACTTAACTACCTCTTCTGAATGTCACTGCGCTCGACTTTAGGCCGCCCAAAATTAAGTCGAACAGCCACTGTAACGTTTCCAGACGACCCCCAATGATTCATTTTAGAAACGCCTGATTCGGCTTTACACCGATTAAGGTAGAATTATTTTTTGCAAAAAATAGTTTGAATGTGAGAAAGAGGATGAATACGGTTAGAGTGTAATAAATAAAACATATACGAACAAAAAAATGCAACACAAAACATGCAAAGTGGTGATGTGAAGGTGAAAATAGTCTGATCTGTAGGAAGAAAGGATAGCCAACCAGCCATCTACAGACAAGTGGTGAGTACATGTCGTCGTATAGCAGAAGACAACAGCGTGCCGAGAAGAGTCTTTGTTATATTTTAAAACTGCAAAATAATAAATGGAAACTTCGCGCCCTTAATGTTTATCTTTCCGCGCTTACACAGTAAGCCCCTTGTAAAAATCATAGGCTGCCCTTTACTGCTTAAGTTGGTAACATTGATATTTTGCCTTTGTTCTACTTTTACTTCAGGAGGCGAGCAAGACTATCGACCTTTGCCCAGGCGCACGTGCAAAAGAGACGTTTATTCGACTAACAGGCAAAGATTATGCACTTACCTCTGCAATGGTAGCCAGGAACTTCTTGTATTATTTTTACTCTAGTCTTCGAATATATGGGCAAAAGTGCTTGCCACAAGGCAGGGAGATGCACGGTTAGCCCATAGGAACCCCTTCTTCGCAGAGCTAGAGTCCCCACATCAGAGTGCTCAGCAGAGCCATCACTTCAGTAAACTTCTGTTTCCCTCTCCACCTTCTGCTTGACACTCCCTGCCGGTTTCGTCCGCTTCACTGTTCTCCCCATGCTCCCACACAACATCCCATGCCTCCTAGCTGACCTTGCCAGAGTCTGGAATCCAGCAGCAGATAGTCATGTGGTGAACGAGGTCCAACACCTTCTCCTAGTGCTGCAAGAAGGAGGGCACATTGAGACTGGCCCACTAGATGATCTAAAGTCATGTGGGCGATGATGCAGTAGTCTATGGCCAGCTGTGAAAGGCTGCTGAGACCTACCACGTTTTCTGCTGGTCCAGGAAAAGAAGAAGAGCCTTCTGTTTAGATGTCCACCCGCAGCTGCAGAGCTGTTAGATACCACTCCCAATAGTCAAATAGAGGAGGGCTTGCATAAACGTGTATTCTTTACAAGGAAGGCTCAATTTAGATCTCTGATGAGTAATTCTTAATATAGTTAATTCAATCTTGTGATATCCTGTTAAGTAAA
This sequence comes from Pleurodeles waltl, assembly GCF_031143425.1. Taxonomy (NCBI): domain Eukaryota; kingdom Metazoa; phylum Chordata; class Amphibia; order Caudata; family Salamandridae; genus Pleurodeles; species Pleurodeles waltl. Next base: position 368,881,939 of record NC_090442.1, on the reverse strand, counting down.
CAATAGTTAATTTGAAAACTACCCTTTCTACCGATTTACTGCTACTGAATGAACACGACATTAGCGTTCTCAGATTTGTCGAACAAAGTACAGGTCTCCTCTGACAGAGCAAAGGTTTATAAATATGCAAAATTTAGCAAGGCAGAGCTTTTCCATTTCTTGCACACATGTATCATTTTTGTCCCAGGTGTCATGCCCAGGTACATCGCAATTCACCTTTTAAAATATTTTGTTTTATTTGGGAACTAAAGAGCTTGTTAAAGTTTTCTGCAACTTACCTGTATCTGATTTAGAATCTTGGTCATCCTGCTCAGGTTTTGGAAAATTCAGTGATATTATCTGCAGCTTCTTAAAATCATCCTGAAGATATACATTCTTTATTTCACACGAGGTCTCAATGTGTACTCGATGAGAGAACTGAATCAAAAATAATATAATTACAAAATATGCAATAAAGGTAAATACAATTTTAAGAGATATAACATTTAAATTAGACTGGATTTAGAAAGCCTCACATAACACAATATTTTGTTCATCCATTTTAGGTTTGGATGTCTTGAATTCAAACGGAGACCAAGAGCTAAAACATTTTGGGGGTTATTCTAACTTTGGAGGAGTGTTAATCCGTCCCAAAAGTGACGGTAAAGTGACGGATATACCACCAGCCGTATTACGAGTTCCATAGGATATAATGGACTCGTAATACGGCTGGTGGTAAATCCGTCACTTTTCCGTCACTTTTGGGACGGATTAACACCTCCTCCAAAGTTAGAATAACCCCCTTTATGTATTGTAGCCTCTTGCCTAAATTTCAATGAACTCAAATTCCCCCCCTTACCAGTGTAGAAATACCTCTATAGCAAAGAAAAGGACACAGTTATGAAGAGGCTACTGACAATAGTGCTGACAAGTGATAATAGAAATCGACAGAGAACCCCAAAAACCTGTATCTGCAGAACTACTAAAAGACCTTGTTCTAAGATTGTCAGAATTACATCCCGGTGAAATTCCAAATCCAACCACTGCAGTCTTTCAATGGGGCAATATTATCATTTGATTCCAGGTTTTAGAGGGCAGAATGAGGCATAACATGAGGACTCTTCAGTGTTACTGCACCCAATTTCTGTATATTTTCCCACTGTCCAAACCCTTTTCCCAGAATAAATCCCTTCCTTACACATACAGGGAACTGTGCAAAGAACACTCAGAATCCAGATTTAGCTCACAATTTAGAATGAAAACCTTAGACTCAATGGCGGTAAAGTGGACAGGTGAAATTCTTGGCAAACATATCAGCATGGTGTACTGAATGAGCACAACACTGTCTAGCTGGTCAATGCCTGCTGAGTGCACATCTACTTCTGCACATCACATAGGAAGCAGATTGTTAGACCTGGCAGCTCTTGTTGTGGTTTCCCTGTACTTTATGCTTCTGACCTCCTGTTTTTAGAGCCTGTGCTGTAATTCGTTTTTGCTGATTTTGATACTCTGGGCACTTTACCACTGCTAACCAGTGCAAATGTGCAAATGCTCTCAGTCTAAATGATATTGGTAATTGGTTTATCCATGACTGGCCTTTATCATTTACTAGTAAGCCCCTAGTAAAATGCACTTGAGGTGCCCAGGGCCTGTAAATCAAATGCGACTAGTGGGCCTGCTGCACTGATTGTGCCACCCACCTGAGTAGCCCTGTAAACATGTCTCAGACCTACCAATGCTGTGTCTGTGTGTGCAGTTTTTAACTGCCAGTTCGACCTGGCAAGTGTGCACACTTGCCAGGCCCAAATCTTCCCTTTTACTACCAAGTCACCCCTATGGTAGGTCCCAGGTAGCCCCATGGGCAGTGAGCAGTGTATTTAAAAGGTAGGACATGTACTGGTGTGTTTTACATGTCCTAATAGTGGAATACTTCTTAAGTTGTATCTCACTATTGCACGGCCTATCTCTCCCATAGGTTAACATGGGGATTGCCTAGAAACACCTTTTAAGTGTAATTTCCCACTGGGAGCAGATAGAGACTTGGAGTTTGGGATCTCTGGACACACAATTTAAAAATATATCTTTTAGTGAATTTGTTTTTTAGATTGTTTGAAAATGGCACTTTTAGAAAGTGGGCATTTTCTTGCTTAGCCATTCAGTGCCTCTGCTTGGCTGCTGAATTTACGTCTGGGTCAGACTGTTAGTTGGGATGTTTGTGAATTCACTCTAGACAGTGACACAAAGGGAGCTGAGGTGTGTCCTGCATATCCTGATGAGTCTTCCTGGGCTAGAGTGGGAGGGAGGAGCTGACACATGCACTTGAGAGGGCTGTGCCTGCCCTTACACAATACAGTCTCCAACCCCCTAGAGTGTGCCTGGGGCAGGGCAAGAAAGAGGCAGGGTCTTGTGCACTACTAAGACTTTTCTGTGAAGTTTGCCTACTTCAAAGGTAGAAATGAGTATAAGTATTAGACTGACTCCACAATTTTAGAACACTTCAGGAACAAGAGGAACCTCTTCCAGAGAGAAGAGCTGGATGCTTGAGGAGAACCTGCCACTCTGCCTGTTGCTTTGCTGTGCTGGCCTGCTGCTGCTACTTCTGCCCTGGAGTGAAAAAACTGGATGTTGCTGTGTATCCTGCTTGTGACGGTTCTCCAAGGGCATGAACTGAGCTTGCCTCCTGTTAAGAAGTATCAAGGACATCAAAGACTTCATCTGCCAGCACCTAAGCTCTCTTGCTGAGAACCCCTGACTTGCCAAGTTGTGTCACACCCTGGACCCCTAGAAAGAGAAGCTGGCAGAATCTGAGTGGAAATCCATGCACCGGAGCAGAGTGGCAGAAAAATCAACAGCGCCTGTACCGCAGCTGAAAAATTGATGTAGCGCCAGGAAAATCGATGCATCACCAGCTCAGCGCGGATTCATCGCTACCGTGTGTCTGGACTTTCCACGCATTGTCCCTGGGTGTCAAAATCTCCAACATCACTGCACTGACCCAAGGCTGCTTCTATGGAAATTGACGCATTGCTCACCTGGCGAAGAAAGAATTGACGCAAGGCCTCACTTGCGAGTAAGGAATCAACGCATTGTGCTTTTCCGACACACACAGTCGTGCAGCTTTATTTTTGATACACACCAGGTACTTTGTGCTAAAATAACGCATCCATTGATTTCTATGGATTGGGACTCTTTTTACTTAAAAAAAATCCTATCTTTGCTTGTGTACGTTGGATTTGTGTTGTTTTGGCCTTGTTTGATTTAGATAAATATTGGCTATTTTTCTAAACTGGCGTAGAGTCCTTTTATGGTGTTTTCAATGTGTTTTCACTGTGTTACTGTATGTGTTAGTGCAAATACTTTACACATTGCCACTGAGATAGGCCTGACTTCTTGTGCCAAGCTACCAAGGGGGTGAGCAGGGGTTATCTTAATTGTGTGACTCACTTACCCTGACTAGAGTGAGGGTCTCTACTTGGACAGGGTGTAAACTGACTGCCAGCAAGAGATCCTATTTGTAACACTGGTGATCAGCCGTGAGGATAAGACTTGTATTTTTACTTGACATACAGTGACCGGTGTACAATACTGTTTCATGCAGACCGTTATACAACCACATACTGTTTTTTTCTCTGGATTTTTTGCATTTTTTTTTCTTTTTTGGATTTACCTTGCCTTTTGAAACTCTGCACCTTTGTTGAGCCTTATCCACAAGCATTTCTCAGTCTGGGGAGCCATCAGTAGTTGCTACAAATGTGGTGTTTGAGCTGGAGAAAATGGAAGATTACACAGTAGCCCAGCTCAAGCAGTTTTGCAAGGAGTTCAAGAGTCCAATTAAAAGCTCCATAAAGAAGGAGGAGCTGCAAAGGCGCAGAGGACCTGATTGGCAGAAAAAGAGGCTAAGGAGCACACAGCAGAGGAGATTATTGCTGTGGATGAGGAGGTACAGAGCACAGACGATGTTTTGTTGGATAACCGTGACCAGCCTGGAGGAAGGGGCCTCCAGGGCAGGCAGCTGTGTCTTCAAAAGGCCTGACCCAGGAGGAACTGGAGGAAAGGCGGGAAAACAGTAGGCATCAACTAGAAATGGAGGTGCTCAGACTCCCACAAGAGAGGGAGCTGTACTTGGCTAGAATGAGAAGAGAAGAAGAAAAAGACAAACTTGCCATAGAGAAGAACTAATCTTTGCTCAAGAGCGGAGTTTGAAGGAGTTGCATCTAAAGAGCAGGTCTAACACAGATGGTGGCAACACGTCTCCAGTGCAACCTGAGGGGGAAGGTACATATACCCAAGGATGTGGTGAAGTATTTTGTTGTGGGTGATGAAATAAAGCAGTGGTTCCAAGATTATGAGGTGGCACTGAGGATGAAGAGGGTCCCAGAGAGATTGGGGGCAGGCCTGTGGAAGTATTTTTCAGTGGAGGGGAGGGACACCTTGTTGGCCTTAGTTGTAGAGGATCAGATAAGGTACCCTGCCATGAAGGACGCCCTGACCAGGAGGTATGGTCTCACCCCAGACAGCTACAGGGTCAAGTGTAGGAAGAGCTCCAAACTTGGGTCACAAACTTGGGTGGAGTATGTGGATTCTTTCTGCAGAATACTAGATGGTTGGGTGAAGGGCCGCAAGGTAACAGACTACCAGGGGTACAATATGATAGCATAGGAGTACTTGTCTAGTCGTTATTTTCCAGAGCTGCACCAGCACTTGACTGACAAGCTTACTGACCCCACGAAGCTTGCCAAGGCGGACCACTGGCTGAGCACCAGGGTCCAAAAGAAGGTGAATGTGGCAGACTCAGCCAAGGGTGGGCAGGGTCCCCAACAGAAGAAGGAGAGGTGGGGGGACAAGGATAATAGTAAGGAGTTCGCTAAAGTGCCCCTAACTAGTTCCATCGGAAAATAATTCCCAGCCCCCTGTTGAAAAAAAGGGCTGGTTCCCTTCAGGAAAACCTGCAGGGAAAGGACCCATAACGTTCTTTGCCTGTAGCCAGGAAGGGCACATCAGAAGGAGTCCCAAGTGTCCTAAGCGGGTTCAGCCTCCCACTGGTTGGCAGTCACTTGGGGTAGCCAGTGTAGCGCCTGGGGAGGAGTTGGCCCCAGTTGGTTGTGGGAAGCCAGCTGAGTTAATCCTAGTCTCCCTGGGTAAAGGTGAGGTGGTCCAGGGAACCTTCTTGCCTGATAATACAAAGAAGTACAGGCAGTGGGTGACCATCAATAGGAGGAGGATGGAGGCTCTGAGAGACACTGGGGGACCTGCCTGAGGGGACCCACTGGCAGCAGCAAGGAGGCCCCTCCAGGGAAGTGTTCTGCACAGCACCAAAAGCATGCTCCACCCTTGAGGGACTTCGAAAACAGGCAGAGGCTCAGGCAGCTGGTGGTACCTCTGGATCTCACCTGATTTACCAGGAGAATGATCTCTTTTATAGTGAGCCTGTGGGCTGGTGGAGCCCCAGTGTTTCAGAGCCTTCCTACTGGGTCTGGCTCATGATGTCCCACTGACAGGTCATCTGGGGCAGGACAAGACCTTTGACAGGCTTTTCACCCACTTTTATTGGCCCCAAAGGAAGAATCCCTCAGATGCGTTCTGCAGGACCTGTCAGACCTGCCATGCAAGTGGCAAATCTGTAAAGAGGTTTGGGCTCCTCTTCAACCCGTTCCTGTCGTGGGCACCCTTTTTGAGCGGGTGGGCATTGACATTGTGGGGTTTCTAGATCCCAAGACAGCCATGAGCAACAGGTTTATCCTGGTCTTGATGGACATGCCACCCGGTACACAGAAGCTATCCCCCTGAGGACAATGACTGCACCCACAGGGGCCAGGGCACTTATGGGGATCCTTACCCGTGTGGGTTTCCCCAAGGAGGTGGTATCTGACCTGGGTACTAATTTCATGTCACTGTACATGTAGGTCATGTGGACCACTCCCAAAGCAATGGGTTGGTTGAGAGATTCAACTGTACCCTGAAGGGAATGATTATGGGCATCTCTGAACCCATGAGGTGTAAGTGGGACATTTTGTTACCATGCCGGTTGTTTGCTTACAGGGAGGCACCACTGAAGGGAGTTGGCTTCTGCCCTTTTGTACTTCTGTATGGGCAGACTGTGAGAGGGCCTCCCAGTTTGATGAAGGAGGGCTGGGAGCAAGCTCCCACGAAGACACCCCAGTATGTATTCAGTTACATGCTGGCATTCAGGAACCAGAGAGCCCACTTCTGGAAACTCGCCTCAGAGAATGAGGAGGCTAGCAAGAAGGACATCAAACAATGGTATGACCAGAATACCACTCTGGTTGAGTTTCAGCCTGGACAGAAAGTGTGGGTAATGGCCCCTGTACAGCCCCGTTCTCTCCAAGACCATAGGTCTGGGTCATTTGAGGTGAAGGAACGCAAAAGTAATGTCCCCTACTTGGTGGATAGACAGAATCCGAGGAACCCTTTGAGGGTCCTGCACGTGAACCGCCTCAAACCACACTTTGAGACGTCTGAGTTGACCATGCTCCTGGTCACCGATGATAGGGTGGAAGAGAAGAATGAACCACTCCCCAACCTCCTGTCTTCTAAAGAGCAGGATGAATCAATGCAGAATGTTAACCTCTCCCCTACTCTTACCCTAGATCAGCAGATGGACTGTTTCCAGTTGCTGGGGCAGTTTGCCTCCCTATCTCGCTTACCCCTGGGGTCACCCACTGGTGAACCCATGACATTGATACTAGGGACAGCCTGCCTTGTAAGCACAAGTCTTACAAGTTAACTGGCAGAGTGAGAAACAACATCAAGGAGGAAGTCTTCAAGATGCTGGTGTTACATGTGATTGAGCACTCACAACAGTCCTTGGTGCAGCCCAGTGGTCCAGGTCCCCAAGGATTCCACCACCTGGGGTCACACCTAAACTTAGGTTCTGTGTTGACTACCGGGGGCTCAATGCCATCACCAGGACTGACACACACCCCATCCCCAGAGCTGATGAGCTAAATGACTGGTTGGAAGCTGCCAAGTTCATCAGCACATTTGATCTGACGTCTGGTACAGGTAGACTGCCTTAATCATTGGGGCAAAAGAGAGGTCTGCATTATCAACACCAGAGAGACACTACCAGTTTCATGTCATGCCCTTTGGGTTGACGAAAGCTCCTGGCACTTTCCAGAGGCTGGTCAACCAGGTCCTGGCTAGGTTGAAGTACTTCAGTGTTACCTACTTAGACACCACTGCTGTCTTCAGCTCCAGCTTGAAGGACTACTTGCACCACCTCCAGGAAGTACTGAGGGCCCTGCAAAGTGTAGGATTCACTATCAAGGCCAGTAACTGCCAGATAGGGCAGGGGCCTGTGGTGTACTTGGGACACCAAGTAGGAAGCAGACAGGTGGCGCCCCTACAAGCAAAACTTGACACCAGTCTGGCTTGGGCAACCCCAAGACCCAGATTGAGGTGAGGGCCTTTTTTGGACATTTTAGGACACACTGGGTATTACAGGAGATTTGTCAAGGGGAATGGCACCATTGTTGCCCTCTTGACATAGCTGACTTCCAAGAATCAGCCACGTCAGGTGATCTGGACAGAGATGTGCCAGACTGCTTTTGACAACTTGAAGGAGGCCATGCGCACAGCACCTGTGCTCAAGGCTCCTGACATTTCCAATTAGTATCTGGGGCAGGCAGATGCTTCAGAGCATGGTGTGGGAGCTGTGCGCTCACAGCTGAACGAAGAGGGCCTAGATCAACCTGTAGCATTCATCAGTGGAAGGTTACTTCCCAGGGAACAGAAGTGGAGAACAATAGAAAGGGAAGCATTTGCTGTGGTCTGGGCGCTGAAGAAGCTAAGACCCTACTTATTTGAAATTCCCTTCCGGGTTGAGACAGACCACAGGCCAGTCTGATGTCTAATGCAGATGAGGGATGAGAATCCTAAACTGTTAAGGTGGTCCATATCCCTATAGGGAATCGACTTTATGGTGGAACACCAGCCTGGAACAGATCATGCCAACGCTGATGGTCTTTCCAGGTTTTTCTGCCTTAGTCAGGAGAACTCTCAAGGGGTTAGGTAGTTCTCCCCACTTTCAGCTGGATACTCTGGGCACTTTACCACTGCTAACCAGTGTTAAACTGCAAGTGTTCTCTGTCTAAATTATATTGGTTTATCCATATATATATATTGGTATCATCCATATGATTTATTGGTAAGTCCCTAGTAAAATGCACTAGAGGTACCCAGGACCTGTAAATCAAATGCTACTAGTGGGCTTGCCGCACTGATTGTGCCACCCCCCTGAGTAGCCCTGTAAATATGTCCCAGACCTGCCACTTTCGGTGCAGTTTTTAACTGCCAGTTCGACCTGGCAAGTGTACACACTTGCCAGGCCCAAACCTTCCCTCTTACTACATGTAAGTCACCCCTAAATAAGGCCCAAGGGAGTCCCATGGGCAGGGTGCAGTGTATTTAAAAGGTGGGACTTGTACTGGTGTGTTTTACATGTCCTGATAGTGAAATACTGCTTAATTTGCTTTTCACCACTGCAAGGCCTATCTCTCTCACAGGTTAACATGGAGATTGCCTAGAAATACCTTCTAAGTGTAATTTCCCATTGTGAGCAGATAGAGATATGGTGTTTGGGGTCTTTGAACTTACAATTTAAAAATACATCTGTTAGTGAAGTTGGTTTTTAGATTGCCTGCTTGAAAATGCCACTTTTAGAAAGTGGCCATTTTCTTGCTTAGCCATTCTGTGCTTCTGCTTGGCTGCTGAATCCACGTCTGGGTCAGACTGACAGTTGGGCTGTTTGCTAATTCACTCTAGACAGTGACACAAAGGGAGCTGAGGTGTGTCCTGCATTTCCTGATGAGTCTCCCTGGGATAGAGTGGGAGGGAGGAGCTGACACCTGCATTTGTAAGGGCTGTGTCACACAATACAGTCTCCAACCCCCAAGAGTATGTCTGGGGCAGGGCAAAGAAGAGGCAGGTTCTTATGCATTACAAAGACCTTCCTTTGAAGTTTGACTGCTTCATAGGCAGAATGAGTATACGTATTAGACTGCTGACCACACAACTTTAAAACACTTCTGGAACAAGAGGAACCTCTGCCTGGGAGAAGAGCTGGATGCTTGAGGAGGACCTGCCACTTTGCTTGTTGCTTTGCTGTGCTGGTCTGCTGCAGCTACTTCTGCTCTGGGAGTGAAAAGACTGGACTTTGCTGTTTATCTGGCTTGTGAAGATTCTCCAAGGACTTGGACTGAGCTTGCCTCCTTCTACGAAGTCTCAAGGACATCAAAGACTTCATCTGCCAGTACCTGGGCTCTCTTGATGAAACCCCCTGACTTGCCAAGTCCCATCCAGTCCTTGGTACCCTGGAAGAAGAAGCTGGCAGAACAAGAGTGGAAATCCACGCACCGGAGCCAGAGCCGAGCGGCAGAAAAATCAATGCAGCGCCTGCACCGCTGCTGAAAAATTGACACAGCTCCGGAGAAATTGATGCATCGCCAGCTCAGCGTGGATTCATCACTGCTGTGCGCATGGATTTTCCACGCATAGTCCCTGGGTGTCAAAATCTTCAACATCACCCCAAGGACCCGAGGCTGCTTGTCCGGAAATCGTTGCATTGCTTACCTGGCGGAGAAAGAATTGATCCATGGCCTCACTTGCGAGTGACGAATTGACACAGCATTTGATTTTCCGATGCATGCTCGTCTGTGCGGCTTAATTTTTGATGCACACCAAGTACTTTGTGCTAAAACAATTCATCCATTGATTTCTATTGATTAAGACTCTTTTTACTTTAAAAAATTCACATCTTTGTTTGTGTATGTTGGATTTTTGTCGTTTTGGCCTTGTTTGATTTAGATACATTTTGGCTATTTTTCTAAACTGGTGTGGAGTCCTTTTGTGGTGTTTTTACTGTGTTACTGTATGCACTGGTGCAAATAGTTTACACATTGCCTCTGAGATAAGCCTGACTGTTTGTGCCAAGCTACCAAGGGGGTGAGCAGGGGTTAGCTTAGGTGTGGGACTCCCTTACCCTGACTGGGTGAGGGTCCCAAATAGGACAAGGTGTAAACTGTCTGCCTACTAGAGATCCCATTTCTAACACTGATCAAAGGGGAGACAATCTCCTGTACAGACCGTCTTGTCTTTATATTTAATGGCCACTCTAACGCTCTCCCATAAGTCCAGAGAATTAGGCCAGAGGTATGTGTTTAACTAATATTTTGAACATAAAACTTAGCCTGGCCATAATCAATGAGCCATTCACGTGCTGCAACTATTGACCACAACCAAGAATGAAAAGAAGGGCAGCACTGCCCGTGTGCGTTTCAGCTGATAGTAGGACGTACTTTCTATAAGGTAAATTTGCAAAAAAGGTGAGATTCAAGGTACACCCAGCTTGCACATCTGCTTCTGCAGATAACTTATCAGGGTCTTGAATTTAACATTAACAAAACTAAATTTATGGTGTTAAACCCCTACCAATCTGCCAGGGCTAAGATCATGGTTCAGAGTGCAGGAGTTTGTTTATCTAGGAGTATGCTTAAATCACAAAATGAGTTGGTCCGCCCACATTAGTAAATGTGCATTAAAATTCCAATCTGTGGCAGGGGCGGTGTCTAAAATTAGTAGGAGGACCCATACTAGCTCTCTTGCTCCAGTGGTTGAGATTTATAATCTAAAAGCGAGAAACTCAGAAACTTATGGTGCAGAATTATGAGGGTTTACCGGCTTGCTTGAGCTCTGCAAAGTAAAAAATAGGTTTGTGCAGAACATTCTTAATCTACCGCAAAGTGCCCCTTGTCTTCCTCAGCTATTAGACTTGGGTTTTTACCCAATTAAACGCACCACCTTGTACTGGCACAGAATTTGGTCTTCAGAAGAATTGGAAACCTATAGAGTTGGATAAAGGCACTTTTTTTTTAATTTCTCCAGAGTGTGAGCAGATCTCCTGGCATGCTCATATCAAGTCCTCTCTGCATGATATGGGGTTGTCCCCTTTGTGCACCTCTTTGGGTTCAGCTAAGTCAGTCCCCCGTCAATTGATAAAAGTTTGCATAAAAGAGAATCTGTGGCTGAGGGAACTCAAATGCGTTAAGACAGGGGGTTTAACAGATCTATTCTTGGGCACAAAGATCAGTCCTGCTTATGAACCATTTTTTGACTCTCTGCCTGGTGTTACCCCATTACAACTCTATTTAAAATGGTGATATGGGATCCTCCCGGTAAGCAGTTTCTGTACAAAGTGGGGTGAGAAGTATTGCAGTTTGAGTAGATGCTCACTTTGCAATGCTGCAGAAGAAATTCTCCATCATTTTGCCTTTTTTGCCCTGCGTATGCTAGGCCACGCAAGCATTAGCTAAAACCATTGTGAAATCTTTTGGGTTTCAGGCAATATACACCTGCACTATGCGTTTTCCCTTTGATGCAAGAGAGGTGATTGTGGTCGCAATGACCAAGTTTCTGCACGCTGCCTAGCTCTTCCACAAACGTGGAATGCAGCACTGACGTCTTTGAAGTGGCTGTTGAGGCCTTTTTTACTGCCTTATTTTTATGGTACCTTTTAATCGCACTTTTAAAGGCCCTCCCTGTTTACTTTGCAGTTAACTTTATTATCCATGCCTTGTTCTTGTATGCATGAATTTATGTTATTTTATGATTGTAGTATGAGCCATGGTTGGCTGCTTGTTTCTTAGTTTTATTTTAATGATTTTACACAGCCCTTATTTTCATATTTGTATTTTAATGCATGATGTTTTACAGATTTTGATATTCCAAAATAAACATTTATGATGATGAGATAACATATACAGGCAGTAATTAGGTGTCATCTATATAAGAACTATCATTGGCAGCAGGCTTGTAGCTTAGTCATTGAGATTCAGGGGGTGTCAATATCAAATTTCCAAACTAAAATGTCAGCGTGCTACAGGGTGGAGGGGTGAGATGACCAAGATTTGGGATGGACTGTTCCATGAGGAACAAGGTCAATACTGATTTCCATACGGTGGACCTCTGTCTATAGTGGCACAGAGGGTGAAAAGCATTTTCCAAGTGTTTGACTATTTGCAAGTATTCATCCCATCACCTTTCGGGGGTTTGATTGCCAGTAGTATCGCTAGAAACCTCATACTTATGTAGCTTTCCAAATCTACTAGTGCCAATGTTTGTGAATTCCAAAAAGGAGTACATTTGCACCCACTGAAGGAGTACTTCTGTGGGTGCAGATTTAATATTTTTGGTTAACTAGGCACTACATGGGTCTGATTCACCATGGTAACTTACACCTTTGAGTAATTTACACTTTTAAATAAGTTTATTATTGTTTAGCTATTTACAAAATTCAAGTGTAAATTTACCTAACTGACATATTTCCACCAAATTAGAGTCCCTGGGGGTTATTCACAAAGTTAATTTCGTAGTGCTTTTTTGTAGCACTACAATAGCACTACAAACATAACACAAAATACTACTCACAAACTGCGCTTCTAAAGTACTACAGGAAAAACAGTAGTACTTTAGCAATGTTGTTTTTGAATAGCTCTCAGACCCTTCAAGTAAACTCTAAATAAGTCACGTAAACCCTAAAGTGGCCTAGCTTCCTATTAAAGATGGAGCTATATTATAGTGTAGAGGTGCTTTTACAGCGAAGATCTTGAACTCAAGTATTTAAAGGTGGTCTCGTATGTGATAATAAGTAAAAGGAGGCTCCGAAATAAAATATTTGCTAGGATCACACAACGTGGACAAGCAGGGAAGGCGGTATTGATTCCAGATTATCTGGTTTCATATTTTGTAATTCAGAAGGGATGTATATTTGTCTCGTGCGCTCTCCTGTTTTACAGCTCAGGTCACTGTTTTGTCTTTTATTCCTGACACACAACGAAAACCTATACAGATCCGACTTAGGTTCCTCTGATTCAACTAGCAGGCCAGGAATGCATTAATTTGGGTGAATGCCACACTCCAAACACCCCTCCCGCCACCCCTCAAATGCATCCACCCCGAAACTACGCCGCTGATCAGCAGCTGCACTGCCGCCCTTAGTCCGCTAGAAAGACAAGACATTAAATCCCCCGGTAATCCTGTGTTTTACCTTAGCAGCAGAATGTTCTTAAATCTGCTTACTACCAAACGTATGTACTTCTGTGCCTCAAATTCAACCGTTCTAAGAATAGATAGAAAGTCACACAGAGAAGAATTGGAAAGTGCTAAGGCGTTAAGAGGGGAGGCCCTGTGAATGATTAGGTACAGCTTAGCAAGAGGAGCACAGGATTTTGATCACGTGACTGCAAATGTCACAACAGACTTATTATGGTTTGCATGTGTGCGCGAGCTCCCTAAAGTTAAATTCGCTTTTATATTCCCGGTCACCCCACAAATATACCTTGGTGATCAGATCGGAGCTATAGTAAAATGTGAAAATGAAGACATAGAATCACTTCATGTCAATTTTTTTGTTTACAGTTTAGTGATAACATGTTCTGTCAGGTGGGAATTGCTGAGTAATTTGCTTTTACTTTTTTCTTTAAACACGGAATTCACCTGAAAGCAATCTCGCTTCAGTACACTCCCAACTCTTTTTTTCTTTACCTGAAAGGTATTTTGCTCGTCTGTCTCCACTGTCCCTTTGCATTTACTGAGTTCAGTGCTAGACCAGCCATAGTTCAACCGAGAAATGCTATGATATGCAAAGTTCTAAACCAATAATAAAGGGTATTTCAGAAAATGCAGAAAATGTTTGTGACACAAATTAATAGTAATAGCAGTACACTGACGAATATGTCATCCAGAGAGAAGCAGTTCTCCATTTTTCATGAAGGCTTTTTAAAAAACTTACTATGACATGCAAAACCTAACTAAATTCGAATAATATGTATCGGATCACGTATAACCTACATCTTTGGTTGCTTTCAGATCTAAGCCTCCGTGCCAGTCTGGGCCCAAGGCACTTCCAGGTTCTGCAGGTCGTCTGCTGCTTCCTTCACCTGGATCACCTTCTGAAACCAGTTAAGTACACGTAATGTATCATCATCTCTCAGTCTGTATTAGCAACATTGACTTCATGTATGTAAGTTGCATATTATGGCGCAACACTGAGGTGGCATGGGGTAACTTCACTACGCACCCCTAAACCATAAATGTACCCCTACCTCCTCTACCTCTACCATCCTTTAACCCTAAAATCACCCTTATCCTCTTTACATCTACCCACCCCTTGACCCTAATATCACCCCTTGCCCCCATTTACCTCTTCCCACCCCTTAACCCTAAAATCATAATTCCCTCCATTTACTGCTACCCAACCCTGTAACCCCAAAGCTACCCTTACTTCCCTTCACCTCTGCCTGCACCTTAACCCCCTTTTAAGTAAATAAAATTAACATAATGTCATTAAAAAAGCTTATCTGCACATTAAAGTACAGCATGGTAAAGGATGGGGGGTTAAGATAAAAACCCATTAAAGTCACTTACCTGCGTGGTAAACACAGTGGGCACATGTCACATCCCAGTGTGCATATTAGACAATGGCAAACTATACATTCAAGTACTTATCGACATGCCAGCATTGTTTCCCATGGTCAACTATGCTTCCCTTTTACAAATCTTGGAACGACGGCTGGCAATAAGAGGTACAGTTCTAAGATGATCCGTATCACAGCCAGAGAATAAAACTGTTAAACACTCTCAGTTTCTAATCTCTTTAATAAGCAGTTCCACCAGTTACATCCTTTCTCCGAACTACTTAACCAGTACATGAAACCTCTCAAATCGCTCCAGAGACAATAAAACATCTCTTTGCAATTCAGCTGAAAGTTTACTCGGTAGAGCACATAACTGACCTTACAAAGACCCTCGAAGACCTTCAGTCATGGATGGTACTCCACCATTCCAACCTCAAGAAATTGCTGGTACAAGCTTGGTTTGATACAGCAAATATAACTGGCTGCAAGGAAGCCATTAGTGAAAGCACTAAAGCCTTGGTTTTGTTCTGGACAAGGACTTGAATTTTCATAAACACATCAGCACCTTGGCAAAAGGTGCCCAGTTCCAAAGTGAGACTACACTGAGAAATCATGTCACTCCTTGCAAATAGAAGACATCTACACTGTAGTGCAATTATAGTACAATCACTATGCCTTTTTGAAGCTCCAATATGGCATTGCCCTACTGACAGGCATAACCAAAATCCTTTGGGCTCTATAAAACAGGCCTAACTGTGGACCCTTGGCTAGTATTCGGCTCCTGAAAATCAGATCAAATTTACCCTATACTTATTACTCAAAAGTGGTTCCCATTTGAAGCCAGAAATGCACCGGATCTGCCCTGTATAGTACACCAGGCCTTGCCGGGCAGGGCAGCAGACTACCTACTGCAGAAAACAAACCAATCCCTCTGAAACTACCCTTCCAGGTGTTTTCTCCAAAAACAAACCATCCCCAGCCATAAAAACCCATCCCTCATTTTCCCTCTTTAAAAAGACTGCAAAATCCTACTTCACGCAACACTTCCAGTGGTGATTGGTCGTGAACCAGATGCTAATAGATACCAAACTTCAATGTGGGGCAGAAGAATGTTCTCAACTGTATCAGAAGCTGGTATCACACAGATATGAATCCATATTTGCAGGCTTGTACTCTAATAACAATTCCCCAGAGTCTTCCCTAATTGCAAAAGACAGTAAGCAGCTTGGTGGCTGACCATCCATATACTTTAATCCATTAGGCCTTGTCCATAATAAGTTCCATGCCGTATTCTTTATTAGATTGTTTACTATTTATACATCCCATGTATCATTTCTGAACGCATGTAATTCACTCCGCTCCCATGACGTTATGCATCGTGTATAAAAATTCACAAAAACCCTAAATAGAAGAAAAAAAAATGGTTGATGCTACGTTTAGAGCATATTCTCTCCTTTGAAGCCTACAGCTAGACTGAGGCACTTTTGGCATTTCATCTCATTTAAAAGGTATTCCATCCATTATAAATGCCACAAATCACCAGTTGTATTCCTTAACAGACTCTCTCATACTTTCCCTTGAGTTGACCCTCTTATAAGGGTTGATGTTTAATGTCTTTGTCACTTGGGTATCCAAATGGAGGATGAATAATAATTCTCTCAATCACATACTTTGTGTCTATACTCCAGCTGGAGCAGTTTACTTAGAAATGGCACTGTGAGGTTGCTCATTAAGTGGTCCTTTGTCTGATGTGTTGCTTTCATTCGTAGCCTCAGACTGTATTCCATTATATATAGGGGTGGATTACAAAGCACAGGGCAGAGCAGGCCTTCACTGGCATTTCCAGTCTTTTGCATGGTTTATGTTCTTAAATGATTCTGAGGGCCAAATTCACAAAGGGCACTGTGAGAAAGTAGGAAATAACGTTCCCAAAAGGTTATCGTATGTTGACACAAATTTAGATTAATTTCTTCTAACAATCCAAATAAGCAACATTTCTGCCTGCAGACGCTGCACTGGGCAGAAACTTCTCCATGCAGAAATGCAAACCAAATGTGCATTTGTACATCAATTGTGATTTATAAAGCACAGCTAATCACCCAACAGGGTATCCAGGCACTTGCAGATCCCAGCAGCTCATCTGAACAACCAAAATAAAGAACCCTTGGGTCTATAAGGATAGATCTTGCCAAAGGAGACTTAATTAAGAGGGAATATCCATTTAAAAGGACGATTTTCCTCACCAACCAAAGGTGGCAAGCTTCATTGTTGGGAATCTCCTCGTATCATGATGCTTAGTCACGCTACGGGCTACAAACCCCCTCTCTGAGAGGGAGGAACTCAGGGAGGTTTTTGTTATAGTGATATGTATTCAAAAATGCTGAATACTAGGTGATGTGGACAGCATAGCGAAAAAGTGAAAGTGAGAGCTGAAATTAGCTACAGGGTGCGCTATTCCCTTTATTCACACACCCTTGGACCATGTATAAAAACAGGGCACTGCGGGGAAAAAATGTGCCCGCTGTTAATGTCAGTAAAGGTCAACATGTTTCAGCCAATTGACTCTCCATCGAGGTGTTGTGGCTTTCTTCAGGACCTAGTAATGAATGCTTCTGCTTTTAGGTGTATGTGCTGGTGTAGCAAAATAACGTAAAGAAATATCCAAAACCATCCAGTGATTAACTGGTGGTTCCTAATGTATGTTTTCCTTTCCTAGGTACCACCAGTAAAATTTCCTTGGGTTCCGAGATGAAAGGTGGGAGATGGATATTCTGGGTTTTTCCTGTGAGAAAGAAGATGATCCATCTGAGCGAGCCCCAAATATGGTGGAATCTTTCGATCAGCGTGTGGTGGGATATGGTGTTGAGGTCTGCAGAAAGGTCAAGGAGGATCAGAGCTGCTGTTTCTCCTCAGTCCAGGAGGGTCCAGATGTAATCGGTGGCTGAGATCAGGGCAGTCTCACTGCTGTGATTGCTTCAGAGCTGGATTCGGAGGCATAGAGAAAAGCTGGTTCTGCTCCAGGTGTTTCATGATCTGCTTGTTGATGATCTTTTCGAGTACCTTTGCATGGAATGGGAGCAGGGAGATTGGCCAGTAGTTTTTGACTATGCTGTGGTAGTGGGGAGTAGTAGTTTGACTTGAGCGTGTTTCCAACGTTGGGAAATGTTGCAATGGTGAGAGTTGTTGAGCAGGGTGGCGAGTTCCTGGCCGATCCTTTGGTTACTGAGTTCGAAGATGTGGTGCGGGCATGGGTCTGGGGGGCTCATGAATAGGTGGATTTCATGGTGGAGGGTGTGTTTTTGGTGGAGAGGAGGATCCAGGTGGTCAATCTGTGGTTTGTGTCAGATGTGGTGGTGGCGTATCTGTTAATGAAGTCCATAGATGTGGTTTGGGGTTTGAAGTTTCTGTATATGGTTGCGATCTTGTCTTGGACAAAGTCGGTGAGGTTGTCGCACAGCTCCTGTGATGGTGTGATGTTTTCCCTGGTGACCAAGTTGGAGAATTCCTTAATGTTAAAAAGTTCCTTTTTGTTGTTGGTGCTGGTTTCAATGCTTGCTGCTACGGCTGTCTTCTTTGTTGCCCTCAGCAGGCAGTGGTAGAGGCTGAATGAGGTCAACCTATCAGGTACTCTCCCCATCAGAATTATCAGTTCCCGAGAAAGGATTGGGCTTTGTACCGACTCCCAAGGAGGATCAATTCCGATTGAACTGTGAGATTACAGCTTTGTTCCGGAAAGTCCAGTTACACTTTTTTTTTCAAAGACCGCCCTCCACCTGACCTGAGGGGAGACACCAATCTGAGGAATCCATCTACTTTTATGCCTCCCCCCACAGCGGTACCGATAGAAGTACTCACTTTTGAGAAGGCGGTGCGTCATGAAGTCAAACTTTTGGGATCCTCACATCCTTTCCAGAATATAGCAAGACTGGAAAGGGTAGCGATCCGTTCTTTATTCAACAATCCAGATATTACCATCAAGCCCGCAGACCAAGGTTGGGCAATTGTAGTACTCAACACCGCCTTTTATAGACAAGAGTGTCTCAGATTACTCAGTGACATCAAGTACTATGAACCCATATCTACTGACCCCACCTGTCATTTGCAACGCACGATTCATGGGATGATCACTGACGCAGAGTTAGCTGGTTGGATTACCCAGCAAGAAGCAGAGTTCTTAGATACTAATAATCCTAAGGTACCCTACTTTTACTGTCTCCCAAAGATTCATAAAGGCACTCCTCCTCCTGGTCGTCCAATTGTATCAGGGACAGGATCCCTTTTGGAACCCCTTTCCAAATTTTGTGATTTCTTCTTCCAACCTATTGTTCAAAAGACCTCTACTTTTTTGAAAGACACCAAAGACACCTTGATATTATTAGATGACATTAACAACACAGGCACCACTGATATGTTGATATGCCTTGATGTTGAAGCACTGTATACTAACATACCACAGGACGCCACGTTAACTGCAGTAGAGGAGATTCTTCATTCTGGAACCTGGACCTTCAACACACCTATCATTTTCATTATGCAGTGTGGGAGCCTGGCTCTTAAAGAGAACTTTTTCCAATTTGAAGATCAATTTTATCACCAAATACAAGGCACTTCCATGGGAAGCACTTTTGCGCCGAGTCTAGCCTGCCTATACATGTACACCTTTGAGCAGCGCTATATATTGATCCCTACACAACCTTTTTTTCCCAATATCAGACTGTAGCGGCGCTATATAGATGATATCCTAGTTGTATGGAAGGGTGATGCAGAACAGGCATTAGCTTTCACACAGTGGGTGAACACTTTAGATATCCATCTACGTTTTAGTGCCAACTTCTCTGAAACAGAGTTGTCTTTCCTTGATTTACGCATCACTCTTACAGATGGGGCCTTACACTCATCAGTGTTCCATAAACCGACGGATAGGAATAGCCTCTTAATTTATGAGAGCCATCACCCCAAGGCCTTGAGAACGAATCTTCCTTTCGGTCAATTTCTGAGAATTAGACAAAACTGCTCAGAGCTAGCTGACTTTCATTCACAAGTAGACGTTCTATGTTGTAAATTGATGGAACGTAACTATCCTAAACCTATCATCAGATGGGCCAGGAAACGAGCTAGCAATATTCCCAGAGAGACTTCACTAACAAATAGGACGCATGATCAACAGTCTAAACTGACGTGTGTGACGACTTTTACTCCTTTGAGTGATCGTATCAAGAAGATCATTCAGAGACACTGGCCTATTCTTAAAAGTGCTGGGGAGTCCTTAAAATGCCCCCTTTTTGCTTTCAAAAGAACCCAAAACATCAAGGATCTGGTGGTACACACTAGACCAGTGCCTCATGGGTACCCTATTACCACTAATACACAACAGTGGCTGCGAGTCAGGGGTCATCACCCTTGTGGTGGATGCAATGTTTGCTCTTTGACTACCAGTACTCAAGAATTGGACTTAGGTGAGTCAAGTAATTGGCAGTTGAGAAAACATACTAACTGCCGCACTAAGAACTGTATATATATGATCATGTGTCCTTGCAACTTACGATACATTGGCGCGACCATGGTCAAAATACAATTAACGAACATCGCAGCACCATCAGGCGCTTGAGGTCCTCTACAAAACTGACAAATCACTATATTGAAAAGAACCATACTCCCAATTACCCGAGATGGATCATCTTGGAAACCATTAATGACTATAGAGATTGTGACACCCAGCTTTTGGAGAAGGAACAGCGCTGGGTTTTAAGATTGAGAACACACCAGGTGGGGCTTAGTGATGATATTCCCTGGACCAATTTCATCCACAGATAGGTCCATTCCCTGGTTGTTTTAATTGACTATTAATACACAAAACATGGTTTAGAGTTTCACAGGAATGAGGCTTACATGGAGATGCCTGTGTGTTTCTCTCTGGTATCAGTGATATTATTCCAACTATAAATAGTTTAACATATTTCTGTGGGATAAGGGTGATTGCTATGCCTCTTTCAATACATTTTGGATTCTTGCCTCTTTTTGTTACCATCAGAACACTAGGGCTACCCTTCTTCCAACATGGCCTCTGCTTTTTGCATTGATTATCTTTTTATTGTCCTTCTTCTGTTTTTATCACTTTTTCAGTAGATTGAGACTATTTTTGTCCTTCCTCGCTGTCCATGGTTTCCGCCTCTTAAGCTCAGCCTACCAACCGAGCCCCGTAGTACCGGGAGCAACGAGCTGTTTGTAGGTGTAGTAATACACCGTGGACCATTCTCTGTAAGTAACACCATACCCTTTTTTCATTGTTTGATTCTAAGTGTTTTAGACAGCCGGTTCCTCTCAACCGGCTTGGCTGTTGGATTACGCGCGCTTTCGGGACCGTGACCCGCGGTCCTGTGGTCATCATTATGACGCGCTGCTGTAATTTACACATATCTATCCCTACTGCATTACCTCCCTACGAGGCCTCGTGAACATAATTTAATGCATTATGTATGATGAAAATATTTTGCTATACGAGCATTGTCTTCTTCCTTTTTCTCATCGGTTCACAGATTTACCTATTTCCACATGCTCGTTTGACGCAGTGTGGATATTTTGACCGCTTAGTGTGCCAGTCTGCCTTTGCAGTTGTTTTCTTGTCTGAATTGGGGAGATTCTTCTCTCAACTTTACCAGTGATTCTTCCTGGGCTTTCCTTTAGGGATAGCTACCATACACTTACATACACATTGTGTAACACTTTTTTAACATATTGTCTAGTCTTTTAAGGTAGGCTGTATCTGTTATAGTTATAGTTTATTGACAAAGACCATATTGTTTAGTGTTGATTTACTTTATTGAAGTTCTTGGAAGGTACAATTTACTCACAACAGTATAAATATTTTCTCCAGGATACTACTAGCTCGACCTGTAATTGATATGAGAGTTACACCTTATCTAATAACACTTTGTTTCATGCTCACATACTTAGACCATATTGGACCACGCAAGCTTCGTGCTTTCCCCGATAGGGTCTATCCACTAATATGAGGAGGGTAAGCACGTACGGTGTATTTGCCTTTGTTTATTCATATGACGGAAGGGAGATCTCACTAGTATGTGGCGTTGATGTGTGTGCACCGTGCACACAATTGAATGTTGTGATACTTATTTACAAATTATGTCTACTTTGTCCTATATTCTGGGTTCCCGCTACTTATGATTTACCGGAATATGGGTGGCACTTTAAGGATTAGGTAGGTGCACTGGTCCTGACGAATCACGCCAGATCATTTAGACTACTAGCGAGAAACATGTTGACCATGATTTACCAATAAGTGCAGAGAATCCTGTTCTTACAATCGCTATATTCCAAGATTAAGGGATTTAGTGACAACCTGTAAAAAAAATTTTTATGGGGGGGGGGAGTTTAGACCTTATTTTATTTTCTCCCCACACGCTTGTTTTTTTTTTTTGATAAAGAAATTTTATTGATTTTGCAAAATTTGAAAAACAAATAAAACATTTATACATGTTGATAAATTGGTGCCAACGGGCACTAAACAGTGGTCAATCCCAATGTCCCAGACAACCCCCGTACACTTAGATTGTGCATCTCTACGTTAGTGTATTTCGTAAATAACTAACTCGTCCCGCATGGGAGAGGAGGAAGGAGCTGTATGTTCCGGCTCACCCTCTTGGTGCGTCATTCAGTTTGTGGTGGCAGGGTAATCTATCATGGCTTCCCACTTCCCCCCATATCTTGTCATATTTCCGGGGGGAACCCCTAGCCTCGTATACTAGCTTTTCACACTGCGCACACCAGTCCACCCCCCGTTTCCACTTCGCCAGAGATGGTGCTTTCTTGGCCTTCCAGTCAGCCATAATGTCCCTTTTGGCCACTAGGCATGCCACCCCCAGGAAGGTTCGATCCGGTCTCCTCAACCCCGAGTCCTCCATGATGCCTAGTAGGAATGTCAATGGTGTCAACTCCGTATCTACCTGCAAGACCGCTGAAATCTCTCGCGATATAGTCCCCCAATATGTTTTAATCACTGGGCAAACCCACACCACATCAGCGTCTGGACTCATACATCGGGGGCAATCATCTGTGGGTCGGAGGCCCGCTTTGTATAGTTTGGCGGGTGTAGGGTAGGCTGCATGGAGATAATAGGTCTGTATTAGTCGGAGACGAGTCGTCATCGTTAGGGCATGAGGAGCTGCCAGCGCTTCATTCCAGTTCGTCTGCTCCAAAGGACCCACCCATCCCTCCCATTTCCGACGCAGTCCCTCCAAGGAGCATGCAGTGGCAGTAATCAATGTACGATATATCTGTGAGATGCCTCCCTTACCCAAGTTCCCCATCAATGCCCTTCTCTCCATAGGGCTACTCTCTGGAATGCTATCCCCGGTCTGTATCTGCATCAGTAGGGCATGGCGGACCTGGAGATATTTATGAAATTGTGTCTTGTTTAGCAAATAGGTTGCCTGCAGGCTCTGAAAGGAGCGCATGTGTGAACTCTCCCATACATCTCCAAGCGTGGAGATACCTATATTATCCCATCTCTGGAATCCCTCCAGGCCGGCTACCTCTTTTAAGTATGTCCCCTGCCACAGTGGGGTCTGTTGGGTAAGTCGCCCCCACCATCCCGACACCTTCTGGGCTGTCCGCCATCCCTGTAGTACCACCCCGGTTACCTCTGGGACCCCTCGTGAAATCGGGCCGCCGTACAGGGCATCAAAAATCCTAGTATAACTCAGTGTCTGGAGTTCCAGACGGTATGCCGGATCTGTCCATCCCCCCCCATCCAGTCATTGATCACTAACAGCTGCGCTGCCAGGTGGTAGTAGTGAGTGTTGGACATTCCCAGACCCCCTTCATACACATCTCTCTGACAAGTTTTAAGCGCTAGACAGGGTCGGGCACCGCTCCATAGGAACTGGCGAGCCAGCGAGTCCATATCTTTAAACCATTTCATGGGGATAGGATGTGGGAAGTTCTTGAAGAGATAAAGGAGCCTGGGAAGGACCATTATTTTATATAGAGCGATTCTACCAAGTAGGTTAAGAGGGAGATCCCTCCAACGTTGGAGATCGTTTTTGATTTTTTTGGTTAATGGAGTAATATTGAGCTCCCATGTTAATTCAGGGAGCATTGAAACATGTACCCCTAGGTATTTGAAGCTATTTCTTCGCACCGGTATGTTTTGCTGCCAGTCCACACATTCACGTGACTGATGGAGGGGAACCAGCAGGGATTTATTGGGGTTGAGAGTCAGTCCTGAAGCCTCCGAAAAGAGATTTAGAATTTGCAGAATGCGTGGGCCACTCTTGGCCGGGTTGGAGATGTATAACAGGACATCGTCCGCGTATAGCGCCATTCGGTCCTCTGGGCACATCGGCCACGGCCAGCCCTCTATCAGAGGGTCTTCTCGTAGCAGTTTAGCCAAGGGTTCTTTTGTTAACGCAAAGAACAGGGGGGATAACGGACAGCCCTGTCTAGTGCCCCGGCTAATAGGGAATGTATCTGAGACTACTCCGTTTACCTGGACCTGGGCCGTTGGATTAGAATAGAGTAGTCCCACCAGGCCCTGGAATCTGGGTCCAAATCCGTTCTTTATTAACAGTTGTTTAAGGTAGGACCAATCCACTGTATCAAATGCTTTTTCGAAGTCAAGTAAAAGCAATACCAGTGGGGTGTGTGTCAGAGTCCCTCGGTGTGCCAGAGCCAAATGTAACCGTCTAATGCAGTGCCTAGTGCTGCGGGCAGGCATGAAGCCACACTGATCAGGGTGTATCAGGGTGGACATTGTGTCTTTTAGTCTAGAGGCTAGGATTGAGGCCAGTACTTTAATCTCAATATTCAGGAGTGAGATGGGCCGGTATGCCGAGCAGTTTTGTGATGGAGGTTGGGTTTTAGGGATCACTGCAATTGTAGCTAGGTCAATCCCGGGAGGGAAGTGACCCTCCTGCTCAGCTTCCTCATACATCTTAAATAGATATGGAGCCAGAATGTCGCTACATTTCTTGTATATTTCCGCTGGGAATCCATCTGGCCCCGGAGTCTTGCCTGTGGCAAGGCTGGCGATCGCACTAGGTATTTCTGTAATACTAATTGCCTCATCCATCCTTGCCTTGGTCTCCTGGGAAACCCTGGCAAGAGTTATGTCATTCAGAAGGGGGGATTCTTTTTCCATAGTGGGCCGAGAGTGCCCTGTGTAGAGGCGTGCATAGCAGGAAGCAAAGCTCTGGGCAATCTCAAAAGGTGTCTTAGAGAGGGTACCTGAGTCATCCCTGATTTCGGGAATTGTTCTGTTAACTAGGGTGCGAGTGGCCAGCCAATGGAGGAGCTTCCCATTTTTGTCTCCCCACCCGTATATTCGTGCGGATGATGCCCTCCACATATGCTTCCCTGACTCCAGTACTAAGTGCTTGATTTCATCTCGAACTCTAATCAATTGTCTCATTGTAGAGGCCTCAGATGAGGTTGTTTGTTGGCGCTCCAGCTTTAGTGCTTCAGTTTCCAACTCGGTCACTCGTGAATCGCGAGCACGCTCACGCTCCCGTATGAGGTATTTAGCTTGTCCTCTCAGGGTAGCCTTACAGGCGGCCCATAACGTGCCCGGGGACTGCACCGATCCTACATTTAATTCAAAATATTGTGCGAGGTGTTTCCTAATTTCAAGAGTATAATCAGTGTCTTGCAGGAACCATGCGTTCAGACGCCACACTGGGCGCCTAGTGGGGTCCACTCCGCCCAGCCGGATACGTACCGGTGCGTGGTCCGACAACCCTCGGGGCAGTATCTCTGCACCCGTGGCGCCGGTGATGTCAAGGGCCGGCATAAATACCAGATCAATTCTAGAATGCGCCCGGTGAGCGGCCGATGTGTGTGTATATTGACGTTCTTTGGGGTGCCAAGTTCTCCACACTTCACACAGGCCAAGGCTTTCAGCCCAGTCATTAAGGTGTGTGGCTCGGGAGGACCTGCCCACAGTAATGTCTCCGGATACATCTAGTCTGGGGTCTAGGACCGCGTTGAAGTCTCCTCCTATCAACGTGGTTCCCTGGGGGAGTCTCGCTAGTACCTGACGAAGTGAGAGTAAAAAGGAGTCAAGCCCTGCTGGGGGGGCATATACGCATACGAGATTTAAGGGTGAGCCACGAAGCAGCCACGAAACAACTACAAATCTGCCCTGCGGGTCAGACAACGTATATGTGATCACCATAGGCAGTGAGCGGTGGAGCAGGATGGCCACACCTCTACAGCCTCTGGAGAAGCCTGCGTGGTAAACTCGATCGAATCCTCCTCGTGCAAGCATAGGGCATTTGGTTCCCAGAAGGTGGGTTTCTTGCAGTAGGACCACTGAGGGGGAGTACCTACGGAGAGTATTGATTACTGCGGATCTCTTGATCTTATCCAATAGACCGTTCACATTCCAGGAGATGATTTGTGTCAAGGAGGACCCTGCGTGAACTGTGTGGGAGTCTTACGTTGTCAGGTGTATGCCAGCGGACACAGGGATGACCATTCTAACCGTAACAGTGTATTACTAAAATCGTGAAAACCAGCCAGCAAACTGTGGCTATCTATCCCCAACTCAAACTTCTTACCCCCCAACCCCCCCCCACCCCATACTCCCTCCCCGGAAGCATCTGTCGCCCCAATCCCGAACCTGAACAAAACAGCCAGTAAGGCTGTCATAGGAGTGGAGTGGTGGACACCTCCAGTTAGTCGGATCTCTTACAATTGTTCATAAGAAGTCAGGCCATATTTGGCAAACCTCGGAGAAGAGAGGAGTCGGATCACCGGCGAAGCCCCCCAAAGGGGGGCCCCACGGGGCGACCTGGACCCCCTTGTTCTCCCCGGCACTCCCATCGGAGCTTCGCGCGGCACCTCAGCCGAGTACTGGAGACAGGCTCAAGCGGTCATCGTCCCCAGTCCGCACCTGGCCCCGCGATTCCAGGGGCTCGTCGGGCGTTCCCTCCTCTCGGGGTCAGGCCCCCCCCGCTGCTCCCCCCTCCACGGAGGCGTCCAGGTAATTTTTCCTTCCCTTACGGGATCTAGTACGTTTATGGCTCCTCCGGGGCACCCCCGTAGGCAGAGGATCGTCGTGGGAGGGTACTCCCTCTCGCGCTGTAAGTCTCTTGCGGGCCCCTAGGCCCTCTTCAGTGAGCCAGTCCCATGCCTCCTCCGGGGATTCGAAGAAGAACGTCTTGCCCGCCATGATGACTGAGTTTCGCAGGGAATAAAAGCATGTATGAAAGTGGCATGGCTCTCAATTTTTGTTTAACCTGTTCGTATGAGCGCCGACGGATCTGGACCTCCCGGGTGTAGTCTGGGAATATTAAAATTCTGTGGTTTTCCCATTGAAGATCCTCGGTACGCCTCTTTAAGGATGTTGTCCCGATCTCTGAAGTTGAGGATGCGTGCAATCATCGGGCGCCTGGGGCCGCCCGGTGGGGGACGCGGGCCAGGGCTCTATGGGCGCGTTCCACCGCAAACCAGGGCGAAAGGGTTTGGTCTGGCATCCAGGTCCTAATCCAATGCTCCAGGAAGTCCAAAGCTTTATCTCCTTCTACTCCCTCAGGGAATCCGACAAGGCGCAGGTTGTTACGTCGCGATCGACTTTCTGCATCCTCCGCACGACGGTGTAGCTCGGATGTTCGTGTTTGCAGCTGGGCCACTTTGGTTCAAAGATCAGCCAATTCGTCTTCGGTTTGGGAAACTCGGTTCTCTACTTCAGTGATTCTACTCACTGCATTTCTGAGATCTTGCCTGATGAGGCCCACATCCTCACGCACTTCCCCAATTTTGATCTCTACGGCTGACTGCGATGATTGAATGGCTTGGAGAATAGCACTTACTCCATCTAGTGCTGGGCCTCCAGTGGTTGTCTCCCTTTCTCCCTTAGGGCCTGCTGGTGTTGTAAATTGGTCAATCTTTTGCTGCTGGGAGGAAGGGGGTTGTTTGTTCGTTCTGTCTTTCCCCATTTTGTCTCAGGGGGTTGGAGGTATCTTCTCCGGCTTTTACCGTTACCTCACCTAGGTTCTGCAGCCTTAGCGCTTTCACAGGGGGGGAGGCTCGGATGGAGTTTTACGGGTGCGATACCTTTTAGGTCCTACGTGTGGTCTTCATCTCAGTTTCTTCCCCGGCTTCCTGCAGTCGTTAGCCCCTTAACCCAGAACATGAAGTTTCTGTTAATTCTCCTTATGGTTGTTCCTGTCCCTCATCGGCCTGTCGCATTGGCCAGATTGGCTGATATAATTACGATAAGTTCAAGTATTCAGAGGAGTCCTTCCCCAGCATTTAGCATCGACGTTAATGGGGTCTTGCTTATTAAAGTTTTGTGTGCGGTCTCTTTGACAGGGGGGGGACCGGAATCGTCCCCTTCCCCACTATTCCATCTGGGCCAGTCAATGTTTTATTTTGCTCAGTGCCTCTCTTCCGGGGGGGGGGAGCTCCCTCAGTGCCGGGTCCCACCGCCCGTTTCACCCCAGTGCCTGCTTGCCTCCGTCCCAATTCAGACGAGGGAATCCCCACCGGAGTGGTGTGTTTCTTCTTCCAGGTCCGCGCCTACCTGACTCACGGGGCGCGGGGCGCCGGGAGGTTCCCGCTCGCTGGTGGTGTTGTTGTCGAGCCTGGGGGGCTCGGTTTCATGGTGCTCGCCTCGTCTGCACCGCTCCTCCGTCTAGGGGCTCAGTCCCGGCCTCGGCCTCCACCGATCCACACGTAGCGGCTCCGCCCACGGCAGTCGCGCCGGCAAGCCAGTCCTTAGTTGCGGGCCCGGTAGGCGCCGCAACCCAGGCGAGGGAATCCCCACTGGAGCGGTGTGCTTCTCCCCCAGGCCCGCGCCCACCTGACTCACGGGGCGCAGGTCGTCGGGAAGCGCCCCCCCGCCGGTGGTGCTGTTATCGAGCCTGGGGGGCTCGGGCACCAGAGCCCGGCCCAGGCAATCCTCGCTGCACTTGTGGCTGTCCGATCCACGGTGCCCGTCTCTTCCGCACCGCTCCTCCACGTGGGGGGCTCAGTCCCGGCCCCATCGCCCACCGAGCCACACACAGCAGCTCCGCCCTCGGTGATCCTGCCGCCACGCCAGTCCTCAGTCCCGGGCCTGGCCGGGCGTCCCGAGCTGACCCGCCATCTTGGTTTTCACTTTGCCTCTGCCACTCCGGTCGCGTTCAGCTCTCGCGGCTCGGAGTGCATCTCCGCCAGCCCCAGAGGGCTACTGAGAGTTCCGGAGCCCGTGGGAGCACCCAGGGTGATTTTTAGTGTGCTGTGGCAATCGCTTCTTGGGGCTGATGACGGAGGGGTCCAGAGCACTCTCAGAGTGCGACCGCCATCTTGACGCCCGAAGCCACCCACACTCTTGTTTTTAATCATGACAGAGGTTGGATATCGTAATAAAATTGCATTTTACCTCTGGCCATTTTTAACAGCATCTTTTCTTTTCTATACCAATCCTGTACTAGTATATTTTTTTGACCGGCTGGTTACCACTTCTAAAGATCTCCGGCAAAGAGCCCCCTTGTGGGGCCAGTCAGGCATTGCAGTGCCGGCCTGGCGAGGAGCAAAGCCCTATGATGAAGCATGTCACTGGATGGTGAGTGAGGGCTCTTGCTCCAAATATATGAATTCTCAGGGACCTATGAATTAGTGGCACACATTCTGGTAATGGAACTGTGTATATTTTTTGATGTACACGGCCTTGCTGTTGCACCATCTCCTCTCCAGCTGTTTGCTGCCTTGTTTCGCTGTTCTGAGTTCTTGGGTGTACCAGGAGGCATGTTTGGAAGGGTTTTTCTGGATGTTGATGGGGATGATTCTGTAGGTGCAACTGGTGATCCAGGCATTGAAGTCGTTAACTCTCTGTTCGAGGTTGGTGGCGGTGTTGGAGGTGTTGAGGGCGTCTGTTCAGCTGGTCTCTGAAATTTTGTTCCACCTCCGGTTTGGGGCACTGGTTGTGCAGGTGCTGGAGATGCTGAAGTGGATGATGGAGTGATCGCTCCAAGTGAATTTAGTGACGTGGCTGTATTTGACATGGTTGCTGGAGGTGAAGATTTCCACATGCACACTCCCTCCCCCCAACACAAAACTAATTGTCTGTGGAGAAATAAGTTGCCATAAACTCTCAATAAACATGAAAATGGGGTTGTTCCTTCTCCAATCTTACCCTGGAAATCATGTTTATTACACAGATATATTTGTTGTCTCTAGGGTGGAGATCCAGTAACACTCTATTGGCCTGATTTAGAGTTTGGTAGACAGAGTTAGTTCAGTTGCCAAAGCAGAGTATATTACTCCTGCCATGGCAATGAAACTCCGCCTGTCAAATGTAGTCCGCCGCCCAGTGCATCTAATGCACACACTCACAGCAGTTCTTGTGAATGCATTGAAAGTGTGCATTGCGTGTCTTTCAACATGACCGCGTCGCACTGTACACTTTCAATTTCTCTTTTTATTTTCACAAATAAAATCCCAAAGCATAATTTTCTTTTTGAAAATAAAAAAACAATGACCCTCCATCACCATGGGAGTTTTCTCCCAAGGAGTGGTGGTCATCGAAAAGTTTTCACTTTTAGTTATCCACCATGTTTTGGGTGGCGTTAAGTAAAAGTAAAAACTGGCCATGTGCCTGCCCACAAAATGAAGTGGGTGGACGCATGGCCAAACCTCCAACGGCCCTTACTCTGCTGGGCCATTAGAGGGGTATGTAGGCAGCAGAGACAGGGTACATTTCCACCTTCTACATACTGAGGGTTCACTAGACTGTAAATCAGGCAGGCGGACCTTCAGTTTGGCAGAAAGTGTACCTCGTCGCCTTTGCAATGGAGTACCCTCCTTGCCAAACTCTAAATTGGCCCCAAAGTCTCTTATGGAGAACTGTATACAAGTATATAAATAAGGTCACACAGACAGGTAGCATGGGCCAAGAGGCATAATCCCCTTTTCAGCAGTTTCCAGGATATCAGCATTGTAAGTAGACTGCGAGGAGGTTGTCATATTTGTAAGCTTATTTACCTAAGAAATAAGGATCTCAACTAATAGTAAGTGACTATGGGCCTCATTCTGACCTTGGCGGGCGGCGGAGGCCGACCGCCAAAGTCCCGCCGTCAGGTTACCGTTCCGCGGTCGAAAGACCGCGGCGGTAATTCTGACTTTCCCGCTGGGCTGGCGGGCGGTCTCGTTCAGACCGCCAGCCAGCCCAGCGGGAAAGACGCTTCCACGATGAAGCCGGCTCGGAATCGAGCCGGCGGAGTGGAAGCTGTGCGACGGGTGCAGTTGCACCCGTCGCGTATTTCACTGTCTGCGCAGCAGACAGTGAAATACTTGTAGGGGCCCTCTTACGGGGGCCCCTGCAATGCCCATGCCAGTGGCATGGGCACTGCAGGGGCCCCCAGGGGCCCCGCGACCCCCCCTACCGCCATCCGGATCTCGGCGGTCCGACCGCCGGGATCTGGATGGCGGTAGGGGGGGTCAGAATCCCCGCGGCGGTGCAGCAAGCTGCGCCGCCGCGGAGGATTCAATGGGGCCGCGGTACACTGGCGGGACCCCGCCAGTGGTGCCGGTCCGACCGCGGCTTTACCGCCGCGGTCGGAATCCCCATTGAAGCACCGCCGGCTTGTCGGCGGTGCTCCCGCGGTCCTCCGCCCTGGCGGTCAAAGACCGCCAGGGTCAGAATGAGGGCCTATGTATTGAACAATCAGGCATTCAAGTTAATCAGAAGCAAACAAAGGGAAAAGCTGTTTTCAAAAATGCATTACCTTCAGTGGTATATTTTGTTCTTTTCAAAGGCATTGGAGCCTCTGGCTTTTCAGTCCTTAGCTGAGGAATAAGGAATTCAGCTGCCCCAGGATCAAAGAAAGTATTGCCAATAGCTTTGTCCTTTATGGCCCATATCACTTCACACCCTTCAATTTCATAGCTACAAAGAAAAAAGCACAATTACCAGGTACAATTCTGATGTAATGGAGATAACCAGTTACTGACCAAATCTAACATACCCATAGCAAAAAGCATCATACAAGTAGAAAGTTCCTTATTCTGGGAAACATTTGGGAGCTTATCAGAGCCCACGAGTAGGTGGCAATCAAAGCACCAGTCTGCAAAAACATGAAGAGTAGGAAAACTAGATAAACACTGCAAATGATGGAAGAAGAGGAGTGGGCCAAATACAACAAGCACCTGAAACAGATTCTCAGTAAGGAAATGACAAAATGACGGAGCAGAACTTGAATGAGAGAGATTTAGGCCCTCAGACTACCCTTGGATAGTTTGTTGCTTGTCTCCTGAAACCCCTTCACACAATCATAACAGATAGGTATGATATTCAAAAAGAGATAGCACACCAAGCATCTTCATGCGAAGCACGTCCTGCAAAAATGGCACATCCCATAAAGTCTCCTGGTGTCAGGAATAATGTAGATAACTAAGGATCGTAAAGGTATAACACACTTGGAATTAGTAGAAATTAGGCAATTTATCAGAACCCAAAAAAAGATAGCAGGGTCATAAAAACATGGAGTTAAGTGAAGTTGGTTGTTCATCGAGATCCAGCTAACCAGACAAGGAGGACCATAAGCAAAGCAGTTATGCTTCAGGAGACAGCACATTTTCATTTGAGCAAAGAGCAGAGAAGACAACGCTTAGTGACAGTACGAGAAATCAAGGTTTCCACTCTATTGACAAACTCAACAGGGATGGGCTGAAGCAGGTGGAATCTAATACATCTGATATCCATAAACATAATGAATTCAACAGAATACATTTATAAAACTACCTGACTTAAAACGTACTAATATGAGAGAGACATGCCACAAATGTCAACTTTTAAATAGCTTAAAAATCTTAAAGAACATTACTATTGAGAAGAGTTTGCTGATCATCCAGTAGGGATAAGACTAACCTTGTTAGGGACTTTTAATAGTGTACCCAATTAGAAAACTGAGTTTGCCAAAGCTTCCTACAAGTCTAAGGTTGATCAGGCAAGAAATAAGCAGATGTCTAGTGTGGCTTGCGACCATCATTTGCAGACACACTGTTTTAATACTTAAGAGGACCCAAACTACATAGGAAAATACCTACTTTATTTCACATGCCACTCTGACATATTACCTTAAAAAGGAGGTTGATTGGAAATGTGAGTAGTTCATACAACAACACCTGAAATGTATATTCTGGCAAGCAGAAATGATATATATGTAATTTTAGTAAAATCAAATCGCCTTGGCTAAAGCCAGACATTAAGTGTCATATTTGCTAGAGTAGCAGTCCTGGTGTTTGTTACTGCTACAAATGAAATGTAGATCACTCTCATTATAATGTACGAATGTTTCGATAGTTCAGGTTTCTTTTAACATGAATGCTAGAATTAATCTGAGCCATGGTTAATTACTCCAGGCTACATTCTAGTCCATCATTTTTGCCCACATTGAACAGAGACCAAATATACAAATCAGAGTTGGTCCTGCTCTCAATGGAACAGTACAGCCTGAACTGCCAGGCTAGGTTCCTATTACATGGTTGCAGGTATTGTAGCCTGTTTAGACATCGCCAGTGAGGTACAGCTTGAGTCCAATGGCACAGTTGGCTCTAGACCTAGGTTTTGACATACCCATCACACTTAGGGCACCTCATGTAGAAAAGCAAAAGGTAATACGTGGTATTTTTGAGTTTATCTCAGCCACTGGCAACTGCCCATGGCCACATTTCAGTCCATTGTGTTTTGTCTGTCCCGTATTCAGATCTAGACAGACACACATCATTTCCAAATCCGACTGGGTGCTTCTTTAAAAGGAACAATTCAACTCAAACTACCAGGTCCCCTACTATCAATAGCTGAGATTAACCCAATCATTTCACCTTTCTTTTTGTTGTATGTTTAGAGAAGGGTGAAACCAAAGAATTTAAAAATGTTGGAAGAGGTGACTGAAAAAGGTCCATTCAGAAAGAGAGATGTTTACTTCTGGGGAAGAAAGTAACAGCAAATTTGTCACTCAGGGTTATGGTCTCATAAAGTGCCTTGTCATCCTGTTCTTTCTCTCACTTACTTTGTAGCGTGTCTGAACTACATAATGTCCACTACTGCATAGTCCTACAGATATAACTAGTTGTCTTCCAATTATGGGGATGACAAACTGTTAAATTAAGTCCCCTATGGTGCTACGCAGAAATTATGCAACAAATTTACCAAGTTGGAATGCAGGAGGGTTCTAAGTTGCATGGCAAGTTAGAAAAGCCCCACTTACTCAATAATAAACTACTGAAGGAGGTGAACCTCTCCAGTACTCTGACACTGAAACCACTGTGTTCCTCAAGACACTCTGGTCTACTAAAGCCTGTGCATAAGTCAAAAAGGACCGGGAGACAAACATCCAATCAATCTAATACCAACAGAGTGCCAGTCTCATAACTGAGGGTGGAATGATGCATGGTTGGTTGGGATGCATAAGTCTTGGTGCCTATACTGATGAATGGATAGAAGGGCATATAGATCTAAATGGAGGGAAAGATGGAGATCTGAATGCTGGTTCATTTCTGAATAGACAAACACATAGGTGTGGTGGATTATCAAATGAATAGTGCAGATGAATGTTGAGATAAATGCACTGATGTGATTTGACTGAGGAATTGGTAAATGGAACGGTATGAGTAGATGTGAGTGAGTAGGTGGCTTGAAGGAAGGATGAGTAAATGAATTGATGAACAAATGTACACACGATTGGAATGATGTGCGAATGGGCTGATGGATGGATCTGTGGGAGAATGGATGGATAAATAGATTATAAGATAATGGCTTCACACCACTGTGTACATATGTAAGGCACAGTTGTTTTGAAAAGCAAGCAATTATACCAGTACTTTACCCTTACACAGATATGATGTGGGCACAACTTTGCTTAAAAGCTGCACCAACCGCATGATTAAATGACAAACATCGTCTAATAGCTCAACTTTACTTGTCGTGCATGACATTTACATTTTTCACCAAGCACCATTCACAAAGCCTACAATTCTACATTCCACATTCCGTATTCGTACACATACTCAAATTATCTGCTATGGATACAAGAGAAGAGTAATTAACGACGAGCTCATATCCTAACTTCACATTCGCTGCTCATAGAAACAACAGAACTATCCACACAGTATGACTGCATTTACCATATTTATCAGTAATCTATTCCAATTGAAATGGTAGATTTCTGGCAAGTATATTGAATGGGCGACTTTATAAAATTATACACTGTGAAGCATGACAGCTTTAACAGAGATTAATTCAGATCTACGGAGTGGCCACCTGACTGTGATTAAGCATGGATAAAGTGTGAAGATGTTCTCTGCAAGTGAAATATCAGGGCTGCTTCTGAGAACAGGAACACTGGGAAGAAATGATCACTGGTTAATTATCTGGGAATATGGAAGTCTGCAAAATCTGAGTCATGGATGTTGACAAGGCTGTATCAGCAAGTGGATCATGAGGAAGAAGCCTTTGAACCATGGATCCCTCAAACATTCGTCCCTGATCCCAAAGAGGAAAACGCTGTTCCAGAATTTTAAGTCGGCAGGGATCCTGATTTACATACCACAGGATGTGTGAGAAGATTAGGAGCTCTGGACAGTTCAGCCTGACGACTCCTATTTTCTACAAAGTCATCTGGAATAGTTTGAAGGCAGGAAATTGGAATATGCTGTAAAGGTGCAATAGTTATCTGATAGGAATGCTACAGGGATTAGGTCATAGAATGTCATAACTTACTGACTAACGAACAAGATAAGGATGGCAACTGACCACCTGCTCATCAGAAATGGACCTAGTGAAAATTCAAAAGAGGAAGATTCTACTTGACCGTCCACCATAAAGAAGACTAAGGTGCATTCTGGTCTCCACTTGTACCAATATCGGGAGGTGATCTCCAAGGGTATTGCCTCCACTTACACTACAAGCTGAAATTGGGCTCCATCCAATGCAAGAGAACAATCTGGGCAGTTGGGAGTGGACTACAATGGACCTTGTAGGAGCGTTGATTTGTGAGAGACCTGGAACCTAGGAATCTATTCTGGAAGCCAGGGAGCTGTGGGAGACCTTAGCTGACTTTCCAATATTCTTCAGAAAAGAGGGAGCTTTCTATTTTTAGGCCACTATAGAACTTGGACAAAGACCAAATTGCTGCAAGAAAGACATACCATAGTCAGCCACTAAATGTTTGTTAGACCTACTTAGAGCTTTTACCAGAGAAGATTTAGGTTGCATTAAGACTGCCAAAAAGAAGTGTTCAATCCTGTGAAGCCATCAAGAGCTACGGCCTCCTCTCCGGCCCCACTGGAGATTCAAGAGAACAAAAAATGTGACAAAGGTCAAATATTGGTTTTGGGGCCAGGGTGAGGTGATAAAGATGCATCAGAGTTGAAGCAACCTCAGCAGCTACAGAATAAAGCTTTGTCTCGTAACTTTTGGAGTCAAAAACGGAAGACTTCAACAACAGTCTGACTCAGCGTACATGACTTCAGCTGTGTATGAGGGGCTGTCAGCAGCTGTCTTGTCTTGTTAAAGAATTTGGACTACCAGAAAAAGACTACTTACAGACTTATTTAGACCTTGGAAGACAGGATATTCAGTCATAAACGTGGCAGAGCACCATCCACCATATTAAAGAGCACTGTAGCATATAGCACTTTTAATAGGACAGACTTGCTATCTGCCATGTTTTGACATGATTCAGTCTGCCATACTCTAAAAAAGGCCCTATGTTGAAAGCTGAAACTTTTAAGCAATATGACCTCCAAAGCTTACCTGACACCCGCCCCAAAGCAGTGTGCCTGAAAATGCACATAGGTCCTGGTCAATGACAAATACTGACTTTAATTGGCACACTGCAGTTTCATGGTATTTTTTGCCTTAAATCTTTAAAGATTCATATCTCAGGTTTCCTAATCCAATTTTTACAGTTTATTAGCCTTTTCTTGATTTTTCTAAATTTATCTGGGAATTTCATTGTGCTTTTTTTGTGCTGGGTAAATCTACAGCACATTTCTCTGGTGAAAAACCATCTGTTTGTGTCACCCAGATACTAAGGGTTTTCTCAGTGATCTAAGAGTACTTACTGAGTTGTTCATCTTGTGCAGGGTATGCAAGACTTTTGAGAAAGAAAGTAAATCTGCTGGGTTAAATTTTCAAGGGCCTGACATCTTCTGTTCTGTCAGATGATGTAGGTGGTGGCCACTTGCATGTCAAAACTATCACTGGAAAGACGGATATCAGTGGGGGTGATAGCTGGTACAACTTCCAGACTGCGGGTAGTTCACTTACGTTTGACGAGCAATCAATATCCAGATAAGAAAAAATACTGAGCATACTGCAATTTCAGGGGGTTCCCTATCCATTAAAAATGCCAGCTGTTATTATGACATGAGGGATTGTTTCATCTATAAAAACCTGACAGAGACATTCTCACGAGCAACCCATTATGCCAAGCTGTACAATCATTCTAACAGGAATGAGGAGCATGGGAATCAGATACTAGTGACGTAGAGGCTAACAGACCAAAGGTTTGAGGAACAGTCAGGGCCACAGGACAGCGAGTGTGCACCTGAAGTGGAATCCATCCATGATTGGGTAGAGATTTGAAACTACAAGCTTATTTCTAACCACCCTCCCCTCATCCCTGTGGCGAGAAGGTCCATGCTACTCCCACTGGTGTCAGAACAGAGCTGATAAATTGAACACCCTAACTTGCACTAAATTTGCACTAATTAATCAGAATTGCAGATAGGAGAATGGAGAAAATAAAACTAGCACAGGATATGCTTCTCTACTCGGACAGGACAACTTAAACCACTCTTTTTTTGTCATGTAGAACAAAAACAAGTAGAAAAAGAACTTTGGAAAATACTCTCAGTACTGATATCCACCTGAAAAAGAGCAGCCGGATGAGGAAATGCATGCCCTACCTTGTAAGGAGGTTCTCTTCAGACATTCCGTTGCTTGCTTCTCTCCACTAGCATATCAATACTCTCTGATGACTGTGCTTTCAGTGCATGTCTGCAGAAGGTGGGCATTAGCTACTCAACACGTTTGCTGAACTTCTTAGGCTGAGTTCTACCAGATCAAATAGGACATGGGAGATATTAATGTCTCCTGAGAGCATTGCTCTGTCAGTACTACTTCCTAATTAGGTATCAGGACCAAAAAAAGGCAAAAGCTAAATACATCAAAAGCCCGTCTGCACAGTGAAGCCATTGATGGCAAAGTGCTGTTTAGTGAAGTCCTCTGAAGGTTCCAGACAGCTAGAGGTTTTACCTCCTTACAAGTTGTACCTCACTACTGAGACAATGAACACAATGTTAAGAGATTGCTGTATTTTCTAGTTTGCTTTCTTCTTGTCAATGATGAATTTGTTCTACATTCATTGTATGTTATTTTAAAAATGGCTGCATTTCACTGAAACATAGAGATATCAGAAAATACGTATTTTGCTTTTGCAGGACAATGCAGTAAAAGAAAGCATTTCTTATAAAGGTTTAATTATGGTTAACAATTTCTTATCATAAATTGAATTGTATTGCATTTCTTACTGGTACCTATTTTCCTTTGTGAGGCGCGTTGTACTGTGCGACCTACATACTACATACAGCTCACTTGTCCATTTTTTGAGTACCCCTATCCACTGAAAGCCCAATTTCTAATAGGAAGACACATTAGGTACTATCCATGCAGGAAATGAATTATACTTATGCTTTTTTGTAACCAAGAAATCTTGCGCCTATGCTCAATAGCTAATTTTACACTAGTTGCTCAATACTTTATGTATATCTTCTTGACCATCAAGCCAGTCAAAATTTGTGGAACTAGTTATTTTTAGCTATATTTCATATATTTGAGTATTGGACTCCTGATCAGCAATCTCAACATTATCTATTCTCAACAGCTACAATGGTGTGTTAGCTGATTAAGGAGTAACAAAAAAAAAACTAAAATTAAACGTATTCCAATTTAGCGTTGCATTCAACCCTTACTGCCCTCTCACCAAGCCTGGGTTTGTAATGCTAAAAAAAAAAAAAAAAAATGTGAACCTTGCCTGAAATACAGGGTGAGTGGCTTAAGAAATACTTCAATAATATGTGTTTTATCACATAACACTAGTTTTATCATATGGTGGTTAGTTGTCAACCAGAAACCATACTGCAGGTAGTGAAAGATGAATGGTATGGAGTCACAGCATTGAGTACAATAAGATTATAGTAGACAAATTAAGACAAATGTTGAAAATCATATGTGCCAAGAGCCAAATAACCACATGCTACTAGATTAAGCCAGTCTACAAACTGGCAAAATACATCTGCATGGTCAAAGTAAGAAAGAGAGAAGTGTCATGTATTACTAGCTCTTCATAATGGACTCATATCATACATGAAAATATTGTCAGTTCATCAAAGTCAGTGTGTCTGATCAGTCTAGCTCACTCACACGTTGTGAGAAAAAAATGCCTCTGCTTAACTTAATTGCACTTCTTTTCCAACACACAGGTAGACCATCAGGATACAGAAAAGCATCATCCATTTTAAAACTAATGTGTTTCTGATTTAGTGACATGAAATTATCGATCTACCCAAGTCAGCAGAACCTTTAAAACAATTAGCACGCTTCCTAGATATCAGATCAACTAATGTATTAGTCTAAATATTGATTTATATTGCATAGTGGCGATCGCCACTGTATAGATATAGTTGGGTCAGAATTTCTATAGGTAGAGAGGTTTTTTTTTTTAGCTAATATCTTTGGCACAGATTGACAAACCTGTACAAAAGTATCCAAAAAGAAAAAGGCCCCCTATCTTGACTTCATCATGGAAAGTGTCACTCTGATCCGTCAAGCGGGGCAAAGAAAAAGGGAGGGTCCCTAAACTACGATTACCCATGTTAATTCCAAAAGAAAACTTTGTTCTCTGATACAGAAAATATGGTGGAATTACACCAAATTTGGCAAAAGGTTAGAACTTTACTCATGAAGCCTGAGTTTTGTGATTTGATGTCAAATCTGTTGAGCCATTTTTGAGAAATTAGCATTTAAAGAGGGTTTTGGATTGGCCATTGAGAGGCTAAAAAGGTAGGTATATCTGGACTGTTGGTGACCAGATATGCTCTGACTGGCCAGTTTAAAAAGGACTATTCAATAGTGACTGGCTGGTAAAAACATGAACAATATGTTCTGGCAGCTATCACAGGACTCCAAACATGCTCCCTGCATTCTAAAAATTAATTGAAAAAAATAAAGGTGAGCACACCCCAGGTCAATGTGCGGGGTACCCATCATGAATGGCTGGTCATAACATGCATGGACAACATGTTGTGGAAGCAGTTACAGGACTTGGGCTTGTCAGAGAGCTGAAAAGAGTATGTAACAAAGTCAGCTGTATATAATAATTTGAAAGTGGTGGATAAATTGTAAATGAAAGTCATAACTTTAAAATATGTAAAGTTTGTGTAGTTTACACTTGGTCTGTATATGGACAATCAGTAGTTTAAACTTGGTATGTATATGGACAATAAGTTTTTCTAACTATAACTAAGCTTTAAACTTATTTTGTTTTTAAATTGTATTTCAAGGATTTCTTTTTTACAATTTTTAATATAAACGTGTTTCAAAACATAGCGTCCAGTGTAGCAAGTGGAGAGTAGTTATGTGGCATGTTGTACAGTACAGTAGACGAGAGTGCTGTAAAGTATATTGTCAAAGACTGGAGTATTGTAGATTGGAACGGAGTAAAGTAGCATGTATTAACTTATCGTACAAAGTAGCAAAGTTATATAGTGTAGTGGCATGGTGTCTCATATGGTGGAGTCAAGTATTGTAGACTGAAGCAGCAAGTTGTACAGTGGAATGGTGTGTCGAATAGTAGAGTAGGGTGTTACAGAGTGGACTAGAGTTTTTTTTAGAGTTGAGTAGGGAGAAGTAGGGTGTCATGGAATGGAATATGGTCAAGTGTAGTGCCGTAAAGTACAGTGGAGGAGAGTGTCATAAGGAGTGCCATATCTTATAGTGGAGTGGCGTATCGTGGAGAGAAGTTGAGTCATACAGTGAAGTACAGTGGCTTGGAGTGGCTGGGCATAGAGTGTAGTACAGTGTTGAGGAGGTGCCTACAGTGGAGTAGAGTGTCGGACAGTGGAGCGGAGTATAGTACAATGACGCAGACTGGGATAAAGTGTAGCAGAGAGGTGTACACTGAAGTCAGGTGGTATACAGTGAAGCAAAGTGTCAGAGTGTAGATATGTGTTGAAGACTACAGTGATATGGAGTGCAGTAGAGAGGAGTGGCATAGTATACAGTTGAGTAAAGTGTCATAATTTGGAGTACCGTGTTATACAGTGGAGTGTTGTACAGTATTGGAAAGTAATGTAGACTACAGTAGAGTAGAGTGGAATAAAGTCTAGTTGATTTTTGTGGAGTGGACTGGTGTACAGTATAGTGTTGTAGAGTGTGGTACAGTGGATTGGCATACAGTGGTACAGAGTACAATGGCATTGAGTGGCGCAGAATGAAGTGGCGAACGCTGGAGTAGTGAAGTAGAGTGGAATACTGTGTCAGTAGATTGGAGTAAAGTTGGGTGCAGTGGCACACACAGAGTTGTGTACATTGTTGTATAGGTGACTAGAGTATCATGGAGTGGTGTAGAATGTTGTACATTGGCTTACAGAATAGTACAGTGTTATACAGTGGAGTGAAGAGGTGTAGACAGGTGCAAAGTGTCGTAGTGGCATAGAGTGTACAGGGACAGAATGGAGTAGAATGTTGCAAAGTTAAGTGTGGTAGACTTTTATAGCGTGGAATTATACAGAGTGGAGGAGAGTCACACAATAGAGTGGCGTAGAGTGGGGCGGCATACACTGTAGTGGCGTAGAGTGGATTACTGTACCATATAGTGGAATAGTGAACAGTGGAATACTATACAGTGGAGTGTGGAAGAGTGGAGTGGCATAGAATGGAATAGGGTACAGTGGAGTGGCATACAGTGGAATGGCCTTGAGAGGAATAGTATATACTGGAGTAGCCTAT
Source organism: Pleurodeles waltl (assembly GCF_031143425.1). Lineage (NCBI taxonomy): Eukaryota > Metazoa > Chordata > Amphibia > Caudata > Salamandridae > Pleurodeles > Pleurodeles waltl. Next base: position 368,840,512 of record NC_090442.1, on the reverse strand, counting down.
AGAGGAATGGCATACAGTGAAGTGGCGTATACCGAAGAGGTGTAGAGTTGCATACTGTGTAATAGTGTAGAGTGGATTGGCTTTTGATACAGTAAAATTACAATTATTACACACACACTACTCAATACTATGCAACAACTTACAAATATACACAAGTTGACAGAATTACTTTTGGCTAACATTGAGTAATCATTCTTGTCTCTCCCAAGAGGAGATATAAACCAACAACCTACATGGCAGAACCTTCACTTGTAGTCCAATGCAATATTTGACTGTAACCAGAGAATGAGAGCCCCCGATACTGGTAATAAAGTACATCTACTTTGATCACAGGTGGCTGACAGACTCATTACTTAAAAAGCATCTACAAAGAACATATCTGAGAAGGCTGGAGTGGTGTACATTGCTAGGATTACTCTCAGCATCATCTACGCAGTCTACCCACCCCTTAAGGGATGTGGGCCAAGGATCATTATAATCCACATTAAATTATTCAACATAAAAATGATGCACAGTTGACACAGTCCCTAAAGAACATCACTTGGTTGTTAATCAGAATGTAATACCACCTTCCACCCCTAAAGGATGTTGTCACATTTTGAAACACATGTAGCATAACATGCTACCAATTTAGATATAGTGCCTAAGGGACTCCATTACTGTAAGAACACTAAAAAATTACAGCCTTTCACCTCTAGAGGGTGTTTACCATTATAATACTTCTGTTGTTTTCACCATTCAGGACAAAAAGAATGCAGCCATGATCTTCGCCCCTAGAGGGCGCAGTTCCATCACCCTGAAACAAAAGTTCCATCTGGGACTTGGATAAAAACATGTTGTAACCTGTGGGGGTTTCTCATTTTAAAGTCCCACCCAACCTAGGGTGGGGACACAAACCTTTCAGTTGCAAAAAGGTTGCCCTGCTCCAGTAGCTCCCCATATCCATTCACTTTCTGTTAGTGGTGACCCCTTCTTCCTGGGGCTACCACAAACTGAGAAAGGGCCAAAAGCAATGTGCTTTGCAAGCCATTATGGGGTGTTCTCTCTAGAGCGTGCATCTTTAATTAGCGGCTGGCTGAGACAGGGGGAGCCGCTTAGCTTTTGTTTTTATTTTCGTTTTCATGCGGTCTTGTGCCGCATCCTGCTTTTGCTTGGGGTGTTGTGTCCCACCCAGACAACCCACGTGGTGCTGCCTCGTTGGAGGGCAGCTCAGGGAGCCCACCCCCGGCTGCCCTCGCTGGCTGTTCAGGCACACAATGCTCACAGGCTGCCACGGAGCCGACAACCTCAGTCCAGTCTGCCTGCTCCTACAGGCAGACGTGTGCAGCAGCCCCACCCTCCCCGCACTGGGAGCAGGAGGAGGTGGGCCACACGGGGAGTGTGGCAGCAATCCCCCCATCCTTCTTGTTACTCTGGGGGCCAGGGATGGGTCCTGGCCCCCTCCTCTGCCAGGATCTTCACCGGAGCACAACAACGCTGCCCGGCTTTACTTCAGCCTCCAACCCCACCCACAGCTGGTGGGCATCTCATCTTTGCAGGGGGGGTTCGCTCTTCTTTGCGGGGCCCCGGGATGGGGTCCAGGGCTCCTCTTCCATCTTCACGGGGAGCATAATGGTGCTCCCCGGCTTTGCTTCGGCCGGCAGCCCCATCCACACCTTTACGGGGAGCGCAATGGTGCTCCCCGGCATTCTTCGGCCATATTCGGCCTCAGGAAAAGGTTCAGGGCCCCCTTCAGAGCAGCACTGGAGCCCCACACACTTTACCGCTCGCTCCAGAAAAGTCAAAGGACGTAGACCTTCTGGAAGCCATAACTCCGAACCCTGTGGACTGTTTTGGACAATCTTGGTGTCATTTTGCTCCTGGTAGAGAGCCCTTGCCACCGGGAGCACTATCTTCAGGCCTCCTGGGCTCAAGACACCCAACTGGGTTAGGGAGCCAGGCATCCTTCCAGGTGCCTTCTTTTCTTCTGGGCAGCGCACCATCTTTGTGCCAGGGCCCAGTCTTTCCCCCAACTGATACTCACGGGGTATAAGAGGGTAGCTAACCTGGCTCTGGCAAGTGCCTCTCTGGGTCTGAAGTCAGTCAGGGGCAGGGTCCTTGCCCCAGTTGGCAGTCAGTGGGTTCTTCTTTCCAGCTGTCCATGAAGCTCGTCTTCAGTCCCAGTGTCCTGCAGGGAGGCATAGCCAAGAGAGAAAACCCTCCCCTGTGTAAGACATTTTAAGTTGGGACGGAAGTGTCCAGCAGGGCTGCACCTCTGGCCTATCCAGATGTGCCACATCATTTCTCCTCCCGTCCCAACCTTCCTGCACTGTGTTCTGGGATAGCTCAAAATGGCATCATCCAAGAGTTAGTTGCCACATGTGCTCAGAGAGGCTCAGCTCCTCCTCCCTGACATTCCTTCCTGTGCCTCTCAGTTCCGGTTCCTGGCACGGAATGACAGATTGATGCAAGGCCTGGCACGGAATGACAGATTGATGCAAGGCCTGCTCAGGCAGCTGGACAGAGCAGTAATTGTCCCTAATCCTGAGCTGAGTCAGAAAAAGATGACATTCCTGGATGACCAATAAGCTGTACAAATATGCTTTTGTAACCTACTGCATTATTCTTTTCATACTGGTTACAGTGTACATTGGTGCATCTCTGGAGTCTGTGGACCCCAGGGAGCTGGAGTTGCGCTCTAGGGCAGCCTTCCCCATTGGCCTACACTACACTAGAGTGAAAACAGTACAGCACACTGACTATCCTCACATGTGTATACCTATCTCATAAGGCCTACTTCAGGTCACCATCTACTCTGCATGGTCCCTTCTGCCCCAGGCTACCTAAGTGCAGTTCTTGGGCTGCGCACACCAGAAATTCTCCCCACACTGCCCTCTCACGGATGAGCACGTGATCACGTGTAACCAGCCCTAGGCTTCCTACCCTTGCTGTGTCACAGCAGCCTTTGCTTAACAAGGCAGAACTGGCGGTAAATGTGTGCAGTCCATTTTACAATAAGTTTAATGTGGGTGACTTCCAAACTATGAGGCTCCCTCACAGTAAAAGGTAAAAAAACTGTTGATCCAAAAGCAAAAAAATCAGGGCGGACCAGATAGTCAGAACCGTCCTCTTACATTGGCAAAGAGTAGAATAGCATATAGTGGAGTAGAGTCCAGAGGAGTATGTGAAATTTAGCAGCACTGTTGATTATGGTGTGCAGAGTAACACAAAACAGCAAACTGTGCTGCCCTGCACTTCTCCAGATTTACCAATCAACGCAGAGCCACGCAAGATGGCCTTGCGTTCTTTTGTAAACCTGATACAAGTATTTCATTGCCCATGCAACACCTACAGTGAAGCAAGGGTACCCCAATTCAACAATACAGCTAGGCCTTAGTTATAGTTTGGGCCATTTATACCATGATAACTTTGCGGTATACTGTGGTGATGGCGATGACAAGCCAGTATATGATTGGGTAATGGCTGTTTTCAGAGAATGAAAAGGCAGCCATATTGTTTTTACTATATTTTGGCTGTGTTCAGTTAGGACATTGGATATAGGTACACTTATGGCCATGCACCTCTGTAGTTTCACAACAATTTGTGAAATTCTGTGAAAGTAGAGTGGTTACAGATATCACTAAGTTTAAATGCCTTATAACTTAAAAATGCTTACTCTATTTAACTGCAGTAGCCAAAAAACTTCACTTCTGCACCATAATGTATAACCCCGCTAAATGTCATGTAAATCAATTCAGCCATTTTCGTCCTATGTCAAGTGGAATAGGCTATGGATAATGCATCAGTGGAAAATGCGGTTTGGGACCCCCTTTTATCTTTGCAACCCCTTAACAAATCATAACAAAAATGTACATAGTCTCAAAATGAGGAAAATGCTATATTTCTGGCACATTTTGTGGTGATTTCTCAAATGGATGGAAAGTTATTAAGGAGCTAATATCAGAGTAAATCCTATCTTTGGGAATACTAACTATAACTACAGAGTGGCAATCAGATTAAATGTGATTTCCTTCATTTTTATCTATTTTATTTGTTATGTATTTTGTTTATTGGTTTACATAACCATATGACTATAAATGTGCTTTTTAGTTGTTCGTGTAGTAAATCTGAAAATTTATATATGCAGTCTAGTTTATTTTTTGGGCTGCCTTTCTACTTTCAGTAGCACTGTGCTCCAAGATATCACTAAGTTGAAAAACCTCATAACTTAACATTCACTTACTCTAGTTACCTGCAGCACCCCACAGAAATATCTGTGCCCCATAATATGTAATAATGGTAAATTTAATAAAAATCCAGCTGATGTGTTTTGCGATATGCAAAATACAAAAGTCTATGGAAAGTGCACTGGATTTGAAGCCTGTTTGGGAACGCCCTGTTTTTTTCTTTGCATCCCCTTGGACAAATGCTGCAAAACTGTTATTCCTCCCAAAACAAAACAAGGGTAGCAGATCTGTAAAGTGTCATGCCCATTAGTCAAACGAATGCAAAAAAAACCTCTCTCTAGTCACCCTAACTAAATTACAGAGTGGCTAGATATATTACCGAGTGGCGGTTGTCACTGGGTAGTTATAGTTAGGATTGCTTTTCACAGAAAATAAATGTCTTTGGTTTGCTATTAGCCTTGGTGCTGTTTGATGAATCTTCATGAAACATTTTTTTTTTTTTAAAGTGAATTCACCCCAGCTTTTTTCTGGAAAGTTTTGGAGTGATCCGTCAAATGGGGGCTGAGAAAAAGGGAGGATTCCAAAAACAAATTTCCCCATGCATTTTCTATTTAAGCAGCGCTTAAGAACTGCACCAAAATTGTCAGGAAGCTAGATCTTGGTCCGAAGATCGTGTTTTTTGTGATTTGGTGTCAATTCGGTCAGTAGTTTTTGGAAAATAAGCATACAAAACGATTTCTTTATCTGGATGGCTGCATCCACAAGAGTCCCACAGAGAGAACCAATTAAAAAATACAGGCTTTTTATTGGCCTAAGGAGCTTTTTTCCCCTTAGGCCATTTTGCTCCTGCAGGAGTCACACTCCCGTAGCAGCAAGTCCCCTGACTAGCTGCCAGCAACATGAGAAAAATGTTGCTGGCAGCCATTACAGGACTCAGTGACTTTGTCCCCTGTTATGAATTAAAAATAAAAAATTATATAAGGGGGCAGCGTAGGGATAGCATGCCCCCGCTGGACCCATGGGGACCCAGAAGGCCAAATGAAAAACAAATAACAACAAATTTTGCAGTGACCCCGCAAGAGTCATGAGGGATCATGGCAAATAAAAAAAATAAAAAAATGGTGGCAGCCATTTTATTATATATATATATATATATATATATATATATATGGGGAGGAGGCATCAGTAGGGGCCCCCATTTAGGTTCCCATGGACCCAAGGACCTGGGGCTGGGTATATTTAAGGAGAGGGGGTGAACTCCCCCCCTACCTCCCACAAGCCGTTTTCGGACCCCAAGGACCCCATCTCCAGGGCCTGGAACATTTACTGGGAAAGAGTGCACAACCCCTCTCCCTGAGCTGTTTTCAGCCCCAGGGACCCTATCCCAGGGACCCAATATATTTATAAAGGGAATGGGGGCATGCAGGCTCCATCCCGAGACATTTTCGACCAAAGGACCTCAGCGAATGGGGCCCAAATGTATATAAGGGGAAGGGGCATATGTGTCCGATGGTTTTGGCATTGTGGACCCCATCCCCGGGCCCAATGTATTTACTAAGGGGCGAGGTTGTCTGCCCCTCTGAGCCGTAAAATGGCCCTGGGGACCCCACTCCCTCTCCGAGTCGTAAAATGGCCCTGGGGACCCCACTCCCCAAGGCTGTCATTTTAAACAAAAAAGAAGGGGGCCAGGTGCCCCAACGCCTGCTCTTTTAATGGCCCGGCGACCTAATTCCCCAGGGCCAGATCATTTACAGTGTCCCAGGGAGTCCATCCCCGGGACACAGTAGTTTCCTTGCCCGCACTAAAGCAGGCAGGGAAATATGTGTTTGCTAAGCTTTAAAAATGTCTCTGCTGGCTGGGAGCAGACTTGTGTTCTGTTTCCCTGTTGGCACTGATGTTCCTGTCTGGAAGGTGCAGCATAAATAGCTGCTCCCGCCGGGTAGGAGCAATGCCGTCTCCTACACCATACAGGGAGCTGCTTGGGGCCACAGAGGTCCTGGGCCTTCCCTGTACACCCCCAACGCTCTGCTTGGTGGGCGTCCACCTATAAACAATGGCAGGTCCAGGGAATGGGGTCCCCGGGTGTAGGAAAGTACCATTTTGCCTGGCATGTTACCCCCATTTTTATTTGTGTGTCAGTTTGTTTTTGCCTGTGTCACTGGGATCCTGCTAGCCAGGACCCCAGTGCTCATAGTTTGTGGCCTATATGTGTTCCCTGTGTGGTGCCTAACTGTATCACTGAGGCTCTGCTAACCAGAACCTCAGTGTTCTTGCTCTCTCTGCTTTTAAAATTGTCACTGCAGGCTAGTGACCATTTTCACCAATTCTGATTGGCACACTGGAACACCCTTATAATTCCCTAGTATATGGTACCTAGGTACCCAGGGTATTGGGGTTCAAGGACATCCCCATGAGCTGCAGCATTTCTTTTGCCACCCATAGGGAGCTCAGACAATTCTTACACAGGACTGCCACTGCAGCCTGAGTGAAATAACGTCCACGTTATTTCACAGCCATTTTACACTGACCTAAGTAACTTATAAGTCACCTATATGTCTAACCCTCACTTGGTGAAGGTTAGGTGCAAAGTTACTAAGTGTGAGGGCACCCTGGCACTAGCCAAGGTGCCCCCACATTGTTCAGGGCAATTTCTCCGGTCTTTGTGAGTGCGGGGACACCATTACACGCGTGCACTACATATAGGTCAATACCTATGTAGCTTCACAATGGTAACTCCAAATATGGCCATGTAACATGTCTAAGATTATGGAATTGTCCCCCCATGCAAAATCCGGTATTGGGGTGTCAATCCCATGCATCCCCGGGGCTCCAGCATGGACCCCGGGTACTGCCAAACTAACTCTCTGCTGTTTTCTCTGAAGCTACCGCTGCTGCCAACCCTCAGACAGGTTTCTGCCCTCCTGGGGTCTGGGCAGCCCAGTCCCAGGAAGGCAGAACAAAGGATTTCCTCTGAGAGAGGGTGTTACACCCTCTCCCTTTGGAAATAGGTGTTAAGGGACTGAGAGGAGTAGCCTCTCCTGGCCTCTGGGAATGCTTTGAAGGGCACAGATGGTGCCCTCCTTGCATAAACCAGTCTACACCGGTACAGGGATCTGCCAGCCCCTGCTCTGATGCGAAACTGGAAAAAGGAAAGGAGAGTGACCACTCCCCTGTCCATCACCATCCCAGGGGTGGTGCCCAGTGCTCCCCCAGTGTGTCCCAGACCTCTGCCATCTTGAATGCAGAGGTGTGAGGGCACGATGGAGGCCTCCGAGTGGCCAGTGCCAGCAGGTGACGTCAGAGACCCCTCCTGATAGGCTCTTACCTGGTTAGGTAGCCAATCCTCTTCAGATAATGAATGCAAGAGCTCACCAGAGTTCCTCTGCATCTCACTCTTCGACTTCTGCCAAGGATCGACCGCTGACTGCTCCAGGACGCCTGCAAAACTGCAACAAAGTAGCACGAAGACTACCAGCAACATTGTAGCGCCTAATCCTGCCAGCTTTCTCGACTGTTTCCTGGTGGTGCATGCTCTGAGGGCTGTCTGCCTTCACCCTGCACTGGAAACCAAGAAGAAATCTCCAGTGGAGGGGTCGACAGAATCTTCCCCCTGCTAACGCAGGCACCAAACTTCTGCATCACCGGTCCTCTGGGTCCCCTCTCATCTTGACAAGTGTGGTCCCTGGAACACAGGAGCTGGAGCCAAGTGACCCGACAGTCCAGTGGTCCTTCTGTCCAAATTTGGTGGAGGTAAGTCCTTGCCTCCCCATGCCAAACAGTAATCCTGTGTACTGCGTGATCTGCAGCTTCTAGGGCTACTGTGCACTTTTGCAAGGATACCTTTGTGCACAGCACAGCCCAGGTCCCCAGCACTCTGTCCTGCATTGCTCAACTCGCTGAGTTGACCACCAGCTTCGTGGGACCCTCTTTTGTTGTGTTGAGACGACCGCTGTGCTCAGATTTCTTGAACGTCTGTTCAAGTGCTTCTGCGGGTGCTGACTGCTTCTGCGTGGGCTCTCTTTGTTGCTGAGCGCCTCCTATGTCTCCTCATCCAAGGGGCGACCTCCTGGTCCTTTTTGGACCCGGGCAGCACCCATTATCTTCAACCGCAACTCTTGCAGCTAGCAAGGCTTGTTTGCAATCTTTCTACGTGGAAACAACTCTGCATCCTGCAGCACGCTGTGGGACATCTTCTGACCAAAGGAGAAGTTCCTGGCACCTTCCGTTGTTGCAGAATCCCCGGCTTCTTCCACCCAGAGGCAGCCCCTTTTGCACCTTCATCCGGGGTTTAGTGGGTTCCTGCCCCCCCTGGACACTTGCGTGACTCTTGGACTTGGTCTCCTTCCTTTACAGGTCCTCAGGTCAAGGAATCCGTCTTCAGTGCTTTGTAGTCAGTTGTTACCTTTGCAGAATCCCCTATCTTGACTTTACTGTCTTTCTGGGGTGAAAGGGTAACTTTACTCCTACTTTTCAGGATCTTGGGGTGGGGTATCTTGGACACCCTTAATGTTTTCTTACAGTCCCAGTGACCCTGTACACACTACACTAGGCCTAGGGTCCATTTGTGGTTCGCATTCCACTTTTGGAGTATATAGTTTGTGTTGCCCCAGGCCTATTTCATCCTATTGTGTTCTATAGTGTTTGCACTATTTTTCTAACTGTTTACTTACCTGATTTTGGTTTGTGTGTATATTTTGTGTACTTTACTTTCCTCCTAAGGGAGTATATCCTCTGAGATACTTTTGGCATATTGTCACTAAAATAAAGTACCTTTATTTTTAGTAACTTTGAGTATTGTGTTTCTTATGATATAGTGCTATATGATATAAGTGGTATAGCAGGAGCTTTGCATGTCTCCTAGTTCAGCCTAAGCTGCTCTGCTATAGCTACCTCTATCGGCCTATGCTGCTAGAACACTACTAATCTACTAATAAGGGATAACTGGACCTGGCACAAGGTGTAATTACCATCAGGTACCCACTTTAAGCCAGGCCAGGCTCCTACATCGGGGCCAAAATAGACTTCAGAAAGGGGGCCATGCAGCCTCCTTCCCCCTTTAAAAAAACAGACTGCTATGGGGGATGGGGTTCCTGGGGCCAAAATAAGCCTGATCAGGAGGGGCCTCGCCATAATAAATGCATGGGCCCAGGGGATGCATCCCTGAAGCCGAAAACAGCTCGGGCAGGGGAGGCCACGCTCCCATTTAAAAAAAGTATGGCCCTGGCTGATGGGGTCCTAGGGCGCATAGCGGCTTGAGAAGGTGGGGGCATGTGGCCCCTATCCTCTTTTATTTATATTTTGGCCCTGGAGGTTGGAGTCCCCAGGGCCTAATTAGGCTCTGGGAAGGAGGCCGCATGCCCTTTCCCCTTATTAATTACTCAGCCCCAAGAGATGGGGTCCCCAGTTCCTAATAAACTCAAGGAGTAGGGCCATAGCAATGAAGGGCGCCAGGGGATGGGAATACCGGGGACCAGTAAAGCTCAGGGCGGTGGCCCCCATTATCTTTTTTATTGTATTTGGCCCCAAAGGATGGAGTCCCAAGGGCCAATTAAGGCTCAGAGAGGGGGGATGCATGATCTATCTCCTTAGATTTAGGCCCAAGGGGGGCTCAATGGGCCCCAGAAGGCTCAGGGAGGGGAGGCACGTGGCCTCCTCCTCTTTATATATTGTATTTGCTCCCCACGGAGATGGGGTCTCCAGTGCCTAGTAAAGCTTGGGGACCATGCTGCCCCTCCACTTTTTTATTGGAACTTGGCCAGGGCGATGGGTTCAGTGGGACCAATTAAGGCTCAGACAGGGGGGGCTGCACGCCTCCCTACTCTTAATATACATGTTCTGGCCTCAGTGAAGGGGTCTCAGGGGCCCGAAGGCCAATGCTACGCTTCACGCTCCAAAGGGTTTTGTCACTTTACTATGCACTGCATTCTGAGAAATAATGTAATTTCAAATGTCAGAATCCTAGGGCTATACCTGGCTGAAGAGCCCCATGTAGGGAGAAACTGGTCCTAGGTTGCTTGTGTTCTGGTTCAAGGAGGACCCTGCATGGCAGTTCAGATTGCACTCACTCACAGCCCCAGTCAGACCCTCACGCACCCACTCACAGACCCACTCAGATAGTTACACACACACTCAGACCCATTGACACCCTCATGCTCCCAGTCAGACCCACGCACACACTGATGCACCCACTGAAACACCGATAAATGAACTCTCACACCCAGATGCTCTCAGAGCCACTCTTACCCCCCACATACACCCTCTCACATCTATTCTCACATCCAGAGAGGTGGCGGCCAGCTCCTGCCACGCCTGCCTAAAGGGCCATGCAGAGTATGGGGTTGGATGATTAGAGGGGTTGGCCGCAGGGTCTGGCTGCAGGCCAGGTCTTGCAGGCAACCTTTGCTGTGCATGGGTGAAGGCCGTGCACGGTGCAACACTAGGGTGTTATAGGGGGTTGAGCCAATCTCTGCCACCCATGGCCGAAGGTGAAGGTGGATTAACATATAGTAATGAAAATTACTATATTTTTTTAAAAAACATAGAAATTCACTGATAAAAACAAAGGTTACAGGGACTTTATAACTAGGAAAAAGATTTTTTTTAAAACATAGAACTGCACTTTAAAACCAAAGGTTACACGTACGTTATATTTATGCTCACATTTTAAACGTACAAAACAATAGAAATTCATAGTTATAGTTAGAGTTCCCTCAATTAACTATAACTCTGCTAATTAACCCACAAATTACAGCACTTAATGACATCTTTGATAACATAATTGCTAATAACAATGTAATATTTGCAGGCACCCAGTCTGGGCCAAAAAGCATTTTTGGAAAAGTTTTTGCAGGATCTGCGAATCCCTGCAAAAAATGTACAAAAAAGGAATGTGCAGTTTCATGCGCTTGTTTCTATTTCAGCCCCCAGGTGGGCCAGGTCTCGGGAGCATATATGAGTATAAATTATGGTGAGGGGGCACATGCGTCTCCCCTCCCCATGATCAGCATGGGCCCCGGGGACCATCACCTCCCTGGGGCCTGGCCAGTGTGAATTAAGAGGAGAAGGGCTGCACAACCCCCCTATGTAGGCCTTTCTCGGCCCCAGGGACAGCCATTTCCCCAGGGTTTGGCCTGGTAATAAGAGGGGGACTGCGTGCCCCCCCCCTCCTCAATTAGAAGTTGCCCTGCGAACCACCACCTCCCTGTGGGGCAGTATTTGTAAAAGGGGGAGTGGGCCCCCCTTCCGGGCCAAATTCATCCTCAGGGACCACCATCTCCCCGGGACATGGCCAATTTTAATTTTAGGGAGGAGGCTGTGTGTCCCACTGTTGGGCCATTTTCGGCCCTGGGGACCACCTCCTCCCTAGGGCTGGCCCTGTCCTAAAAATAATAATTTATTTCTCTTTTCCCCCGCTTAAATGCTCCTTTTCCCCTTCCCCCTCCTGTTTGTCTTCTCTTTTTCTCTCTCTCTCCCCCCTTTTGCCCCTCCCCCTCTATCTTTCTTTCTTTTTTTCCCCCGCTTATATGCTCCTTTTCCCCTTCCCCCCTCCTGTTTGTCTTCTCTTTTTCTCTCTCTCCCCCCTCGCCCCTACACTTACACCCTCACCCTCCCTTTCTCCTCTTACGGGCTTTTTTCTTTTCACAGCTCCAGGGGGACTACATCTCCCCTCGTCCCATGGAGCTCTTTGACGCGCCGCGACCGACGCAGCGCATCTTTTCTGTGAGGCCTACGGCACGTACGGAGCCACGCTCCCACGAGACTACAACTCCCATCGTCCTGGGGAGCCTGTTGACGCGCCGCGAACCTCGCGACGCGGCATCCGCATGCGCCCTCCCGTGTCTCTGACTGTAGCTGTATGGGGCTGTAGCGCTCCCATTCTAGTGATCCCGGCACCCCCAGGTTCACTACAGACGCGCCTTTTGGGCACGGCACATTCCTTGACCATGGCTCCCTTTCCTTGACGTACTTACGGGAGCGCTGAATACGTTTCTTGGATGCCGGACACCGCCGGCCCAGCATGCAATACGTTTTCTTCTTCACCAGTTACCACAAATACCGGGCCCACTCACAGCTCGATAGCAGAGCCGTTGGGCACCGGCATGTAGGTACTCCCACCCGGTATTCCCTTTGGAGTGGTAAGTCTTTATTCAGGCCACTGCCTGCTTTATGGATTCCAGTTGTTTTCTGGCAGGAGGTTGAATCCTCCCCCCATCCCCGGCTCTGTGGCAACCCCCATTGCACATCACCAATGGAGCCACTATCTTGATACTGCTGGGCTTGTCCCAGCCCTTTTCTTCCCCTTTTTTCTCTCCCCTTTTTTTCTCCTTTTCTGTCTGTTTTTCTCTTGTTTTTCACCCTTTCCCTTTCCCTCTCACCTCTCCCCCCTCCTCTTTATCTGACGCTCCTGGCTCCCTTTTTCTTTCCTCCCCTTCCCCCCAAGAGTGTGACTACAAGGGACCCCCCTCTTCCCCCAGAATGACCCAGACCTGAGGCTAATCGCCCCTATTTCTAGGGTAAGTCACCACTACATGTGTTTTTGAGTGTTTTTATCTTTAACCTTGTGTGTCACCACCGTGTGTGCTGTGTTGTGTGCTGTGGTGTGCCACCTTGTTTTATTTGATTGTAATTATTAGTTTCTCAATCTTCCGCACAGACCTACCCAAATAATGAACCAACTGTTCGGGTAGGCCTTCATACCTCCTTTATTTCACTTAGTGAGCACACCCATTAGCAGCTGTCCTCTAGGGATCCTAGACCCTGACGAATGCCCCTGACCTTCCAGCACATAGAGAGGGCAGAAACATGTTGGTCATGGTTATTTTTTAGACCCTAAGAGACATAATACTCTATTGAGTCTCTCCCCCATTTTTATCCTTACCTGCATGCACCTTTATTAAATTTGATCAATTGAAATAGGTGACACGCATGGTAATGTTATTCTAACCCTATCTGGATCCCTGAGACTTATCCAGTAAGATTCATTTCAGCACTCCCTCTTGTTCTTTTAACAAAGAGGTTGAGTTCACCCAGGTAGTACAATATTACCTGGGTGGGGCTAGGTGGTCAAAGGATGAAGCATGACACTATTATGTGTGTGAGACCACCTAGTCCGTAAAAGGAACTCCCCTTTGCTGAATACAACCACCCTGATAGAGACACTCATCACACATTTCTCACAGCACGAACCCCCACCTAGCCGGTATCAACAATTGAGGGCATACTGATCAAGTTCCACCCTCGACCTTTACCACCCCACACCTTCAGTGGTTGACGGATATGTAGACTTAGTTTGGGAGTATGTGTGGGATGGTATCACTCCCATAACTCTCTTTTTGTGTTTCATGTGGTGTTTAGCACTGCATACTGCATATTTGGGACTACAAATGCGCACTCTGAAGTCTCAAGACATAAATCAAGGTTGTCTGAAGAATTTCTTAATTTCTATTCCTTGAATATGCTTAGTGGTGCACAGGCATGCTAGAAAGCATCCCTAGCTCTCCATTGTCAATTTCTGTTGCCAACTATACTTTGCACAAATCATCATAGCCCCCAATTTCAATAATTTTTTTAAATAAAATATCTTGTTAGAAGATGCAGTTGGATAGCTCAGTGCTGTCAGTATCCTGTTGTCACTACCACACAATCAAGTTACTATAGAAATAGAATGAAGTTTATTTTAAACTTATGAAGGTTCCATGCATGTTTCCTTGTGTACGTGATGAGGACTTCCCAATTACAGTTCTAGTGTGTAGAGGGACTTTTCCTCTGATATAGTGACAGTGCAGGTCAGCATATTAAGCATATAGGAAGAATGCACCTGTGGTAACTAGGGTGCAGTGAGATCTTTACACATAAATTAGGCTGACCCCATGAAAAGGTATGTTTTGTAAAGCATGTATTAATCTAACTCACAACATTCTGACAATTAGAAAGGACCTCTAAAATATGTAAGACAACTATCAAAAGCACAAACGGTACAATCCTTTCCCAAAATATCGTACACAAAAACATACTTACACCAACTCAAGAGCTATCCCCCCGTTTCCAACAATTGCTATCCTTTTGGCTTGTTTCAGTTGTTTCTGAAATTCCTGCATTAAAAGGGACAAAAACGTTAGGGTGGCCACTTCTAAGTACCTATACTTACATCTTAAATCAGCAGGGTAGGTCAAACAGTAACACTTTCCCTATAAATGTGTTAATTAAAATACAACTTCAATGCATAATAGTCAAAGTAAGCTAACCGTAAACTCTGTTCTGTAGGATAAGTGTGAACTACAAAATATGGGTTACAGGATTGCTTTCGTCAGTGTCCCGTTGAACCGGGGTTTTCTTTCACCATGTTTTAATGTTACAAACAAAAATTATTATATGAAGACTCCCACTTCCCTAAACCTCGGTTTAACATTACACCTGTCACCTACTTCTGTTGTTATTTTGCACTGTGCCTTTACAGTAGCTACAGGAGGCTTCCTGGGACCTTTCCAAAAACTCTCATATCATTGTACACATATAAAACGTCTGTGAAGCAGGACCAAAGGCTACATGTATCGAACTTTGGTTTTGCAACTCGCAATTTGCGAGTCGCAAAACCGAATGTTGTATAGTGTCAATGACACTATTTGCGACTCGCAAGGGGGTCACAAATGCCTACCTCATGACTATTCATGAGGTAGTTCGCAATTTGTGACCCCCCTTGGAAATGGCGGCCCACACAGGGATGGTGGCCTGCTGGAGACAGCAGACCACCATGTCTGTGACCGCTTTTAAATAAAGCAGTTTTTTTATTGCAGCCCGTTTTCCTTAAAGGAAAATGAGATGCATTTCAAAAACAAAAAATTAAACATTTTTGTTTCATTTTTTCAGAGCAGGCAGTGGTCCGTAGGATCACTACCTGCTCCGAAAAATAGTTTTTTACAGACATTCACAAAGGGAAAGGCGCCCCATGGGGACCCCTTACCATTTGCGCATAGGTTAGCACCAGTGTGACACTGGTGCTAACTGCGTTTGTTTTGCAACCGCATTCGCGGTCACAAAACAATCATACGTGGGACTGCGAGTCATAATTAGGAAAGGAACACCCCTTCCTAATTGCGACTCACAATCCCTTTTTGTGATTCGGTAAATAGTTTACAGAATCCCCAAAATGGGTTGGTACATGGCAAAGTGCATTTTGCACGTCGCAAACGCCCCGATGCGCCGTTTGCGATGTGCAAAATGGTACGTACATGTAGCCCCAAATGTTTTAAAACAGTACACTTAAATTATTCATGGTAAAGGATTTCCTGCTCCTTAAATACTGTAGAGTGGGATTGAGGCCTGGAACAACTGTGAAAAACTAAATTTTATCACTACACATCTGTCAGGTCGATATGTTCATAGACTGGACAAATAAGATTTTTCCAGTTGAAATGTACACTGATAAATAACAATCATAATATATTTAACAATTACTAATGTGGTACCTTCAAAATAAATTCACCATGTGAATGGAAATATTACCTTTGCACTGTCCGTATCACGAATGCCCAATACATATGGATTTCCTTCAAATATGAGCTTGGGTTTGGCTCCAGCACATATACAAAGCTTTTCATATATATATTGCTTACCATCTTCTGTCACAACTATCTGTAATAAGATTGATGAAATAAAATAGTTAACAGACTACATGGGGCTCATTACTACTGAAACATGGATTAATTCATAGATTAACATGCTTTATAAACTTTAGAGATGTCTGGGACGATTCCAGAGCGCACTTAAAAATTATATTTTTAAACCCCATCATATTTAATGGCATTTTCTAAAGGGATTGTCAATGCACTGGAACTCTTTTGCTATCAATAATATTCAGTTGTTTTCAGAGAACAGAGAGAATGGAGATCAGACAAACAGTGTTTAGAGCAACAGCTCTAGCCTCAGAGCTGAAAGGTCTGATTCTCATATTTTACTATTCATTTGATACTTTTTCAGGTTTTCACAACAACTTTATATTTTAAGAACACACTTCTATGTTCTTTTAGCTGACCAACTACTGTAGAGATCACTATCAGGTCTCATTAGAGCCTTCAACCTTTCTGATCTTGTCTGTTTACTTGGGGTCATACATAAAATTAATGTTGGGTCTACATTTATTAAATATGGTGACCTCTTATACAAGAAACTAACAGCAAGAGTGCAAGCAAATAGGGCACTCTACACCTCATTTCCCAAACCGCGCAGCACGCAAGAGAAATTAACTTTGTCAGGATTAGGCCATCGAGAAACTAACTAGCTTCAGACACATGGCTTAGTTCAGTGACTTATGGCCTGATTTAGATCTTGGCGGTTGCACAGCCAAGTCGCTTCGGGTGCAGCCCCATAAAAAGACTGTCAAGTGGAGATTCTTTAGCCCGCTGAGCCCAATACCGCCACAACAGAGTCCACTCTCTCGCGCAAGCTGCAGTTGGCAGTCAACACGGAGAACTCGCTATCTTGACAGTGGGATCTCGCAGAGCATATTTAGATCACACAGTCTTGCTGGAGGTGTCTCAGCAGCGGGCCCATGACGGCAAGAGTCCATTGCTGCACCCGTTCAGTATAGTACAATGACTGTGGTTATTGGTTGCCTGCTAGTAGCCCACACCTGTTGTATATTGGACAATTGTGAACACCTACAAAACACACTCCATTTCAGAGCATGAACCTTTTCCATTCCACTGCAGCAGAGCATTTTGAACTTGAGCCTTACAACAAGGACACAGGGTCCTCCCCAACCACAATTCTGTGTTGCTCTCTTCCGTTATTTTTTCCCCAGATTTATTTTTATTTTTCCAACCCAATCTGCTCACTATTCCAATTTTCACTATTTTCACAATGGCAGGGAGGAGAAATCCACTTTTGTCAGAGGGAGACTTGTCTGTCATGGTGGATGAAATCATTAGGGTAGAGCCGCAATTGATTGAAGCACACTTCCAAAATACCACAATATCTCAGAAAAGGCAAAGGTGGGCCAGAATAGTTGACAGAGTGAATTTTGTAGCTAACAACCTGCTCACACAGAAGGAGATTAGGAAGAGGTGGAAAGACCTGCAGGGGAGAGCCAATCCCCTGGCCTCCAAGATTAACCTGGAGACCCTGAGGACTGCTGGTGGTTCTCCCAGCCCCCCCAACTCTTTCCCTGGGGGGGAGGTGGTCTTGCAGATCCTACATCCTGAAGGCTTGACTGGAATCCCTGGTGGAGTGGAGTCTGGTAAGTTGAACTTAGTAACATCTCATCAATCACAAATGGAGTTCTGCCCTTAAGATAGACTTTTAGAATGGGTCTAGACCCTCATCAAAACTGATATACCTAAACGTGATGCCATAAAATATCTTGTGTCATACCAATTACTAGCATCATGGCTGTCTCCCTTTTGGAACAATGTGCAATCCGTCAAGTTAGATTGTGTGTTGTTCCCCATGGATCATCCCTTGCATTTGCTAAGTCCCTTGCTGTATATCAATGTATGCTGCACAAAAAACAGGTACAAAACTCCATCCATTTGCACATGAAGGTATACTGCTTGTAAGTAGGTTATTTCCCTGATTCACATCATACCCATATGTGTGTCCATGTTGTAAATGTGTGTTCATCTCCACTGTAGTCATCGAAAAAGATATGTGCAAATCACCTAAAAACTATTGTCTATGGTGTCAACAGATGACTACAACTACCATGGTCCCCTTTTGTGGCACCTGCAAAACAACAGTTCGAGGCAACATTACTCCACAATCCTTTACTTGCATATGTGCACACATCTCCAATAAATGTGCTTTTGACAGTCACAATATTATGCCATGGATGAAAATGTCAGTTGTAGTGTCCCTAAACCATGGTTACCCCTTCTCATAGCTACACTGAATTGATGTACATATATGTCATCCCAGATTTACTAACCTGTACAGTAGTGTGGCATGCTGAATAGAAATGATATCCAAACACAACATACTTAAACACTGTCCATATGATGACCAAGGCCAGTCAGAATATTAAGTTGAACCACAGTTTGTATAATGTTTTTCAGCCTGCTACGCCTTGGAATGGTCTAGTACTCTAACATACTCACCACTGTGTTGGCTTGAATGTATGATACCTGTAATGTTTCACTCAGAAAAAACATTTTCCATTCCAGGACATCTCTACCACATCATCACTGGAGTTTGAATCTGTGTAAATCAGCCTCAATGTGAAAAACCATGAAAAGCACACAAATCCCTAATCATTTTATTACTATGAATTGTCTTTTTTAGGTTGCCTCATTTGTAATCAAAACCCATAGGATACACAAACTAGATATTATTTAAATATTCTCTGCATTCTTCTCACGTCCAACCCCCCGGACCAGTGGACCATTTGTCATCCAAGACACCTCCACTTCAGACCAGGAATAGGCCTTCGGTGAGGACTACACTCCTGCAAGTCCGGATGATCTGGAGACAGCGGGTCCATCTGGTCTGTCAGGCCAGACTGCCCCAGTGAGCCACACTCTGCCCACACCTACACCTTCCACCCCATCTGAAACACCATCAATGTAGAAGGACATCTCCACTTCCTATGTACCAAGGAACCCAACACCCATTTTCTGCCTTCCCCAGTCCTGGCAGATGTTGTTCAATCAGCCACTCTGCCTCAAATTCTGCCAGGACACAGTGGGATGAGGCACACTGCTCAAAGGGCACAGTGTAGTAGGGGTAGGGGTCGTGGGAGGGAATTCATGTGCCATCAACAAGAGGACACTGGGGTCTTTGTCAGCCAGACCACCATCGACCGAATCTTGGGAGCAGTACAACAGTCCCAAGATGTGATGAGCAGGGTAGTAACTGAGCTCAAGGAGATCAAGGACATGCAGAGGGAGCTCATGTTGGAAATACGTAAACACAACGACAAAATGAGATCCCTAACTGGGGTGTTATTTGACATTTACCACCCCATGAACAGGGCTTTCCCAATTCCATCAACCTCTGTCTGTGGTCCCTCTACCTCTGACCCAACTACACCACTGCAAGACACAGATAGGGAGACCCTGCCAGATGAGGGACGTGCTACCCCTACGGAGTCCCTGCACCTGTGCCCCCCCTCCTCCCATGAAGGGGCAGACAGCCTGCCAGGAGAGGAGGGCAAGACCTCCACCACCACCATCAAGAGACACCGTACCAAATTATCTCCTCTGTGTTTTTACCATTCACTGTGTGGACTATTACTGGGACACAATTACCTTTTCTGAGGACATTTGTATTTTGGACATTAGACTACAAACAATTTTGGCTCCACCACTATACTTTCATCCACCATAACAGACCTTTTTTGGTTTCTTATCTCTGTTTTGCACACTTTTAATTTACTTGGTGTAATGGGAATAAATACTATGGACACAAACTACAAGACTGTTGTTGCTTTTATTATGGCATTCAATTCCACATCTCTGTCTTCATCATGATTTTGTCAAAATGTGTTGACCCAACAGTTGTACGTGTAAAATTTCATTCAGAAAAAATAAATTCAAATGAATGGTTCTCATACAGATGTAGGTAGCTCCTCATTGTGTAATTCTGAACAGATGCCCCCAAAACTTGTAGTACCACAATAGTATGTTCCATTCAGAGGTGGATAATCCCTGACCTTGACAACATGGAAGAAAGTGAATAGCACAAACGAGCAAATGGAATAGGCAATGGTTTGGTGGCTACAGTTGCATTCCAGCTGCAAGAAGTATTGACCATACCTTTCAAAAGCGGGGGCCAGTGAAGAAAGGTGGATAGAAAATGAATCAACTCTATTCAAAAGGTTGGAAACAAAATTTCAGTCATGTGGCAGAAACTGATTGGTGGTAAATTCAAAGTTGTACCTAAGGAAAGAGGTCATCATCACAAAGGTAGACATTACAATCAGCTTCACTATTGTCATCATCATCATCTTCATCTTATCTTCCAACAAAGTCTACATCTTTTAATGGAGGTGGCATCTTTTTTGTGTTTGAACTTTACGACTGCCAGTTGCACGAGTAGGCAGAGAGTAGAAGCATCTGCAATGCTGATCATACCCTGACTTTTTTGCAATCACATTGAGCATGGACCTTAAAGTAGCCTATTACCACAAAAGTGACATTCTGTATTGTGACACAGATTAGGCGAAAAGGTTCAGGAATAAAAATCATCATACAGTGAAAAATATAAAAGTTAACGATCACTTTAACTATAATACCGAACACACAAAATTAATTTAAAAAAAAATAAAAGGTTTATTTTGTTGATACATTCAGCTCTTAAAATACACTAAGCTAATGAATTTGAGGTTGGCTGATTGCTGCAGAGATCTTTGTGTAGGTTTTCACTGCTTGTGTCTCTCAAGAGATAAATCAAAGTCATAACTGCTCTGCTCAAGAACCCTGTCCCACATGTGCAAATCTCCTATTGATCTCTAAATTCAGGAGGTGGGCTACTGGAATGTTCTGTAAGTAAATTGAGTTACAAAAGTGTGTATGGGTTGTAGATCTTTTTCTGGCCAAGCTCTCCAAATCTGGAAGATAAGGTCATTTAGTGTCTGCCAAATTGAAAACCTCTCTTGCTTTAAAATTATGTTTAAAGACCCACCTGTTCCCCACAAAGTGCTCCAAAGACAAACTGGCTCAATCATATCTCTAGATTTAGCCTTTCCATTGAAAGATGTAGTTCCTAGAACACATGGTTTCGTGGAAGATCATTTGTCTAATAGTGTTGAGACTTTATGGGTGAAAACTCTCATCACAAATAGCAATAAATTCAACCCTTATATTCCACAATGATCACTGAGTTTACATACATGTTGTGCACTTTCCAGCCTCTTCACAGCCGACTGTATCACCCTAATATTAGGAAATTTGTTTTCAAGGATTGTTATTGGTTGTTCTTCTACTTCAAATTCCTCTAAAGTTTTGGAAATCTGAATTAAAATGAAGAAAAACAGTTTATTTTTATTTAATTCTAACAATATATTCAATGTCAAGCATTTGTCATTCTATGTTCTAAAACAACAACCTTCAGAGTCCATTTCTAGTTTCAAACACAAAAATCAACCTTTCTTCTACCCCTTCCATAAGCAACACAGGTAATTGTCCTTTTAGTTTCAGATAAAAAGCTCATACTTAAAACTACAGTGATCAGCATATTTGAAAAATCTCCATATCTTGCAAACACAAGAGTCAGGGTAAGAGAAAGAAATGGGCTTTCCAAATCAAACAAAAGGAGCAGAAGATCTACGTGAGAAGGGAGGAGCCTTGCAAGAGCAGACATATTTACTTTAGTACATGATGCAGTAAATCTTAGACCTATCAGCGTTAGGGTGGTCTTCTACCACACTTTGTGCCTACTTACCTCCATTTTTCTGCTGAAATTTGTTTTGTTGGATGTGGGACTCTGTGCCCTTTACCACTGATGACCAGTGTTAAGGTACTTGCACTCACTCTCCTAAATATGGTTAGACTGGTTTACATCTGATTGACATTTAATGTATTTATAGGTTCCTTGTAGAGTGGTATACCATATACCCAGGGTCTGTAAATTAAATGCTACTAGTGGGCCTGCAGTACTGATTGAGCCTCCCACTTAAGTGCCCCTTAAAACACATCCCAGATCCACATATTGTGAATTATTAGGATGCACCAATGTTTGTGCTGCTTGGGATGACTTTAAAATAATGTAAAATGAGGCATTTTGCCATGGCTCAAACTAAGTTCTGGGTTCAGTGGCAGAGCATGATTATGGCGTGTAACTGAAGGATCTGCTACCTAGGCAAATACTGGAGAAAGATGTCTCAGAGAAATAGTGAAAGAGGCTATCTAACAGGGTACAGGCGCATTCAGTACTATAGAACAGAAGCGGGTAGAGTGTGCCTTCCTAGCACAGTGTCCTAAGCCTGAAAGCAAATAGGCAAAACATTGTACATTTGTTTAGTTTGTCATGCAGTACAAGTTATTTTTAGCTTCCCTTGGAAGGCGTTTAAAAAATTTAAAAAGAAATGACCGTTCAGCCCATTAGTGTTTCGGCTTAGCTATACAAATATAGAACTTTGTTGCTCGTCAAAACATACCAACTAACCTTTATGTGCATGCAGCTTTTGCACCAGTTATGGCAAAAACAAATTAATTCAAGTGTAACTGAGAGTCACATCTTCCAAGTCTAAAATAAATGAAACTGTTTACACACTACAAAATATGGAAGTGCTGCATTCGTGAAAAAATGTTTAGGGATGCATAAGGTACAGCTCTGCAAATGAGAAGAAGACGCAGTGAAAGCAGGCCCGGGACAACAAAACAGCTATTAGGGCTACGGCACACCAAGCAAATGCACATAATAAAATGAAAATACACATAATGAAACTTAAAAACACTTTCTGAGATTGACCAGCTGTAAATATGATTATATCTTACCTGTTTGAAGTGTGTTACTGCTTTAATAAGAGGAGATGATGTTACCAAAATCACTTCATCTGATGGAAACTGCAGTGCAAGCTTGAAAAAAAGACAACACGATTAATGGGATAATTTATACATGAGTGATACAGAAATCTACTCACAAAGAGGTATGTATGGCCGATATGGAACTTTGAAGACATACAAATAGAATATTAACTTGGTTAACAACAAACATCTGTATTCACCTCATGTAGACCATGAAACATGTAGAAGCGTCAGTCAGATTTCATTCAGTCCCTGATAAGAGAGAGTATCTTCCTCACATCTACTGGCCTTTCAAAAGTACCAAAGTATATGTAATTATTAACATATTTGCATGTTCGTTTCCATAACACAGTAGAAACTACTTGTTGTGTAAACAATATCAGAAGATGTAGAATTTTATGTAAGTCTAATGAAAAGAGGAGGTAAAGACGGGCTGAACAGAGAAAACGTAGACGATGGAGCTTCCAACTAGGTAACTATGAGTCAGGAGGAGATAGATGCAAAAACGTTAATCAATAGCTCCTCACAACATGTTTATGCTAATAAGGAAGCAAAGTAATGACACAGATTAAATTTTTTGCCTAGCTGCAGTATGAATCACGCATTTGCCAATAAGGTACTCAAGCCCTTGAGCAATCTGGTAGTACCAAGAAAAAGTTACAAAATATGGGAACCTTACTAAGAAACAGTTAAAGTTTTCTTCCTTCCTTAATCTGACAGATGTTTAAGAGTATTTGTAAGAAGCAAAATAAGATCGTTTATAGAGTAGAAAATACAGATGAACAGACTGTAGCGTAATTCATGGCAGCTGCACATTTGTTCCCACACTTTCATTTTCATCTGGAGGAAGTCCTCAAATTAATCCATATGCTCACCATCTCTGCCGATAGAGAACTCTGGAGGGCCCCTCACACACTATACTAGTATACATTCAGAACTGCTTAGTCTAATTTAAAACATTTCTGACCTCATATATCAAAGACAATACAAACATATAAGCGTAACTACAGGATATGGCATGAGTCCTATTTACTGATAAGTGGACTTCATTTAATTGTAAAGAAATGTTCTTGAGGAGCAGGTGATTTCAAGAACACCTTTGTCCCAGAAGGTCGGTTTTGGAAATGACCATACATTGCCACTCCAGGATATTTTGCCCTATCTGCTTTGCTGGCTTTAGAACTCTTTGCATTTTAAACCTGCTAACCAGTAGTAAAGTGCCTGTGCCCCCCTCTAAACATGGTTGAAACGGCTTATTTCTAATTGGCACACTTAACATGCTTATACATCCCTATTATATGGTGAAGGAAGTGCTCCCAGGGCCTGGACGTTAAATGCCACTTTTGGTCTGCAGCACCTATAGTGCTATCCACTACAGTGGCACAGCAAACATGACTTCAGGCCTACTCTATGTAGCCTGACTACTAGTGTAAAACCTGTAATGGGTCCTATCAAAAGGGACTTATAAAAATAAGCCTTTTGACTAGAGAAAATCTTCTTTTTAAATACTGTCACCCCTTTGTACACCTTGCAGTCCATACGTCAGGCTACATGATATTTAAAAGTAGGACATGTAGAAATTTAAGGTTAACCTGATCTTACAGTAACTAGCACCCAATAGCTATTTTCACTGTAAGAGGAATATGGCTAGCCACAGAAAAATTTGGGAAGCAGGATTAAGTGTTAATTCTTCAATTGCTGGATTGTGAACAGGTAGAAATATGATTACACCACTGTTTTTAACATTTATTAAAAGTTCAACTTAAAGAGGAAGCTGGGTTTGAATAAATATTAAGGAAAAGTAACGCTTAGAAAGTTATCTATTCTGGGTTTGAAGGTCCTAGAGGCTAATCTGCATTTGCTTTTCCACAGTAGTCAAGTGGGTGATTAGGCCTGATGAGGTGTGAGAACTGCTGAGCCGAGACAATGACTTTGGAAGGGAGTTGTTTTCTCTTCCCCTTTCAGGAAAACCAGTTCGGATGCACCCAGGAACCTAATTTACTTCAAAAGGCCTAACCTGTCACAAGAAGGATGTTGGGTGACATCTGGAAAGGCCCCAACTTCTAACCTCCTAGTCAGGCAGGCACCAAACCCAGTGGGGTGGAAAGTTGCCCAGAACAGTTTTGAAGAAAGCACAGAGGAGGGGACTGCTGCCTACCTAGACCACACCTCTGGGTGGGCACACAAGCTCTGCACAAGGGGTGAAACATTTCCCCATCTTGGATTTTAGGAGGGCAGGAACTACTGTAAAAGTAGGCAGGGTAACCACTGTAAACCTTTACTCTATTGTCTAGAGGAAGGGGTCAGGAGTCACCCTAATCCACTAATTACTGCAAAGCATAAATGTGACACCCAAAGGCACCCTCTTTAGAACACTTTCTGGACCTGTGGAAGAACAGAAGAGGAATGGACATATTCTCTGTGACATGAGAGGGGCCATGAAAGACTAGACCTGCTCCCTTTTGTATCCAGGACAAAGAAGAAGATACCAAGGTTAATTTGGTTGACATTCTGTGTGGATAAATGGCTACAAAAAGCTACACGTGCACAAGGCCTTTTTCCTGACGTTCCCGGCTGACCAGTACAACCTGGACATGACCTGGATCCTACTGGTGGCCTCTGCTTGAGTACGCCTTGACCCCCAAGTACTCTTCTTGAGGTCCTGAGACCTATTGTCACTAAAAACCTGGGACTTGTAATACTTTTGGACTTCCAGGCTTCAGAAGATCAGGACAAGCCACACCAGGCCACCCGATCAAGGCGTGACCTCGCTGAGCTAAGAAAACAGACTTCTCCCACTTGGAGCATTTATGCAGCAGCAAATCCAATTCAGCAGATCCTCTATGAGAAGGTATCCAGCCCTGTGGAACTCAGTGTTTGATACAGCCACAGTCCTGCC
This sequence comes from Pleurodeles waltl, assembly GCF_031143425.1. NCBI lineage: Eukaryota > Metazoa > Chordata > Amphibia > Caudata > Salamandridae > Pleurodeles > Pleurodeles waltl. The sequence continues at coordinate 368,814,989 of NC_090442.1, read as the reverse complement.
CCACTGAAGGATTCAAAGCTTCAAAAAACAGAGTAACTCTGAAGGTAAAAATCTAGACAAGGCGAAATTGTTAAAAGTATCCAACCAGCGAGAGGACTTACTGGGTTGTGAAAACTGAGTTTCTCCTGCTCTGAGCTTTTCCTGCCAAACCCAATGCCCTCAGTGGTACCTCGTCAAATGCCTATCCAACTTCATAGAGACTTCCTAGGAAAATGGTACATCCATAGGGGTGTCTACGCTGCAGGAGTGCCTACGCTGTAAGAAGGGCTATTGATTGGTTAGAGACCCACTCAGGCAACAACCATAATCTTTGCCAGGGTGAACCACAAAATTCACTTGTGCTTAACCCTCTGGTAGCTAGACATATAGCAGTCAGACCACATTGCGCCTAAAAGTATGAACTTACTCAAAAGCGCAAGTTACTTTTGTAAATCAGGCCCAGATTTAATAAATGTAAAACAGTGAAACAAGAATTGTTATATTACTACATTTAATCAGTTGAAAGTTGGCCAGAAGCAAAAGTGCATTTTTGTTTTATCAAGGTCTTCAGAGAGAATTAAAGGATGTTTTAGCACAGGTGGCTAATCCAGCTAACAAATGTGATGAGCTTATTGAGTTAGTGGTACAACTGGATCATTTGACTGAACAAAAAAAATAGAAAAGACAAGACTATCAGTACTACAGTCTCAGAAAGCAGAGAGCAGTAAGGTAAATTCATCTGAGACATAATGTGAATGGGTGGTGCAGAGACCCAATATCTAGAAGAGAGAAAGACAGAAGGCATTCAAAATGATTTGTGTTCATATTCTGGAAGGTCAGAACATTTTGTAAAAGATTTCAAAATTAAGTTAAGATTGTTAAGCGTCAGGTGGCTGCAGTGCTGTCAACAAATGAATTACATCCAGCAGAAAACCAGACTCCCCAACAATCAAATGAAAGGACCTGCCTTGTTGAGTGAGGAACTTAAGTCTTTTTCCAGATGTGTTGTGAATACTATTCAGTCAGCTGTGGTGCATATACGTCAGGCCTCAAAAAAATCATAAAATTGTTGCAAGACCTGCAGGCCGAGTAACTTGAATGATCTACTTGACCTAACTGTAATATACCTGACCCATAAACGGGTCTCAAATTGTGTGATGCTTGGCAAACATTTTATTTCAGTCACCTTTTCCATTATCCTTATGAGTGCACCTTCAAATATGTGAGTTCAGCATTTCTGCTGTACCAAAAAACTATTTTGTTTGATCAAATAGACTAAACGTTTGCTCCATGTATAATAAGAATGTAGCCCACATATAGTCTACATATGATCTGTGATTTGTCTTAGTTTACTAATAGCACTGCCATCAAGGCAGAAGTATTTCACAGTTTATATTTAAACACTCACTTTTAATAAATGTATTACTCAAGCATGATGTGGTAGCACACTGTCATTTACAGACAGTAAATTTCCAAACAATGTCCACAAACCTTCCCACTAACTTATACTAAAGAACAAAAAATGGTCTTTCACAGCTACTCACATGCATTTTGAAATGTTTGTACATTTGACTTAGTTATTTAGATGTTGTGTGTTTTAGCAAAAACCCACACAGCCTTTCATTTCACAGTTTTTACAGCAGATCAGACAAGTCACCTTACAAAATCCTGGAACTCTGCAGTCAGAATTTGAAAAGACAAACTGACTTTTGACCTCTGTCTCAGAACACAGAGCAATTGTAACAAGAACAAGATTTAAAAGCATCTTTTTCACTTTCTGTCTGAGCAGAATACCTGTTCTTTGTCAGCTCGCCAGAAGTTGCAAGTAAGTCCTAAAAATAGCTCAACCTGATACACAATATGACTCGCCATAGCGAGTGGGCAAGTAGATTTTTTGAGGCCTGTAAGTCCCACAAAGATATTTTTGTCTGATGGTGAGTAAAAAGTGGTGTCAAAGGTTTTGTATCCTGGAACTTCTGGGAATTATATGGATAAGTTCGCACAATTTTCACAAATTCAAGTCATTAGGAAACACCTTTCTGTGGATGGTAAATACATTGGATGGTCCCAATTTATCCCCAGGCTTAGTTAAGTTCCATAAGCAAATGATTTATCTTGGAAATCATTAAGAGGAGGTTTATTTTGTTTTTTATATGCTCCTCTGCTTAACCACTTTAGTGTGGAGGACAACACATTGATGTCTCCTCACCACCTTTATGGTGCAGAGGACACCAACAGGTCATCCGCCGTATTTGAAAAGAAAGTGTTTCAGATGAAAACACCACAAACATTTATTTTTATAAATTTTCAACAGAAAGTTGGGATGTCCTCAGATTGATTGTTTTTATTTAGCTGTAACACCAGCACACACAGTGTGCTGGAATCACAGCAAAACAAGTGAAAGCAGACTGCTCTAAAGGCATGGCCTGATTTCACTACTGATCAGTGCCAGGTGGCATAACCCTTTCCAACACTTTCTCTCCCTAGTGGATCCTTGCTTGTGGGTTGCACTGTGCATGTGATCCCGAAGTAGAGATCAACCCAACTAGACACCAGGAGCATTTCCTTTTGGGCATGGTCATCTTTTCTACACCCCCCAGGGGGATATAGGGGTGTTTGCTACCATTCTGCTCCAAGGGAGTGGCAGAAAGGCCATTAGGCCACCCGGCAATATTTTACTGTATGGTTTGGGGGGGCCCCCTGGCATGGGCCCTTGCCCCACCACCCCTGATGTTGGCCATGGTAGTCTCTCTGTCCCCTCAGGGAAGCGGATAGGCTTCTTTACCCCAATTTGACCCCCAGTAGAGGGTAAATAAAGATATAGAATATCATTATTCACTCTCTTGGGGAGTGGCTCCTTGGGCATTAAAGTCTTCCTGACCCTCCTGGTGGGCAGATAGAAGTTGTTTACCCCAATCTACCCCCCTTGGTGAAAGAAAGCCCACTAGACACCAAGGAAAAAAGGCTGGAAAAATTAGGGCTGGGACTCAATCCAAAGGTCTTTCTACCCCCCAGGAGTAGATCCAGGTGTTTAATGCCAAATCTGCCTACTAGACCAGAGAGAAGAAAAACAGGGGGGTGTCTGCCCACCAAGGAATCAGGCTGTTCCCTCAGCTTGGGCTCAAAATTCTTTATGCCCCTGTCGGGAGCAGATCAGGGAAATTTACCCCAACTTCCCAAACCCCTCTCCCCTGCAGAGTGCAGAAATCCAATTAAACACCATGGAAAAAATACCCAAAAAAGTAAAAGACAGAGCGAGAGTGACCCACCATAGCATCAATTTGTGCCATCACCCTAGAAAAGTCCCAACACTCATTCACCCACCCCAGCCCTATGGGTTGATTGCGGGTTTTACCACAGTTGTGCTCTCAAGGTGGGCAAAAAGCCCAATAGACACCAGAGAGATTTTCTTTGTTTCTGGAAAAAAGATACGGTGTGTTATCCTTCACCCCTAAAGCCCTAACAATCTTTCTGCCACCCTGAGGCACAGAGCATCCACATCATCATGGCAAGTCAGGGGCAATTAGGATTTTGTTTTGACATATATACCAATAGATTTGGGGTAAAGCCAAATGTCCTCTTACTTGCCATGGGGAATGGCTGCACTGTTGGGGCTTGGGCTCGTCTGTGACCCAGGAAAACCTACCAAATCCAGGAAATTCTGAAACATAGAAGAGCAAAGGAGACCAGTGTGGTGTACCTTACATGGATCCTACTACATTTTCTTATTCACAATTCCCAGCATACCTCAACATTTACCTAAATTGACACATTTTCCTCACATTTCTGTGGGTGATCATTCTGGAATCTGTGCTGATTCACATGCTTCCTCCAACTTAGCGTTCTCACACCCGATAAAAATGGTACCTCACTTGTGTGATTCAGCCTTGCGCATGCTAAAAGACCAGATTGATCCAGGGACCATGCATTAAGCCTAGCCACACAAGTGGCTGTGATCATTTATAGATCAGGTTTTAAGAATCAGGAAGGAAGGTGCCTTATTGAGACAAGATCAGCTACATAATGAAAATGTAGTGACTGGAAATCCACCACTGATTTGGTCTCCAGATCGACAGAGTGATAATTCTATTGCATTAAACACTGCAGATTTAGTTTTGGTTAAAGTATGTACTGAGGGTCAATTTACAGATAAAGACGTTTGGTTAAAAGAACAAGAAAATAGAAACAAAAAAGATGGATTGTAGTGTCCTGGAACAGTGAAGTATTTATCATCTAATCAGCTACGACAACTAGCTGTACGTGTGCTTATGATTTAAAAGTATTGGGCCAACCTGGAACTGCTAAAACTTTGGCAGCAGTTAGATGGTTTTGGTGGTACATGCTACTTATTAACCCTATGTGTAAACATGTTCACTTTGTGCCGAAGTCAAGAGTTTGCAGAGTAGACAGTAGGATTGTTGAGACTTTTACGTGTTCCAAGTGGACCTTAGCATACATACATGGTCAGTGGATTTATTGTAGAATTGCCTGAGTTGATTCTAGTGGTAGTGGATCATATACTGCGTTTACACAGTGTTCCACAAATATTAATTACCAACTTAGAATCTCAGGTCATTTCAAAGTTTTGGTCTGTCATTTCTAAAAAGTTGGTTATGGAAGTTTGTCTGTACACCAGTTAGCATCCTCTGAAGGATGGAGAGACTCAAAGATTGAATCACGGTGTGGCAGTATATTTACTATATTATGCAAAAGCACAGGATGATTCTGCAACATGGGACTGGCAGAGATAACATACAATATCTCAGAGCATTAATCTACTGGGATCCCACCTTGACTTTATTACATTATCCTCACAAATTTCCACTGGATATGTCTATGTCAGTCTCAGCTCGACCTGTGCAAGAACAAATTAGTTAATTGAGATCCGGAAATCTGCACACAAGGTCTTCAAAAAAGGCAATACACTTCTCAGTTTTTTGCAGAGCAGATGAGAAGTTCTGTAACTCAGTATTTTGTTGAAAATTGTGCTCGCTTGCAAAGAACTTGCATTTGAAAGGAACCTCTAAATTACAGCCTACATTTTGGGGACCAATGTAATGGGCAAACTGTAAATAAATTTACTGTGAGTTTGAAATTACCAATCTATGAAAATATATCCAGTTTTTTGTATATCTCTGCTAAATCCTTGTTCTGAAAAAACAAGTCTTGCTTCATGTCTAATGCCTCATGAGTTTAATTTAGTTGATTAGTATGAGGCACCGAAAATTTTGAACACATTTGTAAGACGGAACTACTGTAGTGATGTCAGTCTTGGACCGAGTTGGTTTCCCCTGGTTTTTAGCTTTTCACATTACACATTTTGCACGTTGTACAAACTTCGCATTTTAGAAGTATTCGTTTTTATGTGCAAGCTTGCATGATATTATTCTGAAAAGGCAGGGTATATTACGCTTGTCTCAAGTTGGTTTTCATGAGACACAATCAGGAACTCTCCGACCAAGGCCACATGTAGAACGAGATGTAACGGGTGCTGTGTTGTCAGTTTTGGCAATAGCTTCTAATACCAAGATACAAAGCATCACATCAGAGCTGCATCTTCTAACACAGTGCAGTTTTATTACACAAGCAATCCGCTGACTGGAAGGGTCAGGGAGGCATTCCAGTCACGACCATCTTGGGACCCCTGTGCTCTACAATGCAGCTTTACTGGCATTGATCCACCAGCCTTCTGACGAGGATTGCCATTCATCACACAGGCAGACTCCTGACACCAGTTTCAGGTATGGGCAGGCAGAAGGTACACCCAAATATGCTCTCTTTAGGTTAGTATGGCAGAGTAGGAATCACTTACAATTTCTACAATCATTTAACCATGGAGGGGATGTTCATTGTTTTTACCCTGTTCACAATGCTGTTTATTTTGCTCTGTTCCGTCTGCGTAAATATCACAGCTTATTCGCTTTATGTAAGATTGCGTTAGTTTTAATAAATATATTGAAATCTCAGCATGTATCTTTCTTTTGTTTTCACCTTGTCATGAATAAGTAACATGACGAAAGGATGAAATCTGTTTCCACGGCTTCCCGGGGGAGTTAGAGTGCCATGTTTCAGGTTGCCACAAGTCACTTTCTCCCTGTAAGGTTAGGGGTTCAGGTGAGGCACTGCGAACTAGCCAGGAACCTGGCCAACAGTTTCTAATGGTGTGGAAGGACTCAGTCTCCATATTATGAAGTTCTGCTGTACCAAACTTGCAGTCCTTTTTCATACCAAACGCACAGTCCTTTTTCATAATAGGGCACGCACCACAATCTCAATATCTGGTGGATTGGAAAGGGTTTAGTCCTGTTGTAATAACATGGAAACCTTCTTGCTATCTATCTTCATGCTCTACGGAAGCTGCTAGATTCCTATTGAAGATATCCTCATATGCCTGGAGACTCTAAGGAGTGGTGGGAGCCCTTTCACAATGTGGGTCTGGCAGTACTGGTTAATGTCATGTCAGGTGTATGTGCAAGGAAGACGTACCCGGAGATTGCCTATGCTGAGAACCTTTCAGCAAAGGTAAGGCTTCTGATTCATACAGAGAGGTTCAAGTCTCCCTATGTTTAGCTTTTAAGGATTCCCAGTACCTGGTTAAGGCATACAGAGATAGTAATATCTCTGAATACCTAAGTCATATCATTTCATAATTGCCAGCCATGCTTGGTATGTAACTGACAAGTTATTTGGGGTGTTTTTGGTGATTTTGTAGAGTACCACTACAACCTGCTGCCTATGTAGACCAGATCTCTTGACTTGGTTTTCTCTTTTATCTCATTTCCCCCTTCCCTACTTCCACCACTGGCTCTCATGTTCTAATATATGCAGTCACTGGTGGGTACAGTGAGAGATGGAAAGGAGCATTGCTTCCCTTGGATCTTTTTATCTTCATGTCTGCTACACAGCCTAAAGATTGATCGCTCAGAAAATATTATTGCTTACTACAAACAAAGGCTGAGCATCCCCAGGGGGCTTCCAATGCGCTAATGAGTCAGAGGCAAAAGGGGATAGTGAGATGTTTTCAGGATCACACAATTTTGTCATACGGAGAGGCCAGGATTCAGACCACTTCTTAAGCCGAAGTCTACAAATTAGGTACTTGGCCACATCTCTGCTTCTCATTTCCTTCATTTGCCTTTATCTGGTGAAATTAAAATGATGAAGAAATGGTCGGGTTTGTGTATGTCTATGGCAAACGGTTGCTACCCCAAGGTTTTTGTGTGTAAAGTTTTTAAAAGAAAATAAATAAATCTCTATATATAGCCTATTGTTTTTTTCCACATTAATATCCCTGACTTGGCCATGTAAATGACCCTGCTAAGCAGTTAAATATCAATAAACCTAGAAAATTAGATTTTTCCATTCACAGTTAGATGTTGTTTTAAAATAATGAATAATTTAACCCCAGTACCCCTGAGAGAGACAGGCTTGCATACAAAAACTGCTTGCTCAATGATAAAAATACAGACGGTATCCCAGATTTCCCAGATAAAAAGACAACCTTAGTAGGGGGACCTAGCCCAGTTGCACTGCAGTCCATGACACACGATACCAGACTCGACTACAAGCTGAACTATGACAATGAAAGTTCTTTTCACCAGAAGCGAGGTTAGGCACTACATGTACAGCCACCTGTCTTCAGAGGGTTTGTGAAACTTTCTTAAGTAATGACACTGTGGTGACTCATGCCTTATGTTTTTGGTTGTTTTATGTTAAAATGCCCCAATTCCCATAACATTGCCAGAACCCTTTTGGTGGACACTGTTCTAGGCAATCTTTAAGTTATACTACTTCTGAATGAAGAAATGCACCACCATGGAAACAACCTCTGCTATTACATCCACCACTCGCTGAGGGCATATTCAACCTCACCAAGTATCACCCTAATTTTTGTGTTGAAAGGTAGACAAGAATGTAACACTGCAATACTTTAATCCACAAGGGTCAGCAGAGTACAAGTTGGGGAACATGATTCTATAGCGGCCTTTCTAAGGAAATGTAGAAAAGTAGCCTCTTTCTAGCTTTGTTACCCCCACTTTTGGCCTGTTTTTCAGTGTGTTTGACTGTGTCTACTGGGATCCTGCTAATTAGGACCCCAGTAGTTATGCTCTCTCCCTTAAATTATGGTTGTTACATACTAGTAGCCCAGTATTTCACCCACAATTGGCATAGTGGTGCCCCCTTATAAGTCCCTAGTATATGGTACTTAGGTACCCAGGGCATTGTAGTTCCAGGGGATCCCTATGGGCTGCAGCATTTCTTTTGCCACCCACACGGAGCACATGCAAAGGCTTCTGCAGGACTGCCATGGCAGCCTGCGAGAAAATGGGGAATGCACCCATTCACTGCCATTTACACTGTACCAGGTCACTTATAAGTCACCCCTATAGGAGGCCCTATAGCCCTGAGGGCAGGGTGCAGAGTACCTGTGCGTGAGGGCACTCCTATACTATCAGAGGTGCCCCCACAACCTCCAGGACCATTTTCCCTAGACGTCTTGATTGCGGGGATGCCATTTTACGCGTGTACTGGAAATAGGTCACGACCTATGTCCAGCTACATAATAGTAACTTTGAACATAGGCATGTTTGGTATCAAACTTGTTGGAATCATACCCCAATGCTTCTGCAAGCATTGGTCGTATGATTCCATGCACTCTGGGGGCTCCATAGAGGGGCCCCAGTATTGCCATTCCAGCCTTCTGAGGTTTTCCAGGCAGCCCCAGCTGCTGCCACCTCTCAGACAGATTTCTGCCCTCCTGTTGCATGAGCAGCTCAAGCATAGGAAGGCAGAACAAAGGATTGCCTTTGGGGGAGGGGTGTTACACCCTCTCCCTTCGGAAATAGGTGTTACAGGCTTGGGAGGGGTAGCATCCCCAAGCCACTGGAAATGCTTTGAAGGGCACATTTAGTGCCCTCCTTGTATAATCCAGTCTACCCCATTTAAGGGACCCCCAGTCACCCCCCCCCCAGGACCCCCAGTCCCTGCTCTGGTGCAAAACTGGACAAAGAAAAGGGGAGTGACCACTCCCCCGTCCATCACCACCCCAGAGGTGGTGCTCAGAGCTCCTCCAGAGGGTCTTTGGGTTTTGCCATCTTGGATTCCAAGTTAGCAGGGAACTCTGGGAGCATCCGAGTGGCCAGTGCCAGCAGGTGTCATCAGAGCCCTCCCATGATAGATGCTTACCTGTTTAGCTGACCAATGCCCCTTTCAGGGCTATTTAGGGTCTCTCTCTTGGGTGGTTCTTCAGATTCAGATTGCAAGACTCCAGAAGGAATCCTCTGCATCCTTTACTTCACCTTCTTACTGAAGCAACTGCATCTGAACCCTTCAGGAACTCTACAAACTGCAACAAAGATGTAAAGACGACTTCTGCAACATTGTATCTTCAGCTCCTGACAGCAACTGCAACTGTTTCCCGGTCATGCATCCTCAGAGGACAGCATGTCTTAAGCCTGCACCAGAAGAATTAAGGAATCTCCATTGGAGTAAAGGAGTCACTCCCCAGCTTCAGCAGGCACCTCTCTGCAACGACGACCGACTGCGTGGGTCCCCTCTCCTGACAAGCTCTGTGGATCCTGCATCACGGGTGATGGGCAGAAGTGGTCCCAATAGTCCTGACGTACTACTGTCCAACTTTGGTGGAGGTAGGAGCTTGCCTGCCCACGCAAGACAGTATCCCCATGCACTGTATCTTTTGCAGTTGCCAAGGCTTGTTGGTATCCTTCCACGAAGTTCTTTGTGGACCGTGCAGCCCTGGCCCCCAGCACTCGATCCTGCAATGCACAGCTTCCTCAGTGGTTCTCCAGTGGAGTGGGATCCTTTGTTATAGTTCTGCGCGGGCCTCCTTTTGCACCTTCTTTGTCCCTATGCTGTGGGACTCTTGTGCACGCTGCCTGGTCTTCAGTGGGCTCTCTGTGTTACTGAGAGCCCCCTCTCACTCCTCCTCCTGGGTAGAGTCCACAAGGTCCCTCCTGGTCCCGGGCAGTGCCATTTTTCGCTAACCGCGAGTTTTGTTTGTGCCAAGGCTTGTTGGTGGAGTCCAGCGATGCAAACAAGAGAGTAATCTTCCATCCGACGTGGGACATCATCTGCACCAACCAGGAACCTGCATCCGTCTTCTAGGGTGCAGTACTGACTGTTGTTCTTCACCGGTGGTTCTTCTTTGCACCTTCTTCCGGGTTAGCAGGGGCTCTTGTTCTCCCTGAACTCTTCTGTGCTTCTTGGACTTGGTCCCTTTCTTCCACACATCTTCAGGTCCAGGAATCCACTGCTGGTGTCTTGCGGTCTCTTCTGGTTCTTGCATTATCTTCTATCTTGTGTTCTGTTATGCTCTAGGGAAGTTACTGTGATTTCCTCCTGCTTTCCTGGGCTCTGGAGTGGGTTCTATTACTTACCTTTGGTGTTTTCTAATACTCCCAGCGCCCCTCTACACACTACACTTGCATGGGTGGGAAAACAACATTCTCATTCCACTTTCTTAGTATATGGTTTGTGTTCCCCCAGGCCCATTTCTAACTATTGTGATTTTCACTATTTGCATTGTTTTCTAACTGTTTTTACACCTGTTTTTGCATACTAGTGTATATAATTTGTGTATTACTTACCTCCTAATGGAGTATAGTCTCTATGGTATTTTTGACATTTGCGTCACCAAAATAAAGTAACTTTATTTTTGAAACACTGAGTATATTCTTTCATGTATGTAAGTACTGTGTGACTACGGTGGTATTGCATGGGCTTTGCATGTCTCCTAGATAAGCTTTGGCTGCTCAGCTACAGCTACCTCTAGAGAGCCTAACTGCTAGACACTGCCTACATTTCACTAACAAGGGATAATTGGAGCTGGTATATGGTGTAAGTACCATAGGTACCCACTACAAATCAAGCCAGCCTCCTACAGGTAAGAAAACACCAAAGACGCGAAAGATGTAATGACGCTTTGTAACTGGGTGCACACTTAACTTAGGAAGCTTTGGCCAAAATATGTATTTAAAATCCAACTGAAATTGTTAGGATGAAGTCAGTTGCACAACATAAACAAGCATTTGCAATGCAATAGGTCTCAAATTTGTGAGAATTAGAGCTATTGGCGTTGTAAATGACAATGTCTTTTACATATTTTTGGGGGTTTGGAGTGTAGTGGATGTATGCCAGGTGCCAAAGCAACCATCCCAGGCCTGTCGCTGCAGGAGAGAGGTCACAACAAGGTCGCCATCTTGGGAGTGATTTTGCCACTTTCCTACAGACTGGCTGTGATATTATACAAAGGATTCCAGAGGGTGATGGGGAATCACTATGCGCATGTGGCAGCGACTGTGGGGGGTACTCGAGGTGGGACCTCTTCAAATAGGAAGCAGTGCTATCTGAGCGCTGTTTTAGACAGCGCTTCCGGAAGTGGCATCTGCAAGGTCGAGGTAGCTGTGAGTGGACTGTCAAAGCCATCACACCAGTGAATTCTGAGAGGAGGAAGTGATGGACCTTGCTCCACTTTTGTGCCCTATGATTTGCTGCTCCTCTTACTTTGGTACCATGTGTTAGCTGTATGTGTATGCTCGACCTAACAAACGAGGGGGAAGGATTTAGTATTAGGAGTGTTCTACTTATAAATAATAGTTGGATGAAAAAGGGCAAACGCCCAGAATCGCAATGAAAAGTGTGTTGAAAAGAGAAAGCATGCAGGTTCCGTACCTATACAAGACTCACAGAAAATACACATCAATGATAAGAGGAGAAAAACAAAATACATTTTGAATAGACCAAGTCCCAATCATAGCAACCACTGTGAGAATGTGCACTCATTTTACTTAGGCTCCAAAGGTGGGTTGCAGTGTACTTTGAATGGAGTTTATCACAGGTGCTGGTGGTGCACCTCCATCATATAACTGTCGACTCATTCACATTTGGCGGATGTAACCCACTTTTTTTCATGGACATTCACTTAATGAGATTACCCTATTCAGTGTTTAACTTCACCTGCATTTTTATTCAAGATGTTGACAAGCATGAAAATATACTTCATAAAAATAATTCAATAGGGCTTATACTTTGGATCACAACTCTTCCTGACTGAAGAGACAAGGTGATTCCAAGATAAAATAGTGATGGTACTCACTCAGGAAGTGTAAGAGAAGGTGTACTTGCAGCACAAAATCCCTTTCACATTGCCACTTGGAAGATTTTATTAAGCTGACCAGGTTAGGTCAAGGAATCAAGAACTACTGTAAGCACGTTATGAAGAAAAACAAAATCTGAGTTATGCTTTGATGTCATTACCCTGTCCAATAGTATTGGTCCTAACGAAACTACACAGACTGACATAGTCAGTATCATATACTTTCTTTAAAGAACAGGGAAACAACATAAACATAAAATGCTTCAAGCGAGCAGTGCAAGAAAAGTAAAGGCAAATAGCATGTGCAAAGCCAATTTGTCTGAAGGTGGCTGCTAGCCGTTTGGCTTTGGCAATTCCTATTTTGTTCTCTCTTGGTTTTTGCAAAACATTATTGTTAGGGAAGCTGCCAGGCCCTTCCTGAATGAAAAATAAACATTGGCTAAAGGCAAAATTATTTTTGGCTCCAAAAAAAGCACACATTACTGTTGTAGTGTCTGCCACTGAATGAAACTACTTTGTGTGAGGATGTGCTATTTGTGAAAGGGCAGCATACCACAACTCACAGTGAAGTCAGCCAATGGCTGAAGTGGGCTGACCAACTGCTCAACGATGCATGCTGAAGTAGGAGGAATACAAATGTGCATGACACAACAACAAACTAATGGATGAAGTCTGTCTGAAAAGCTCCAAAACTATGATACACAAAATTTTAGTAATATCAAAAAGTCTTGGCTAACACCTGCCCTAAAAAAGCCAACCTGTCTGCCTTTGGCTGCCAGCCTCATCGTTGCTAACGCTTTTTTGTAATGTTTTCATAAATCTTTATTACAAATAGAGAGGGCTGAAAAGATAAATAGAGAGGTTTGCAAAGATAGATAGATAGATAGATAGATAGATAGATAGATAGATAGATAGATAGGAATAAACAGCACAACTTCAATTCATAAAATGATAGTTAAATGTCTATATGAGAACAACATAAAAGAGCTCTGAAAACAAACTGGATATCCATGGAGGTAGGACATACAGACTAAACTGATTTACAAGTATAACATTAGTTCTCAATAAAAATACATATTAGTGCAGTTAGAAATGCACTTCATTGCAAACATACTAAAAAGAGAATACCTTTATGAATAATAATAGATTCAAATGGACATAATGTGGTATTTTCTAAAATAGTAGCAATGAGATAAAAAGACCACGCCAAAAGGACTATACAGCAGCATTATGTTATGCTACACTTATTTGTAGCGCGCAAGCACATCAAAAGGTCTCATGGCGATGAGGTAACAGAAACATTGTTCACAGCATACTGTTTAATCATATGCTAGTCTGAAAAGCCAAGTCTGGGAAAGTTTCCTGAATTTAGAAATGTAGGGGGCGGATCTAATGTCAGGTGGGAGGGCGTTCCAAATGTGGGGGGCTAGTACCGAGAATCTGGAGCAGCCATGTGTCTTTTTTTAAATGAGGGAATAGTAAGAATATGCTTTTCAATACGAACTGAGATGAAAGCAAGACTACTACTCCATAGTGATTTAAAAAGGATGCAACCGGCCTTAAAGATTGAACACTGTTCTAATGGCAGCCAGTGCAATTTGCTGATCGGTGGGTGATGTGGCAATTCTATGGTTGCTGGTACAGAACACTGGCTGCTTGATTTTGTACTAATTGGAGTCTGTGATTCAAGCCCTTGAGCAGTAGGCCCAAGTAAAGAGAGTTAGGATAGTCTAACCTTGAGATGACCAGTGCAATGCTGAAATGAGGAAGAGCCTCAAAGAAAAGAAGTTTACCAATCTTTGTGATTTTACAAAGTTGTAAGAGGCTAGATGAGATTACAACCCTAATTGGGGTTTCATAGACAAATTTGTATCAATCACAACTCCGAGGCTCTCAACTGACTTCTTGAGCTACAGAGGGAAGCCCACTGTGACAGGCCAAAATATGGAATTCCAGAAGTCAAATTTGCTTCCAATTATGACAATCTCAGTCTTATCAGAATTTAGTTTCAGTTGATTATCATTCATCCAGTCACAGATAAATAACATTGTGCTTTGAACAAATGTTTAGGATGGCAATGAACTGTCGAGGGTAAAAATAAATTGCATGTGCCCGCGTAATTGTAAACTTCAACCTTCATTTTATTCAAGCAGTACACTAAAGGACGTATATCTCAATTAAAAAGGTAGGGGGATAAGGAGGATGCACAAGTTAACTTAATCTTGGGAGAGCAAAGAAAAGAAAGCCCGACTGATGCAGACAGGGTCCTTCAGGAACAAAATAATCCACTCCTGAGAAGGACTCTGGAGACCTGCAGCCTTGACATGGTCCACCAGAATCTCATGGTCAACCATGTCAAAGGACGCCAAGAGATCAAGAAGTACCAGCGCTTGGATAGTATCCTTGCCAGCTGCCTCACGTAGGTGTAATTATATTTGTGTTTTGACCACTGACTCCACGTTGCACTTTGCTTAGCAGCACACCGTCACTTTAGTGACCACCAACTTTATTTTTGCATATTGACTTTATTTTAGCATTAGCCACCTCCACGTAAGAGGTGCAGATGTTAGAAATGCAGAGGCTGCAAGTATTTTTCCATGTCCATGTTATGCAATGTGCTTTTTGCTCATGTTTTTATTCTGCGTGTCTTCGTAATCTTTCTCACCAACAACTTAGGCTGATGAGAATGTACTAGGATGATGTTTTTGGTACGGCAAGGAACGGTTTTGTTTTAAGAGAGAGCACCTTGGGATCTTGGCCAATTCTGGCGTGTTCCTTTCAAAACTAACCTGAAGTAGCCTGTGTTGGGACGCCTAGGTGGTCTAGCTTTCAGAGCAGAGCGTACATGCCGCTTACTTCTGTCAGCCATTTTATGACCTTTTCCTAATGTCGGTCTAAGCTAGAATTTGTGTCAGGCAATGAGGATGCCAGTGAGCTGCAAAAGGAATCAATGTTGACTTGGGACAAATTTATTTTAAAAACTGCCAGGTATAGGTTTAGAAAGGACCACATCAGTGAGGGAAAATTTAATTAAAAAAAGTGGTCTGACCATGCGCAGGGCAGTACAGATATAGTTGATACTGATAAGTTAGAGGTCCAGACCTGATCCAGTGTATGGCCTTTATTATGGGTTGGTAAAAACACATGTTGAGTAAAATTAAGACTGCTAAGCAGTTTTGTGAGATCCGTGAATGAATGACCGCTGATATCGTCATTTCCCTAGTAAGTGAAATCTCGTATGATTTGAATTTTCGCAAAGTCAATCTGTAAGTGAGAAATGTGTTTTGCCACGGACTGTCACTTCAGCTGCTGGTGCTGGCAGCAGGCATTGTGATGTCAGAACTCAACTGTACTAAGTTTGTAATAGTCGACTTCTGATGTACTTTTTTTATTTTTTATGATCGGTGACCTGGTGCTCCACAAGTCGCTAATTATTATAAAGAAATGTGTAACTGCCGTTTATATAGGGATTACAGAATCCGATGTAGTATAAAGTAAAAAACACAAACACTGGCACTGGCACTGAATGGAACTACTTTGTGTGTGGATGTGCTCCTTGTGAAAGAGTAAAATGCAGTCATTCAAAGTGAAGCTAGCCAGTGGTTGAATTAGGCTTACCCACTGCATATGATCTTAGTAAAATGAAAAGGTCTTGCTAACACTAGACTTAAATAAACTTAAAGGGGCGATACACAAGGGATTTTCCAGGGCCCGAGTCGAGAATAGACATGGGTAGATGGTGTCTACCCCTATTTTTTCAGAGGGTGGACTCTGTCTACCCTGCAAAGAATGTGGGACCCACAAAAATATGCTAAGTTTGTCCTGGTGTAACTTGTAGACACCAGGACCCATTCAGCAGTGCCTGCACGTTGTCTGCTTTAATTCCGAGCAGAGACGTGCAGGCAGGGAAGGGGTTTATCAGATTCCAGCTGGGCCCATAACAAAGGCCAGAGTTAATGGGCCATCAGGCCTCCTTTTGTTGAAGTACCCTGGCTGGGAGCTATCAGGAACCTCACACCTCAAAGCAATGGAGGGGAAACAAAGGCACAAGGCTTATCTCTTCACAGGTACTTGAGAGTGATGTTTTGGGCTTTGTGAAGCACCTGTATATAAGACATAAGCATGCACTGTACGAACTTCAGATGCATTGGTCTGTCCCTGTATTGATACAAATAAAGATTTAAATACCACTATTTTGTTTTATTTTGTTTATAGCGCTTTAGCGCTACTCATCCCAATGGAGGGTGAAAGAGCACTTTACATCTCACATACATATTATGCATTAACATTAAATCGTGTGTGTAAATCAATGTACAGGATGCGTTACACAGGACAGTGAGGGTTACAAGTTGTAGGAGTGACATGTCCTTTGTAGCTCACTGGGACTTACAATTTATGATCTGCAAATAACAAAAGGATCTAAGTGTTAAAAGCAGTAACCCAATTACTGATTAACATATAAAAAAAATCTGTTATCTGCATGTTACATAATGGGCTTTGAGGGACATATTAACCCACTATGCTACTCTGATTTAAAACGAGCACTAGACAAAACACAGATTTCTCCAGCAAATACATTAACCTCTAGAGTTATCTTACCATTATTAAATATTCTTCCCTGAGATTTAGCTGGCACACAAACATCTCTGCAGCAGCCCCATAATACATTTTAAAATGCACACTTTGCAACCAGTTATGCAGAACAGATGTACTGCTATGTTTCTCCATGTTTCCAATTTCTTTTTTGGAGAGTTGTAAAAAATATGTGTATAAATTGAGCCCCCAGATTTTGCGTTTGGGTTGTGACCCTGACGCAAAATCTCATTTGTCAAGTATTGTCATGTGCTCAAATGTACTCATCTTAGACCTGCTAAACATATGTGTGAGGTCTTAAGATCTGATGTCACTT
Organism: Pleurodeles waltl; assembly: GCF_031143425.1. NCBI lineage: Eukaryota > Metazoa > Chordata > Amphibia > Caudata > Salamandridae > Pleurodeles > Pleurodeles waltl. The sequence goes on along the minus strand of NC_090442.1, from coordinate 368,797,986 downwards.
CTCGTGATATCAGTTCCTTAGAGGTGATGGGTTGTGATGCCATTTCCTGTGAATCCACGGCCGATGTCACGCACCGTGATGTCACTTGCATACTGCCTAACTTGTTTAGACCCCCCACTTTTTTTCGGCTTGTGCGCTAGGATTAACCATCAAGTAGAGTTCCAGAACACAGTGTCCAAAATACTGAAGAAAAACACACAGAGAAGCAACATTTCGAGGCATTGGATACAAGCACCGAGTACATTCATGAGCCACTGCTGCCTTTCACTTTAGGACCTGCACAATTACTTTTCTGATAAAGTTTGTATCGAACTGATTTGAATAGCAAGTGCCCGTAATCATAACTCTGTTATACAGTCCTTAATTGTGCGTTTAACTCGCAGATTCTGCGTCAAATACTTCAACAATCACGCGGTCTTACCTGCTCTGCACAGGTAACACCAGCAATGCCCCCTCCCACCACCAAAAATCTCCCGGCATTGCACAAGGCGGCCATGTTGGGGGTAGATGGGTGTAAATAGAAACCAAAGAACCGAGCATGCGTTCTTGAATTATTATCGCTGCCTTTCCGGACTCCACTGTCTTCGCGTATGATTGGCTCTCTGGCTCGACGCTCGTGCGTCCGTAGAGTTCTCTGTTAGCTCCGCCCTCTTTGATCAGGAAGAAGCTTCAGTCTCTTCCCCGTTTTTTAAGAACGTTCAATAGTGGTGGTACATCTAGCGAGTCCATAATAGTCTAGATTACTTAGGCGCGTGCCCCCTTTACTAACTGTGTGCTTTTCTCCTTTCGGCGGTCGCAGGTTTCGCTTCATTTTGTAGTAGGTAGGGTGGGTAGGGCCAATTGGCGAGCCTACGCTTCAAAAGAAACATACACGACAGTAAATCCCGATTTAGTTGAAGTACTGTATTTTTTGTACATAAAAAAATAAAATCCTTCAGTTTTCTGACTCAAAAAATGACGGTTTTATAGGCTAGGTTCTCTTGGTAGAGAGGCTTTTCGCGTATGCCAGATTCTGATGCTTGTTTAAAGCACAGAGCAAATATGCCTACATTTTAGAATCGGAAAGTGGGAGATCTAAAACAAAATCGGGACAATGGATCCATTGATTTATGTTCAAATAAGGCAATTTAATCGGGGTATGAAGCCATTTTGTGCTTAAAAAATCGGGAGTATCCCGCCCGAATCGGGTTAACTGGCATTTATGACAGAGGCAAACAAAATAAACCCAATGTATCACACATTTAGCACCAGCGCAGCCTTTCAGACACGTTTTTAAGTGTCCATTTTTAGTTTGCATGCAGAGCCGACCTTGCTAAGATCGCGCCCGGGCATGAATCAAATTTGGCTCTTCATTCATTGTCCGCATTTTGTGGTAGCTGTAGCCTACAACTTGCTAAATAAATATATTCAAAGCGCAAACTTTTGACTGCACCGCCTTTTCAAATACCTTTTTATTTTGCATCCTGGTACCTGTAGTCTTGCATTTGTAGCAGGGACTAAAAAACTGCAAGTAGTAGAATGCAACGAGAAACTGAAAAACGTAATAAACTATTCATAAACATCTAACATTAATTCTGTACTTGCAAACATTTGACCTAAGAGAAGCTGTTCATATTAGGAAAAAAATAATTAGAAGTCCATGTGCTCCCAACTGAGATCATCGCTCCCTGCCTTGTCTTCCTCCCTGCTTCTAAGCAAAATGTGCCAACAGGAGTGGGCGGGGCTCTTGAATCGATTGGTTTGGTACTGGCTGTTTATACAAACTTCCCGACTCCTTCCTAGCCCTCTCATGAATCATCCATATCTTACCTTTTAGGGGCCTGATTACGAGTTTGGCAGTCAGACGAGCCAACCACCAAACTCGAGGGGAGTACCCCCCCCAAGCATATTATAATGTTCCAGCCGGGCTGACTGGCGGGAACGTTGTACTACTCGTTCCCGCCAGTCAGCCCGGCAGAAACAGTGCTATGATATGGGTCTCGGCTCCTTTAGGGGAGCCGAGGCCAATATCGTAGCACACCAGCACCATTGGAATGTGCACTGTCTGCAATGCAAAATGTCTTCCATCATTTTCCAAGCAGTAGGATTGGTGTCTAATTTTCCTGCATTCTCACCTATAAGTATCTGCCTTAGGCTCTATGCTGTGCTACGAAATGTTTACGTCATGATGTTGACCCTGGAGCTCCAATAGGGTTCGAACGCTGTTGACAGTCCTTGGCAAAAATACTTTTTGGAATCATATTGACTAAAGGAGCATTGAATTATTTAGAATTTTATCCCTGCATGCTCTTTTGGGCTTGCTTCATAACTGGACATGCTGGTCTTTCTTGTCTTTTGCAATTTTTTATTGATCACACTTTATCAGGTCTTTTGGGTGTTGTTTTCCACCTGCACCGCGTGCTCACTCACTCTATAGAGCACCATCTCTTTTGTAGACCTTTGATATTCATTATGTTAAGATTTTTAATCTTTCTCAATGTCTCCTCTGCATATATTTTTATAAAATAAGTTCAAGTTTAAGTTTATTGACTCGGTTAATTAAAACCATTGCAATTCCAAAATTCATATTAATAATAAAGATACTTTGCCTACTCATTATGTTAATAGAAACCCATAATAAAAACATAAAAGCTTATTTGAAACTAAAATATATCATGGTAAAGAGTTGTGCATAGCTAAAATGTTCTCCACTTAATTCCAACCTTGGTCTAGAACTTAACTTTAGGACTTTCTTACTCCCTTACAAACACTAAAATAGTAAATGAGTGAAGCTGAGTGAGAATCCTAAGTAGTACCTAGGGCTGTTTCGTGGCTGGAATTAAACTTTCGGAGCTTTACTAATCATAAAATAATGGCCCTTGCACACTCGGCTTCAACTTTATTCTGTACCTTGAATTTGGTACCTCGACAGGAAAACGGGATTGAAAGTCCGCTAAGCCAGCTTATAATGGCTGGTCTGCATGAGCCTATGTTCAGTGTCTTAAAAATGTTTTTTAGATATAATATCCTGAGGGCCTAGCAAAGCCGGGCACGCACAAAAAATGTATTCTAGTGACTCTTGTCTGTACCCACACAGTCGACAGGAATGTGTCAGATCCTGCTGTATGCATGAAGGCAGCATATCCTTCGATTCCATCAACCCAAAGCGGAAAAGCATGAACCGATGTTTCAGCGACTGGTTATAGGTTGCTGCTAGGTATTCCTGTGCCCGTAAAGTTTTGTACGATGTTATTATAGTCCAAGTGTGCTGTCTGCTTGCCAGTTTTTGTTTATCAGAATTTAAAGATTTCTTCTTAGTGACAGCGTTTGCCTTCTGAAAAAACTCCTTTTTGTCCGGGTTCTGGTCCCAGGCTTCTAGCAAACCTAGTGCTTTAATGCAGTTATTTAAGCGATGACCCCAGGTGCTTTTATCATTGTGTCGCTGTTGCTCCTCAATTTCCATCCAACATAGGTTGTTTAGAGTACCAGTCTCAGCGGCACGCAACCTCCAGCATAGTTTAATGAAGGCACATCTACTCTGAAATTCATAGTTTTTCAGACCCAATTCTAAACTAACCTGAGCTGGAGATGCTGGGCGTGGTATCCGAAAAACTGTTTTGTAGGCCTTCGTCTGGACTTGATTGAAAAAAGTGCCTCCTTCCCCAGCATCATTTCGGTGCCATAAGTGATGGTGGTCATTAGCCACACTGCCATAACAGAAAGCAGGTGGGAGTATAAAGGGCAGCTCAGTTTTTGTTTTAGAACTTTAAAACCATAGGTCAATGAGAGGGCTTTTGCTTGAGCGACGGAAAGCTACGGCTTGTAAGTCAGGAGGCGGTCCATAGTGAATCCCAAGTACTTATATGTGGGTGCAACCTCCACCCGGGATCCGTTTATGAACCATGAAGCAGATTTAAACTTCCTGTCAACTAGGCGGACAACCTTAGTTTTACTCAAATTCAATTCTAGGCCTTGCATTGTGATGTATGTGTAAAATGCATTGATGCTATGTTGTAGCCCAACAGGTGTTTGGCTGAGTAGAACTATGTCGTCTGCGTACTGTAGCCATGCAATTCCTTTCTTGGCCAATGCTGGCGGGTGGCTATTTATGGGAGCTAGAGCCTCGGCTAGGTCTGCAAGATATAAGTTAAACAGCGTGGGAGCCAATACACACCCTCCTTTTGCTGTTAATATTCTGTTGGTGAGGTGGCTGCCCTCTTCAATTTTTACTTGCACCCAAGTACCTGTGTACAAGTCCATCATTGCGCCAAGGAGGCTACATGGTAAGCCCCACCCTTTCAATTTCTCCCATAGGCGGGTTCTTGGTACACAATCAAAAGCTGCCTTAAGATCAATAAAGCACGCTAGTAGCCTTTTTTTCTTAAGCCTGGCTTTGTTTCCCAGCAGGGCCAGGGTTGCCAGGTTGGTGGAAGCATCCATACCAGCTCTGAAACCTGTCTGGCATTGTGGAATTAACTGTCTGTCATGAATCCATTCTGCCTGTTGCAGTAGGAAGGATGCGTAGAGTTTTGCTTCCACGTCTATCAATGCTATTAGCCTGTAGTTTGAAGGATTTGCGGGGTTACCTGCTTTGTATATAGGGTGAATAATGCTGCCTTTCCATGCATCTGGGAGACCCGTAGTGCCTTGGAGCTCGTTAAAAAGCAGCGCCAAATAATATGCCCAGAATGAAGGGTCTCCTCTAAACAAGGCATTTGGGATGCCGTTCTGACCAGCTGCCCCTTCCATTTTTAGTTTCTTAATAAGGCTTGTCAGCATTTCTATGTCAATGGTCATTAGTGCATGCTTTCCTTCGTTTCCGTTTAGAGTTAAGTCTGTTTGCGTTGTTACTCTGAAGCCAAAATTAATCTTGCTTGAGTCATTGGCTATCTGTGAGGCCTCCTCCTTCGCGTGGTGCTCTGGGAGTGAGAACATTATCTGTACGTGGGCTTCTCATGTGGCTGCATCGATACCTGCATTTGTATGTCGATTATGTCCCTTAGTTAGTCCGTTTATTAGTTCCCAGAACCTTTTGTTATTTTTCTGTTTGTTGGATATGAGCAGCTTGGTCCACAAATCTCGTGATAACTCTGTTTTGCCATCCAGCAGTTTTTCTTATATTTGGCTCTTAATTCAGAAAGCCTTGTGTCATCAGATTTCCTCCCCCAGTGTACGTCCTTCAGGACTTTTTTTGATTCTCTAGAGACTTGATTTTTCAAATTGCGCAATGTCCTGTTGAACCATGGCTTTTCTTCTTTGCGACTCTTGACTTTGTTTTTTGACTCTATGATCGCAATTGGGAGACGTTTTTTGATGGAAAATGTATTTATTAAAGAATCACACAAATGCTTCCAAGCGATCACTCATTCTCCTTGGGGGTGGTCTTCTAGTGCCTGTACTCTTAGTGATTCTTTGAGCTCTTTAGTTGCGCCTGCACTGTGGTACACTACTTCTATTACTTTGTCGAGGCCCGGCCCCTTCCATTTCAGTTTTTTTGTATCATAAGTCACTGGGGCTTATGATATTAGCAGTGGGGATCCGATTCCATTCATTCCGGATCTTAATAAGTTGTGGAAAGTGATCGCTCTTGGTGCGTTGTTGAATCCTATATGCTGAAACCAGTGGCAATGCGCTTTCGTTTATTAATGTAAAGTCGTTGTTGGATTTTTTCGTGGCGCTTGAAAAGGTTACTTGCGCGGATGAGGCGTCCTCTGGGAGAGGCGTCAGGCAGCTCAATCCCAGGGTTTCAAATTTTATATATGTGCGTGTTCCGTTAGGGTGTTTTGTGCTGCCTTTTCTCAAATCAAGGTTGAAATCGCCAGATAAAATGAGGATTGCGTCCTTATTTTGTTTCTGCTGCATTTTTAGAATATTGGTCAATGTTTCAATGTTTCCACTGTTTTGGATTTTTGTTACGGTGTAAGTATACGTTGATCAATAGTAAAGTTCTGTTGTTGCCTGATGGCGCCTGATGTTCCAATTTTATTAGTAGCCGCCAGTCAATTCCCAGGTCGATCTGTCTGATCACCCAGTTGATTTTTGTGGAGCAATACGTTGTGAGGCCCCCCTTGGGGTGTCAATGTTTTTGAGGTTGTTTTGCAGAGACGTCTATCCCAGAATAACCCAAAATTTGTATCGGCTCCATGCACCATGTTTACTGCAACATGATGATTTCAAACTGCTGAAGGAAACTCAGAGCCGCCCTGTTGGTAACCAGATTTTTAAAACCGTGAGTGTTCCAGGAGCAAATATGGATATATTCTGGGTTTTTGTCAGGACCATTTGTAATTGTTGTCATTTAAATTTTGCCTTCCAGCCTGTTTGACTGTTGAGGGAGTACCAATGAAGATCTGTTGGTGCACACCAGGATGGGACGTGCTTTGGTGCTTTACAATTGTAATGTGGTCCCAACTGCTTAGGGAGGTTTCTACTCCCACGGCTCCTTTTAAGATTGAGCTGCCCTTCTTTTGTTGCGGTACCAAAAGGTTAGGGTATCTGGGTGGTTCTAGTTTTTGCAGGGCGATGCCCCATGCGCTAGACGTGTCTTGATGTGCTAGAATTTGATCAATAATGGCCGACGTGGCCCAGGATGTCAGCGTTGCCTCTTTATCTTTATTGTTTGAATGTGGAGTAAATTCCACGGTCATCAACTCTGTTGTTGAAATGTGAGCCAGGGGCAAATGCCCACTTCCAGTTATAGCAAGGGATGAAAAGTCATTTATTTTCCTCTGGGGCCGTATTGCCCTGCATTGTCTGGTGTCCTGGGATTCTATTTTGTGCCTCGCTTTTTGTGCAATCATCTGACCAAGGATGATAACCATGATCTAATATCTGTTTGTTCTTGCCTGCGGGTTGATTTATTATGGTCATGTTGTGTGAGGAGCTTGTGCATTGAGGGTTAAGTTCCCAGGTTTTGCCAATTTCCTGCCTGTCAGAAGACCGCTGAGTTCCCTGTTCTGGACACTGCCTGATGATAGTTCCATTTCCCTGGAATTCTCTTAAGGCTGTCTCTCCTTGCAAAAGGCTGCTACCCTGCTTGTTGCTGGAATGGTTTTTTTTCGGAGATTGTTGCTGTGATGTTGATTGAGTAACAAATGTGCTTGGTTCGCCCGTGGAATCCTCACTGGCTGGCTGTTCTGCCCTGATCTGTCTAGATTGGCAGATCTTGTTTCTATTTTCAGTGCTTTCTGATTCCTTGGACTGCGTGCCATTTGATTTAACAAACGATTTCCATATACAGCTTTGCTGGACCCCCTTTGTGTTTTTCCGTGCCTTCATTTTTCGTTTCTTTTCCCGTTTTGTAGGGGATGATTCCTCCACTATTGAATTGTTGGGAATTGAATCCTTCGATCCACCCTTGAGGGGTGCCATTTCTTGTGTGCTAAGGCATGATCTGCCCTCTATGTTGCTCTGAGACATTACCTGTTCGGATAAATAATTATCCTTGATATTATTGCTTTCCTCATGGGATATCTTTGCGTTTTGTGGGTTATCCTTCTTCATTTGGTTTTTGGGGGTCTTCTCGCCACAACTACTAAGATGCTCTTCAGTTCTAAGGGTCTGGATTTATACCTCTTTCAAGATGTCATTTAAGATATCCAGGGATCTATGTGAGTTATCGCCTGTGATGGAGCACTGACATGTCACCTGCTGAGTGTATGAGTGGGTTTGAGCCCTCTTTATCAGATCATTCAAAGATTGTAGCTTGTTGTCGATGCTCACAATGTGGATGGCCAGGATGTTGAGTAAATCTACCTGAGTGTCTTGCTTATCTGCTTGAAATTGAATGGCTGATGATATCGCGTCCATTGTTGCTAGCAAGGACTTCCACGAGTCTTCAGGTGTTGATGGTTCTACATTTGCTTTAGCTCCTGTTGTGTGATCTAGTGAGTCTTCAAGTTCCTCTAGTTGCTTTGGTTGCTCCATTGCCATGACAGCTGGGAATGCATGCATGTCGAATGTTGTTGTTGTAGTTGATGTATTACAAGATGGGAGGTATTTTCGTGGTGAGCTTGTAATACAGGTAGATCTCATTTTTGTTTTGTTTTGTTGTTTGTTGTTTGCAAACTGAGTGCCCTGAGGTGTATCTGAGCAGGTATCTGAAAGGTCTATCAGCAGAAATTCCTCAATTATGATACAGTCTGTGTTGTTCTCTACTTGCGAGGGAAAAAGGAGTGTAGCACAGACTCTCACCCCAGTTGTTCCAGTTACTGAGGTTTAAAGTGGAAAAAGTATCATCTAGATAACATCTGTGAATTTCTGCGCTGATCGTTCAGCCGGTTTTATTTGGCTGGGGAATTGGTGTGTTGATTTTTCCCAGGTCCGCGCAGGTCCTTTCGATGTCCTGCGCGGTCTTCACGTCAGCTGCACATTGTGAGAAAGTAGCCTCTTTCTAGTCTTGTTACCCCCACTTTTGGCCTGTTTGTGAGTGTATGTCAGGGTGTTTTCACTGTCTCACTGGGACCCTGCTAGCCAGGGCCCAGTGCTCATAGTGAAAACCCTATGTTTTCAGTATGTTTGTTATGTGTCACTGGGACCCTGCTAGTCAGGACCCCAGTGCTCATAAGTTTGTGGCCTATATGTATGTGTTCCCTGTGTGGTGCCTAACTGTCTCACTGAGGCTCTGCTAACCAGAACCTCAGTGGTTATGCTCTCTCATTTCTTTCAAATTGTCACTAACAGGCTAGTGACCAATTTTACCAATTTACATTGGCTTACACCCTTATAATTCCCTAGTATATGGTACTAAGGTACCCAGGGTATTGGGGTTCCAGGAGATCCATATGGGCTGCAGCATTTCTTTTGCCACCCATAGGGAGCTCTGACAATTCTTACACAGGCCTGCCACTGCAGCCTGAGTGAAATAACGTCCACGTTATTTCACAGCCATTTTACACTGCACTTAAGTAACTTATAAGTCACCTATATGTCTAACCTTTACCTGGTAAAGGTTAGGTGCAAAGTTACTTAGTGTGAGGGCACCCTGGCACTAGCCAAGGTGCCCCCACATTGTTCAGAGCCAATTCCCTGAACTTTGTGAGTGCGGGGACACCATTACACGTGTGCACTACATATAGGTCAATACCTATATGTAGCTTCACAATGGTAACTCCGAATATGGCCATGTAACATGTCTAAGATCATGGAATTGCCCCCTCTATGCCATCCTGGCATTGTTGGCACAATTCGATGATCCCAGTGGTCTGTAGCACAGACCCTGGTACTGCCAAACTGCCTTTCCTGGGGTTTCACTGCAGCTGCTGCTGCTGCCAACCCCTCAGACAGGTTTCTGCCCCCCTGGGGTCAAGCCAGGTTTGTCCCAGGATGGCAGAACAAAGGACTTCCTCTGAGAGAGGGTGTTACACCCTCTCCCTTTGGAAAATGGTGTGAAGGCAGGGGAGGAGTAGCCTCCCCCAGCCTCTGGAAATGCTTTCTTGGGCACAGATGTGCCCAATTCTGCATAAGCCAGTCTACACCGGTTCAGGGACCCCTTAGCCCCTGCTCTGGCGCGAAACTGGACAAAGGAAAGGGGAGTGACCACTCCCCTGACCTGCACCTCCCCTGGGAGGTGTCCAGAGCTCCTCCAGTGTGCTCCAGACCTCTGCCATCTTGGAAACAGAGGTGCTGCTGGCACACTGGACTGCTCTGAGTGGCCAGTGCCACCAGGTGACGTCAGAGACTCCTTCTGATAGGCTCCTTCAGGTGTTAGTAGCCTATCCTCTCTCCTAAGTAGCCAAACCCTCTTTTCTGGCTATTTAGGGTCTCTGTCTCTGGGGAAACTTTAGATAACAAATGCAAGAGCTCATCAGAGTTCCTCTGCATCTCTCTCTTCACCTTCTGCCAAGGAATCGACTGCTGACCGCGCTGGAAGCCTGCAACACTGCAACAAAGTAGCAAAGACGACTACTTCAACTCTGTAACGCTGATCCTGCCGCCTCCTCGACTGTTTTCCTGGTGGTGCATGCTGTGGGGGTAGTCTGCCTCCTCTCTGCACTAGAAGCTCCGAAGAAATCTCCCGTGGGTCGACGGAATCTTCCCCCTGCAACCGCAGGCACCAAAAAGCTGCATTACGGTCCCTTGGGTCTCCTCTCAGCACGACGAGCGAGGTCCCTCGAATCCAGCAACTCTGTCCAAGTGACTCCCACAGTCCAGTGACTCTTCAGTCCAAGTTTGGTGGAGGTAAGTCCTTGCCTCACCTCGCTGGGCTGCATTGCTGGGAACCGCGACTTTTGCAGCTACTCCGGCCCCTGTGCACTTACGGCGGAAATCCTTTGTGCACAGCCAAGCCTGGGTCCACGGCACTCTAACCTGCATTGCACGACTTTCTAAGTTGGTCTCCGGCGACGTGGGACTCCTTTGTGTAACTTCGGGTGAGCACCGTTTCACGCATCCTCGTAGTGCCTGTTTCTGGCACTTCTCCGGGTGCTACCTGCTGCTGAGAGGGCTCCTTGTCTTGCTCGACGTCCCCTCTCTCTCCTGGTCCAATTTGCGACCTCCTGGGCCACAGCAGCATCCAAAAACGCTAACCGCACGATTTGCAGCTAGCAAGGCTTGTTGGCGTTCTTTCGGCGGGAAAACACTTCTGCACGACTCTCCACGGCGAGAGGGATCCGTCCACCAAAGGGGAAGTCTCTAGCCCTTTTCGTTCCTGCAGAAACCTCAGCTTCTTCTGTCCAGTAGAAGCTTCTTTGCACCCACAGCTGGCATTTCCTGGGCATATGCCCATCTCCGACTTGCTTGTGACTTTTGGACTTGGTCCCCTTGTTCCACAGGTACCCTAGAATGGAAATCCACAGTTGCTGCATTGTTGGTTTGTGTCTTTCCTGCATTATTCCTCTATCACGACTTCTTTGTCTTTGGGGGAACTTTAGTGCACTTTGCACTCACTTTTCAGGGTCTTGGGGAGGGCTAATTTTCTAACTCTCACTATTTTCTAATAGTCCCAGCGACCCTCTACAAGGTCACATAGGTTTGGGGTCCATTCGTGGTTCGCATTCCACTTTTGGAGTATATGGTTTGTGTTGCCCCTATCCCTATGTGTCCCCATTGCATCCTATTGTAACTATACATTGTTTGCACTGTTTTCTAAGACTATACTGCATATTTTTGGTATTGTGTACATATATCTTGTGTATATTTCCTATCCTCTCACTGAGGGTACACTCTAAGATACTTTGGCATATTGTCATAAAAATAAAGTACCTTTATTTTTAGTATAACTGTGTATTGTGTTTTCTTATGATATTGTGCAAGTGACACTTGTGGTACTGTAGTAGCTTCACACGTCTCCTAGTTCAGCCTAAGCTGCTCTGCTAAGCTACCATTATCTATCAGCCTAAGCTGCTAGACACCCTATACACTAATAAGGGATAACTGGGCCTGGTGCAAGGTGCAAGTACCCCTTGGTACTCACTACAAGCCAGTCCAGCCTCCTACACACATGTTGTCTCGGAGTCGTTGGCAGGAGCTATCCATTAAGGCACTGGTGGTATTTGATTCCTTCTTAGTGAGCAAGAAATCTGTGATCTTATTTCCTGCTTTTTTTCCCTTGCTTGGAGATTTGCAGGGCGATTTCTTAGTTTGTGCCGGGTTTGGGGGTGCTTTCCTTTCGGTAGATAATTTTTTTTTGCTCGTGCTGACCTTCCCCTGGTGAGCCTAGCCTTTGTCTCTTTGCTGCTTTTTTCCTTCCACGTGTTAATGTCATCCTTGCTGCCACCCCTGGGTTGACAGACAATATCTGAGTGCTTTCGACTGGTGATTGATTTTAGATTATCTGTGTGCTAATCGTGCAAAAAGCCTCTCCTTCCCCACTTCAATCCAATCCTAGTTGCACGAATTTGCTTGGCGAGAAAGAGAGCTGAGTGGAGTCAGATAACTCCTAACTAGCGGGAAATTCCGGGGGAGAAAGGGACTTCGGGCAGCAGGTAGCTTGTGCGATTCTGCTCCTCGCTGGTAGCAGTTTGTGGATTTCTTGGGCTGCGCTTCGTGTCCCCCACAGAGGGATGCGGCGGAACCAGCAGATCCCCACAGCCCTGCCTCTCTGTGATCCTGTACCACGATCGGTCCCCGGGTGCTGGAGGAAGGGGCAGGCTCGGCGGGCCACGCTCGGAGCACAATTCACGCAGAGGCACCGAGCAACACTGCCGACTCTCGCAGTGAGAAGGAGCCGCGTGCCTCAGGAAAGAAGCCCCAAACAGCCCAGCCTTTAGAATAGTCCCAGGCACCCCTGGCTGGGGTGGGAGCGGGTTCTAGGGCAGCGCAGGGCGGGGGCGGGGGCCAGTGGTGGTCAGTTCCTTACTGGGAAGACAGTACATTGATTGCAGCCCCGGGGTCTGCGCGGCGCAGGTGTGAGAAAGGCTGCTGCGGGGAGCTGAGCCTAGTCCAGCGGCAGCTCCTCCTGCCCGGCACCCCCGACTCTCGGCGAGTCTTGAAGTCCGTGGTCCGTGGTGGCCAGCGATTGTGGGCTGCGGGTGCGTTGTCCCCTGGTCGGGGGTGCCGCGGGTGTCGCCGCTCCGGAACGCGCGGACCTGGCTTCGGTGCTCCGACCGGAAGACAGGCGGACCGGAAGTCAGGCAATCTCGCGGCAATCTCCTCGTCTCCTAAAGTACAAAGATCGCAAACACTGCTGCGATAGTGCACATTTAAAATAAGTTCAATGCAGATACAATTGTTTGATGATGTGTATATAATATATGTAGTCTTTCTAACAGATAGGAATAATCACTACCTCTAATTTAGTTCAAATATGTTTTGTCGAAAGTGATACATGGTTCGACACTGTTGTTTTTCTGTGATGTTCTGTCTGTGACCTGATAGCGCAAGAGCCCAGCATTTTATTGCAGCAATCCTTTGCACCATGTGTATTTTTGATTGTGTGCTGGACTTCGTTTTTGCTGGTTTTGGTACTCTGGGCACTTTACGACTGCTGACAAGTGCTAAAGTGCAAGTGCTCTCTGTTTAAACTGTATGTGTAATTGGCTTGTCCATAATTGGCGTATTTGATTTACTAGTAAGTCCGTAGTAAAGTGAACTAGAGGTGCCCAGGACCTGTAAATCAAATGCTACTAGTGGGCCTACAGCACTGATTGTGCTACCCACATGAGTAGCCCTGTTAACAGGGCTCAGACCTGCCACTGCAGTGTTTGCGTGTGCAGTTGCAAACTGGCAATTCGATCTGGCCAGTGTACCCTCTTTCCAGGCCCAAAACTTCCCTTTTTGTACGTGTTTAAGCACCCATAAGGTAGGCCCTAAGATGTCCCATGGGCAGGATGCAGTGTATTTAAAAGGTAGGACATGTACTGGTGCGTTTTACATGTCCTGATAGTGAAATACTGCCAAATTTAGTTTTCACTATTGCAAGGCCTATCTCTCCCACAGATTAACATGGGCCTGCCTTTTAACATCTTTTAAGTTCAGTTTCCAATTGGGAGCAGATAGAGATGTGGAGTTTGGGGTCTCTGAACTCACAATTTAAGATACATCTTTTTGTACAGTTGGTTTACAGATTGTCAGTTTGAAAATGCCATTTGTAGAAAGTGGGAATTGTCTTGCTTAACCATTCTGTGTCCCTGCCTGTCTGTGGAATCAACATCTGGGTCAGACTGACAGTTGGGCTGTTTATGAATTCCCTCTAGACAGTGACACAAAGGGAGCTGAGGAGTGCCCTCCATATCCTAATGAGTCTCCTGGGCTAGAGTGGGGAGGGAGGAGCTGACACTTACACCTGTAAAGGACTTGTGCCTGTCTTTCATGTTTGGGGCCAGGTCTGGGCAAGGCAGGATCTTGTCAACAACAGAGACTTTCCTTTGAAGTTTGCGTAATTCAAAGACAGAAGTGGGTATATGTAGTGGACCCAAAACCCCAGACTTATAGATTGCTTCAGGATTAAGAGGAACCTTTGCCAATGAGAAGAGCTGGAAGGGCAGTACTGCCCCTTTGCCTCTGAGTGTGCTTTGCTGGGTTGGCCTGCAGTTGCTGCTTCCGCCTTTGAGACGACAAAGACTGGACTTTGCTGTATTTTCCTAATTGTGAAGTGTCACCAAGTGTTTGGACTGAACTTGCACCCTTTTCTGAAGTCTCCGGGCCATCAAGGACTTCCTCTGCCAGCACCTGGACTCTCTTGATGAGGCTCCTACCTTGCCAAGTGGTATCCAATCCAGTCTGTGGGCCCTTGAAAGGAGAAGCTGGTGGAATCAAGACTGAAATCCACACACAAGAGCCAAGCGGGAGAAAAATTGCCACAGCATCTGCTTCACGGCTGAAAAGTTGCCGCAACACCTGCTTGCAGCTGCCTAAATTGATGCATCCCCCACGCAGCGCAGCTCTTCACCATGCACCAGGATTTTGCATGCATCGTCGCTTGGCGTCAAAACCACAGTGAACCTGCACGGATCCGAGATTGCCCATCTGGAAATCGACGCATTGCTCTTCTGCGGGAGAGAGAAATGACGCATCGCCTATCTGACTGGAGAAGAATCGATGCGCAGCCTCACTTGCAAGTCAGGAATCGAAGCATCACTTCCTTTTCTGATGCACGCTCGTCTGTGCAGCTTTATTTTTGACGCATACCAGGTACTTTGTGTAAAAACCATGCGTCCATTGATTTCTATGGATTAAGACTCTTTCAAATTTAAAAATTCATATCTTTACTTGTGTATGTTGGATTTTTGTCATTTTGGTCTTGTTTGATTTAGATAAGTATCTAAACTGGTGTTATGTCCCTTTTGTAGTGTTTTCACTGTATTACTGTGTGTGTTGATACAAATACTTTACACATTGCCTCTGTGGTAAGTCTGACTGCTTGTGCCGAGCTACCATGGGGGGGTGGAGCAGGGGTTATCTTAGGTGTGCATCTCCCTACTGTGACTAGAATGAGGGCCCCTGCTTGGACAGAGTGCAAACTGACTGCCAACAAGAGACCCCATTTCTAACAAAGAGCGATGCTTATTTTATTCTTCTTAGGTGTCAGTGTCTGCACTATGGACCGAAGACTGTGAAAGAAAATGTGAAAGGCAACTTGCCCAGCAGGTATCCTGGCTGGCCAAACTGGGAAAAGCACCAGTAAATTGGAGATAAACGTCCATGCAGGAGTGTACAGGCAGCAGGAGAAAGCCAGCGAGATCTTTATCAGCATTAATTGATGCCATTAGTCACTTTGACAGATGTGTATTGCATTACTTGCAGAATATCATTCAAGGTGTTGTCATCTGAAATTTGATATACAGAACTAATCAAAGTAAATTAGGTCATATGGACATTTATTTGCTTCAGAGTAAAACATGATCTGTGGCACTTGGCAGGAGTGTGTTTATAGTAGATTGTAAGATTTAACATACAGGCATGAATAATTTACATCTGAGATTGCTGGACATCACCACAACCTGTTTAAGGACTTTAAATGACGAAGACTTGGCACTCTCATTCACTATCTAAATGGTTTGCATCTGTATATGTGACACCATTTAACAAGCACTGCAAAAGCCAATATGCTACAATCTGAAATATATTGTTTTCACCAATTTAATACTTCTGTGAAGTAGAAGTGGAATTCATGGTTTATAATCGAATGTCATGCAAAGAAAAACAACTCTACAGAAAAAGAGTTGACTTTTCATCAAACAGGGGTACTTCCTCAATTAAACAAAGTGTAGTGCAATTTCAAACTGTCATTTTGACCTGGTAAAGTAAACCTTTTAAGAATTTGGCATATTTTGTCCTAACAATTTGTGCCTTCTGCCAGTCACATGACTATAAATAAGTCTGCTGTTAGCGTTTGTATATTCATCTCAGACAATGACACAAAGGGAACTAGGTTTGAGCAGGATGAGCCTTTTGCTACGATGGTTGGGGAGGAGCTGTACCTTGCCTGCCTTACACTTCAAAGGGCATGCCTCCAACACACACAAAATAATCTACACTAGTCCTTTGTTCCCCCAGACTTCTTGGAGCCTTGACAGGGGAAGGAAAGAACTTTTAAGAACCAGATGTGGAGGCAGTTTTGGGAATCTCCCCCTTTAAAGGCTGACACATGGTATAAATATTGAATCTCCAGAGCCACTCTTAACTACACTACTGGACCTGTAGACATTACAGAAGATGGACTGCCTTGTCCCTCAGGGGACAGCCCTGCTACCAGAGGATTGTCCTGTTGCTTAAGAACTGCCCTCCTCTCTTTGAAGGAAGGCTTGACCTGCTCCCTTCATCTCAGGCCAACCCGAGTGACTCAAAGGGTAGGTTGGCTGACCTCCTGTGTGAGCTACAGGTTCACAAGATGCTCCAGAGACATCCGTGTGGCACTGACCTACTGCACTGGAATTGCAGCTGGACCTACTGGAGCCCTGCTGGCCTCTGCTGGATTTAGTCCCTGATCCCTGAGAGGTGCTTCCCCAGGTCTTGGACCTTGGGTTGGCCTTTGTTGAGCTCCTCCTGTGACAAAAGGTGAAATCTGAAAGTTTTGGGGTCTTCCCAACTGCGAATGAGCCTTTCACGTCGAGGCTCTGCTGCCCATGACTACTGCCAACACAAAGCTCCAGTGAACCTGATGTTTTGTGTTACAGCGACCACCAGCGACAAATGGCAATGCAAGATCTGCACTTCGCACTACAGCAACAACAGCCCGCGATGACTTGACTACCAAAGCAAAGCTCCAGCTGTGACCATCTGCAATGCCTGACAGGATCTTCATGCTAGAACAACAACAATCCAATACACCAGGCCTTCTCTTTGTGCTACAGTGACTACCATTTGTGATGTTCTCCCTGTTCCTTCCATCCTCCTGCACAACAAACAGAACTCTGCCCTGGACTTTGAAAAGATAACTTTTTCAGCCTGATTAGCCTAGTCCCTGTATCTGGCTCAAGCTCCTTCGCAGTCTGGCTGAACTTGTGACTTTCCCCGGGGCTAGCACAACCAGATGAATTTGAGCGGCTGTCTGTGCTATTAGGCACTATATCTACCTAAAACATTGAAACTGCATATCTTCCGGTCTACTGACTGAATTGTTTGTCATTCTAGTATAATTTTATTGATTAAAATTGACTCAATTTTTTCTGTGTTTTTCTACCTTATTACTGCTTGTGTGCTACATAAATGCTTTACACATTGCTTCTAAGTTAAGCTTGACTGCTTTGTGCCAAACTTCTAGAAAGTGAAGCACAAGTTAATTGAGTGACTTTTATGGTTCACCCTGACAAGGATTGTGGTTTTTGCCTGATAGGGACTTTCTCCCAATCACAAATCTAATTTCTTATAGGCACTTACAGAACTACCGCTTCAACCGGGGCACAATAGGCCAATGTGTATCCATTCAGAAGGTGATGTTTCTTGGTCACTGGACCAAGCATGATGTGCATTCCTGAATACATTCTTTTATCTTCCCGTAACTCAGGTTGCTTGTCAAAGAAAATGGGTAGAGATTAGAGCAAAACTACATTTTTGACTAAATCATGAACAAAAGGGTAACTAATGGAAGTAGTGCTGCATTATGTTAGAACCAGAATGGCATTATGATCTCTGATGTGGAGTACATTTAGTGAATTATTATGTAACCCAGTCTAGTCACTACAACATTGTTGCTGCTAACTAATAGCACTACATGAAACCCAAGTAACCAGAAAATGCATATCTGTGTTCAAATTGATTTGAACATTACTTACTTCTGGAGCATGTTTTGGTCAAACTGTGTTTATTGACTTTTAACAGGCATATTGTCATACAGAGATTCTTTGGCAGTAAAGAAACAGTAATCCCTTAAAACTGACAGCTATTATTATGTTCAGTTGCATTTAACATGATACCTCCAAAGCAGAACAAAGTAGAACAATGAGATCTCTTGTTACATTCTCAAGGTTTTCATCCTAGATACTACGCCTAACTTTAACACCCCCCACCACCAAACCAGAAAACCCTATGTGAATGTAATAGCTTTCAAAGTAGCAGAGTGAGTGGGCACCAGATGAGTAAGCCTGGAGTATCTGTAAATGGGGTAGGTGACTAGAAATGTTGCATATGAGTCTCTAACTGGGATTAGAGGTGGAAAAGGTGGGGTGCCCTTGTGCAAGTGGGGAACACCATGAGGGACAAGCCTCCGATGAGGATTTCATCAGGGGACCCCATCTGTACTCAAAGTTCTTGTAGTTGTCCGATAACATATTGGCCGGTCTTTCCATTGTTAGGCCTTGCCAGAGTCTAGCTTGCCATTGGGAAAGAGATGGAGCTGTGGGTTTTTCCCAATTTGCCGCCAGGGTGGTCTTAGCCCCTCCTAAGCACAACCCCAGAATGGAACAATCGCTTGAAGTTTGGTGTTTTAAGTGTCCCATCTCATAAGCCCAATATGGTAAAGCCTGTATTAGGGATCCGAATATGGTTTAGATCTGCGCAAAAATTTCGGACCAGAAAGGTCGAATGAGGGGACAATCCCTCCATATATGTTTAAAATCCCCAAGTAGCCCGCAACCCCACCAGCATAGGCCTGAGGTATTGGGTTATATTAGTTTAAGTTCGGTGGGGTAGAGGTACCAGTTGTACAGTAGTTTGTAGAGTGCTTCTCTCATTCCAAGTGAGTTGTTCAATCTAGCTAAGTCTCCCCAAAACCTTTGCCACTGTTTATCGGATATGGGGTTATCTAAGATGCTGCACAGTGGAGTAGCAGGAGAGGTATTCAAAAGAATAGCATATAGGAAGCAGATGATGCCCTTCGCCCCAGTTGCCTGTTGAGCAATGTTTCAGTAGGGGCTGCTCATCGCATGTTCGGGTGGAGGTCCTCGTGCTTTAATTGTGTACAGCCGTATCTCTGTGAGGCTGGTAGGCCAGTCTTGTTGGCATTTTTCAAAAGTAAGGATATCACAGCTGTGGAAAAGATGCGAGATAGTAAGGCACTTCTCCACCCTCCATTGATAAAAGGTGCCCTGCTTGAGCGCCGGTGGGGATGCAAGTTGAAGTTGATAGGAGTGTTGATGAGGGAAAGGTCACCCACCCAGTTGCTTGATTCACAATATCCCATACCTTAAGGATGGTTCCTGTGGGACTGCTAAGGTATGCTGTTGGGACTCGGTCTGGTTTCAGCTTCCACAATACATCCCTTATATGTCACCCTACCACCGCTCTGTCCATAAGAAGCCAGTGCTTGTCTGATTCTCTCACTGACTGCTCCTCTATCACCCTAAGTTGCACCACCCTATAATGTAAAAGAAAATCTGGCAGATATAGTCCATCTGATTATTTCAGTAGTCTCAAGAGCTTGTAAGGGAGTCAGCCTCGGTATGAGGGAGCAAAGCTCTGAGAAAAACCTTTCTTTGAACTTTATAGGGAGCCCTTGGAATAAATATAATAGTTGGGACAAACCGTCATCATTATTCCGACCCAGCATAAATAGGTACATAGATGCCCACCTTTTGAGGTCCTCTTCCAATTGGCGTAAGAGTGGAGGGAGATTGCATTGTACAGGTCAGAGACTTTAAGGGTTAGACTGATTCCCAGGTAAGTGAAATCTTTCTTCACCCAAGTGAAGAGAGTAGAGTCTGTCAGCTGTTCCACTCCCACCTTGGGTAGAGTCAAGTTAAGGAGGAATGCCTTGTGGAGGTTTACATGGTAGCCTGGCACTCTTTCATAGCAAGCTAGTTATTGCTGTAGGGCTTCTGGGGAGGATGTGAGTGAAGTGAGAGCAGTACATCATCAGTGAAGAGTGAAATCTTCTGGGCTTTCTGACCAAAAGGGATGCCCAAACTCTACCTGCAAGGGGTTCTATACTGAGGACAAGCAAAAGTGGGGAAAGTGGACATCCCCATTGAGTGCCACGTTCTAGCTTAAAGATGTTTGATCCTACTCTATTGACTGGCACCCTTGAGGGGATTCACATAGTTGGCTTGGACCATGGCTATGGCTTGATTGCTAATGCCAAATTTGTGGAGAGTGTGAAAAAGAAAGGACCAGTCCACCCGGTCTAGCACCAGATGTATTGCCGGAATTCTCTTTTTAGTTGCCTTTTTGACCAGGTGGACCACTCTGCACTTATTGTCATCTGTTTGCCTCCCTTTAATAAAGCCAGACTGATCTGGGTGGATCAGGTCGGGCAAAATGCCTTCTATTTGAATGGCGAGGATTTTAGTGTATAGTTTGGCATCTAAGTAGTGCAATTGGTCTGTATGAAGCACAGCAATGGGGGTCTTCTACATGTTTCGGAATGACTGTAATCAAGGCTTCAGTCATAGTGGAAGTGATCATGTGCATGGATGCCATATAGTTGAAGAAATGTGTTAGGTGTGGTATGAAGTCAGAGCTAAAGGTTTTATAGAATTGGGCTGTAAACCCATTGGGTCCTAGTGATTTGTGCAATTTAAGAGATGAGATTGCAAGTTGAACCTCCTCATCCCTAACTGGGCTACCTAGCTCCCTGTTTTGGTCCGCCGTCACTTGAGGCAATTTGACTCCTCCCAAGTATTCTGTTTGCAATATTTCACTAGGTGTCTCAGATGTGTATAGGCTCCTATAAAGGTCATGGAAAGTTTTACCTTTATCTTTTTTAGTCGTAGCCATGTCTCCTGAATCTTTGAGTAAGTAGCCAATATTGTCCTTTTCATGTTTCACTCATAATTGTTGTGCTAAATGAGTACCCAGATTTTTTCCTCATTCATATGTTGCATGTTTAAGGCAGAGCAAGTTAAACTCCACCCTATTGATGTATTTGGCATTCCATTTCCTGCTGGGAGCTGTGACCTTCCTTTGTAATGCGAATATAGGATTATTGTTATGAGCCCGCTCAGCCCCCTGGAGCTCCGCTTCAAGTACCAGTCTATTGTGGCTTTTCTGATTAGTGAGCCTGGCCAGTAGGGAAATACACCTCCCTCTAACAACTGCTTTGAACGCATCCAATGTATTCACTAAATTAGTATCTTGATGGTCATTCAACTGGAAAAACTCTCTGATGGTAGTGCGTACCTCGTCCTGAAAGAGGTGATTCCTAGTGAGAGAGCTCAGGAAGAAGCATCTGCAGAGTTTGGGAATGGGAGATACCCAACCTAGTGTAAGCTCCCTGGGGACATGGCCTGAGATTGCAATTGGGTGGAAAGTGGAAGTCGGAATGGAGTGCTCAAGGGTTTAGCTTATAAATGCATAGTCAAGTCTCGAATAGGAGCCCTGAGGATAAGAGAAAAAGGTGTAATCTCAAACAGTGGGGTGTGTCATTTTCTAGGCATTTATCAAGCCTATTGATTGAATTGATTGTTTTATGGGTTTGGTAAAGTTGCCAGTGGTTGATTGGTGTGGATGGGTGCTATCTAAGTCTGAGTCCAATCTAAGGTGTAAGTCTCCCATAAGAATAATCTTGCCTTCTGCAAAGCCACTGTACACAATCTACACAATATCTCTCACTTGACCAGTATTATCGTTCCCTCCTTGTCTGCTTTACTGTCTTTAAGGTCGAACCTAAGGAACAAATTAAAAAGGAGGGCAACTCCATTATGTTTTGTCGATGTGTAGGTTTGATAGATCAAGGGGTATGATTTGTGACATAGCCTATGATCCTCACTGCATTTGAAATGTGTTTCCTGCATGGCAACTATATTGTATCATCTATTAAATAGATACTTCCACAGTTTGTGGCGCTTAGCCGGGGAATTGGGTCCCTTGACATTCAACGTTAACGTGGTCAAAACCATGTTACAATTTGGTCAACATGTGCCTCACAAGATCTTAGTCACCAAACCGTAATTTGTGCTAACCCCCTCTAGGGTCCTTCCCCTCTCACTACCTTATCCTGCCTGGGTCCTCCCTTGCTCAGCAATCTCATGACACTCATAGGGTAACAAATACTGAACATTAAAACAATAACATTGGTGAATGTAGTCCCCAAACCTTTGCGATGTGTTAATATTGAGTCGCATAACTATATGTATTCAAGTCGTAGACCACTTTTGCATTCACGCTATGAAAAGCAATAAACACGATATCTAAGGACTGTAGCAGAGAGTAAGTCCGCCAGGTGGACGGCTTACTTAGTTGATCCTTACAAAATAAAATCTCTCCAATTGAATAGATTGAAGCCCATGTGCCCTCTCATTAGGTTGTGGCTTGTGGGGTGATATATAAGGCCAAAGTGAATATAATAATGAATGGGTAAGAACAGCTTGTTGGTCCTCACATTAGGGGCATGAGTTTAAGCGTGGGGATCCCCACCTCCCACATCGTCTGAGTCGTCGTTATGGAAGCCATTGTCCTTCGTCCATATTTGCCTTATGGGCCGCAGATGGGTCATCAGGAGTCTCTTCAGGGTGGGCTGGTGCTGGTAGCGCTATACCTAGCAGTTATGCCGGCTCCTCCAGGCCAGTGAAGTGTTTTATTTTATTTTGTTATTCAAAGGCTAGGCCAAAGGGATATGTCCATCTGTACCTGATGCAATTCTGGTGTAGTTTGCCAGTCACATGCCTAAATTGCATTCTGCGGGCCAGGGTAGCTGGTGCTACGTCTTGGAATAGAGAGCATGTTGACCCATGGAAGGTTACCTCCTCCACTTTCCTTGCCGCATGTAGAATCGCCTCTTTCACTCAATAGGAGTGCAGCTTAACCAGTGCATTCCTGGAACGCCTCTCCTCTCTCTGCAGCATAGGGCTAACCTGATGGACTTGCTCTAGCTTAAACTTAATAATACCACTGTCTCCTAGAAGTTCTGAGAACAAGCCCACCACAATGGCCTCCAAAGCCAGGCCTTCCGCCTCTCCTCTAGGTTCCACTGGCAAATATTGTTGCGTTGTGAACGATTTTCCAGATCCTCACATTTAAACATTGTGGCTTGAAGATGGGTCCTATTGTTAGTGGAGGAGCTTTCTAATTTGGTCACCTGGTGTTCAAGGGTTTGACATTTAGCTTCAGGATCAAGCTTGTGATTACAAACCGTGTCCACATCTTGCTGTAGTGTTGCTAGCTTAGAGTTAAGGTCCAAGCGTAGTGTTTCCAAGAAGGTGTCATGGGCTGTTTTGAGTGCTTCACACAATTCTTTTTTAAAGTTTCGAAGAGAGGAGAGCAAATCTTCCTTTCTTAATGGCATTTCTCTGTTTGCGTTTGCAGGCATGTGCAGGTCTCATGCCTCACTTAAATGAAAACTCAACACTCTATCGGGCTGTGATTTGTTTTGGAGGCATGTAGGAGACAAGTGGGTTTGTACCCGGGGAGGTAATAACTTCAGTTTTCCCTGGAGCCCTCCTAGTGGGGACCAAAGACGTGCAGGCAGAGATTTCAAAGCCCATCAGCAACTTCACTTAATACTCCCTGTCGGCTCATGGAAGCACCATGGGTGGAGCCTTAACCAAGAAGCGCTACATAAGGGGCTGGTTGTAAAGTGCTTTAAATGAGGAAGGTGGTCCTTTAAAAGCAGTGCGTTAGGCAGTCCATACAGTATCAGCCCTCTCCCCAGTTTGGCAGTGCCACTTCAGTAGCAGATTCTATTGCAAGGGCCACTAGTAGCCATAGAAGTAAAAATGCCACCTGTAGTCACTGCTTTGGGATAGCACTTGCCTGAGATTCTCCTGCATCCTAAGGGTGCCCCACAAGAGAAAAAGAAACCATCACCTCATTGAGGGGGTCTTCATGCTAAATTTCGGGGTGAAAAGCTGGCAGGTATAGAATGTTCCTCTACAGGCAAGTGCTGTGGGGTCTGTTGGCTATAGTTCCAAGAGGTTTACAGCATCTTATTGCTCCTACGTCTTCTACAGTCCCCCAGTGGCCCCCTGTGATCTGTCATGAACAGTATTCCATTCTCTTAATGTGCCATCGATGAGCCTGCGATGGAAACCTTCACCAGATTAATTAGCTCATGGCGCATCTGCCATGTTTAGGTCAGGCAGAGGAACTGGGCCTACAGTGCCGGGGATAGCGCGCATACAGGTTTTGATAGAAGTTTCCGTGCCGGGTCTGCCTTCAGCATGCTATGTATTTGGGGTACGGCACTGAGAGTCTCAGCTTTGGCTGGCTGGA
Source organism: Pleurodeles waltl (assembly GCF_031143425.1). Classification (NCBI taxonomy): domain Eukaryota; kingdom Metazoa; phylum Chordata; class Amphibia; order Caudata; family Salamandridae; genus Pleurodeles; species Pleurodeles waltl. The sequence goes on along the minus strand of NC_090442.1, from coordinate 368,774,043 downwards.
ATTGGCGGGGATCAGCAATAAGGTTTTAATGCTGGCAGGTAGAGAGCAGCGTCAGTGGTCATTTGGGGCCATTGAGGGCCAAGAGCTTCATCTCTCCCTCGATCGCCAACACTGGGGGAGTCTCTCAGGGCAGGGTCACTCACTATACATGAGGTGTCACTGCTTTCTTTTCGGCAGTGGGTATAGTGTACGGGTCCCCTGCAGGTCTCTGGGTGCACGGCAGTCGCTTCAGGAGAAGGGGTTGGAGCCCAGGTCTTACTGTGCTTCTGTGGGATAGGGCTTCAGTTATTTATTTGTTGTTTGCAGTGACTACGGGGTGTAAATAGCTCCCCTGAGCACCTTTTCACTGTCTTGTATTTTCTGCCCCACAATTAATTTTGTTTTGCCATCTATGGGCACGTGATAACCATTCTTACAAAGGTGAATTCAGCGAAGCCCGTTTGGATTATGTCCGAGCAGCCATGATTCTCCTGGAGCATTTTTAAAACATATTTCTTTCATACTTCATGTCCATTTTTTAACAGGTTCTCCGAAATTCCTCTATTACCAAGTTTGCTGCAGTAATTTGTGCTTGACATATAATTACCCAACTGTGCACCAGTCAAAGCATGACATGCTTAACAGTGCTTCATCAGGGGTGAATATATAAGAAAGTAGGTAGTCATTCACGCTACCAAAGTCTTTATTAAGAGCATACAGAAATTGTTCAGCTGGTCTATGCAGCAAAAAACTGAACAACACTTCAACCTTGAATGATATTAACAGTTACAGCCCTTAATGTAGAGAACAAAGGATTTGGAGTGCCACTCTTCTATTTGTGTTTAGATTTTGGGATTTTTAAGTACTTTATTCTTTTAAGTCATTGCATGTAGCTGGGTGACATCTCAATACAATTGAGGGTTACAGGTAAATTAAACCTTACAGTGAAGTTTTCATGTTGCTTACCTTTGGAATTGCTAGTGAAAATTATGTTCATAACTAAAGATTCATCAGCATGAAAAAGGAGTTCCTCTGTGTTACACCTGACATCTTTGGCATGGTATTCCCCCAGACATTTTGTATTCATTCCCCTATTTTTGCTGAAACCTTTTTTATTGGCATTAGATCTCTGTGCATGTTACCTCTGCTAACCAATGATAAAGGGCTTGTGCTCGCTCCTTCATACATGGTAAAATTGACCTACACCTAATTGATACATTTAATTTACCTATAAGTCCCTAGTAAACAGTACTACATGTTCCAAGGGCCTGTAATGTGTATGATACTAGTGGGCAGTAGCACTCATTGCGCCATCCACTGAAGTAACACAGTAAAACATGTCTCAGGCCTGGTGCCACAGACTGCAGTGCAGTTGTAAACTGCCATTTTGACCTGGCAAAATAAACCTTTTGCTATGCCTAAACCTTTTTAGGTTGAGTGCGCAAGCGCTTTTTGACCTGTTGTAAGTATTCCGTGGGCTTTTTAACCACACCCATCTCACGCCCATCACTTTCACTTGCTCGTGGGCTTGTCTTTCAAACATCCCTTGATGTCTTTGGTAAATGCTTTAAGTTCGTCCTGCCTTGGGGAGGTTTTGTTACCACAATGCAGACTGACTCTGTTACATGTATTATTGCACGAATGCGCTCACAGTGCTCACAACACAAAACATCGCGAACACTATCTGTCGTATTGAAGCACTGGTCACATTGTTCACACTGTTACCTGATCTGAGTAATTTCTTTTGGCTCTCTCCTTCACGCTCCCTAGCTGTCACAAAAACACTTTTAATTGATAAATGCTTTACGTAAAAAAATCAGAAATCCTCAAAGCAGCTCTACTGACACAGCAGGAGAGCCGATACTACAATATTCACTGCACTCGGGAAACTTGCCCCATAATGCTTTGCAGGTTATTACTTTTACAAAACATTTTTGCTCTTAACAGCCTGTGTTGGTCCTAGAACAATTGTACCACACCAAAAAAAATTCACAACAATGTGCTCTTTCTGTCTACATCATCTCGGTTAGTGGGGACCCCAAAATAATAACCCTTCCCACCATTGAGAGTCTTTTTAGGCGCTCTCATGGTTGTAACTTTTGTTTACGGCTGGGAGTAGTTTGTGTTTTAAAGACTGTATTTGTAATTTAATTGCAGTATGCCTGCTTGTCCTTAAATGTGTAATGTGCTATTCCCCCTAGGGGCTAAATATATGGTTACAGTCTGTTACTTTCTGACATTTTCTTTTCATGTGGTTATATGCTCTTTAGCGGCTAACTATATGGTTGCATGACAGTTTCTTAAAAATGCTTTTCTCATTGTGGTGTCCTCTGTTCTGAGCATTACAGTCTAATGCCTAAAGTTTATTTCTGATAAAGGTTTTTTATGGCTTACATGATAATTGTATATGTTTTATTAATATTTCCTTATTGCAGTTATGACCATGATTCAGGCCAATTTAACATCCTTATTACACTATGACTGTTTGAACACTCTTGATATGTTTGGGTGACCCTTTTAGTTTATTTCTCTTGTTACTCCTCTGTGGCTATCATGTGTCTTTTTTGGGGAATTGTGGTAACCAGCCAGCAACTCTGATAGTGGAGTGGTGAAAGTGGTCTTCTAATGGAATTAGCGTGGCAGAATTAAATTAGGATGTGAAATGGCAACATTTTAATTTTTGGCTGCAGATAGAGGAAGAAGGTAAATGGAAGTGCTTTAGTTATATGCAGGGCCACTGGAATTATGTGGCAGGAAAAGACCAAATTATGAGGCAGGATTGACCTATTTATGTGGCAAGAAAAGTCCAATCGTGAATTTACACTGCCAATAGCTCTAGCTCAAGCAAATGTGATGCCTATTGTATTGCATTGCAAATGCTTGTTAATAATTATGGACCTCATTAGAACCCTGCGGTAAAGTCCGATGACCGCCGTGCTGACGGCCGCCAACATACCGTGTCCGCGGAGGAAATCTGCTACGGGTATTATGACCCACACTTAGAAATCCTCCACAAAACAGACACCCATACAAGTCCGCCACACCAAAGGTCAGTGATAAACTGGCAATAGCAAAACCCACACCGTCACGCCAACAGGAATATGCCCACACTATCACGACCCACGAATCAATGCGGCAGTCATTCAACCGCTGTAGTCCATTGGCGGTATACACCGCCGCTCTCAAAATACACACACACTTACAAAACTACACCACATTGGACAATTCAAAATACACACACCTGACACACATACACACACCACACCCACATACCCACACAACTATAAAACACACACCCACATAACCCACAACCTCTTACAGCGACATTTTCGGAAGAAGCAGAGAGAGAGAATAGCAAAGACAACACCAGCATCCAGAGGCACACAACACCATTACTCATACACCATCCACGCACAAAACACCACACACCCCAACACATCACACCACACCAACCATCACCTCACGCATCACTCACACCACATCATGGCACCTCAAAGGCACCACAGGTTTTCTGAGGAGGAGCTCAGGGTCAAGGTGGAGGAAATCATCTGGGTAGAGCCACAGCTATTCGGATCACAGGTGCAGGAGACATCCATAGCAAGGAAGATCGAGCTATGGCGGAGAATTGTCGACAGGGTCAACGCAGTGGGACAACATAGAAGAACACGGGATGACATCAGGAAGAGGTGGAACAACCTACTGGGAAAGGTGCTTTCCGTGGTTTCAAGAAACCAGATAGCAGTACAGAGGACTGGCAGTGAACCCCCACCTCCTCCCCCACAACTAACAACATGGGAGGAGCAAGTCTTGGTGATCATGCATCCTGAGGGCCTCGCAGGAGTAGCAGGAGGACTGGACTCTGGTAAAGCAAATCTATACTATGATATCCTCCCAACCCAACCTGCATGCCATCACAAACCCCTACCCTCACACCCATCACCCCAAAACCTCACATATATCCCACTATCAAAACCCGCACATCCCAATACCAAGCCCTGCATGCAACACCAAAGCATGGACCCCCAACACAGACCTGCATGGACACCTTTACCACAGCATACCCAGTAGAGACACTCACCCAGCCCACAAAATCACCACTCACTCAAGGCCAAGCTGACAGGAAAATCACAACCATACAGGTAAACACATCCATTCACAAGATGGCACATGCAGATACAATAACAATGCATTTACACCCCAACAGGACTGCTACACAACGTCACCGGACAAGAGGTGCCAGCCATATTCAGTCCCCCCACAGAAGAGGCCCACAGTGATGACAGCAGCTCTGCACGCCTGGATCAAGATGACCAGCCCGGCACATCAGGGACCTCTGCCACAGTCCCAAACCATCACTGAACCTCCCCCTCAGGAAACACCAGCACAGCACCCACCCAGCCGGCCCATCCCTCTGTCCCCAGGACACGTCAATCAGCAGTGTGTCCACCACTACAGGGACCCCAGGCAACACCACTAACACAGGACGATCAGGGACCTGGGGTCAGTGGCAGTGGGCACACGGTTCAGGGGTCAGAGGCACAGGACAACAAGGAAGCTGGGAGGACTGCTGTGCGACAGGGGGAGGACAGGCCCAGGGAACCCACTCTCCACGAGGCACTCTCAAACATCATGGGAGCATACCACCATTCCCAGGAGACCATGGGCACGGTACTGGCCAAGTTTCAGGAGACCCAGCGGCTGCAGGAGGAACAGTACCTGGGGATCAGGGAGGACTTGAAGTCCATTAACACCAGCCTGGTCACCATTGCAGGGGTGCTGGCAGACATGGCCAATGCCATGAGGGAGACAGTGGCATACCACCGGGCCTCTGACACAGGCCCAACAGATGAACAGCCTTCCACATCCGCCGGCGCTAGTGGCCAGGAGCTCCCGCCACAGGACCAACAGGCCACCAGCACCCCACCCCCTGCAGAAGGAGAACCATCCCGCATACGGTCCCTGCGATCCAGGCAGAAGACAGAGAACATTGCCAAGATCCCCACCAGGAAATAAGACTCTCCTGATTGTCACCCTTCTGTCACACTCTGTCACCCTGTCCACCTTGAACTGCCATTGCTCCACTTCTCATGCCCCCTTGGACATTGCACCTGTGATACCAAGAGACTGGACTCTATCCTGGACATTCCTCCAAGATCACACCAGCCCATTGCACATACCCCTCTACTTATTAGCACTGAAATAAACACCCTTGAATCACAAAACAATCTGGAGTCAGTCTGTACTTTCACAAATGTATTATTACAACTTCTTCGACAAATAGCAATGTTAATGTTCATTTGCACACACAAATGAACATCAACAGAACAAACATAGCAGAAGGCAGAATGAAGTAACCAGATCTGTGAAAAGGAAAGCCAAAGTGAACTGTCAGGGTCCATACACAGAGGTTAAAAGGCTGATTTATACAATGTCCTACATTAGTCAGATATAAGATAAGCAGTACCAGTCTCTTACCTGTGTCTCACTGGAAGTACTGCATGATGATGTTGTTTCGGTTGTCAATATCTTCTTCCTCTGCCTCCTCTTCCTCACTGTCCACAGGCTCCACAGCTGCCACAAGACCAACATCAGGCCCATCCTCCGGCAAAAAAGGCACCTGGCGTCGCAAAGCCATGTTGTGTAACATACAGCATGCCACGATGATCTGGCACACCTACTTCCGTGAGTAGTATAGGGAGCCACCTGTTAGATGGAGGTACCGGAATCTGGCCTTCAGGAGGCCGAAAGTCCGCTCAATAATACGCCTAGTTTGCCCATGTGCCTCATTTTAGCATTCCTCTGCCCTTGTCCTGGCATTCCTCACTGGGGTCAGTAGCCATGAGAGGCTGGGGTAACCAGAGTAACCTGCAAATGTCGAGGGATATCTGTTAGACGCACACCAACCCTTAGGGACTACCCCATACCCAGACACCTATTCATATTGTGTGGGAACCTTGGGCTCACCTATTAGCCACACCCGGTGCCTCTGGAGTTGGCACATCACATAAGGGATGCTGCTATTCCTCAAAATGTAAGCATCATGTACAGAGCCAGAACACTTCGCATTCACATGAGAGATGTACTGGTCTGCCAGACACACCATCTGCACATTCATTGAATGGTAGGTTTTTCGATTTCTGTACAGCTGTTCATTCCTGCGGGGGGTACAAATGCCACATGTGTACCATCAATGGCACCAATGATGTTGAGGATATGTCCCAGGGCATAGAAGTCCGCTTTCACTGTGGCCAAATCCTCCACCTGGGGGAAAACTATGTAGCTGCGCATGTGTTTCAGCAGGGCAGATAACACTCTGGTCAACATGTTAGAGAACATTGGCTGAGACATCCCTGATGCCATGGTCACTGTTGTTTGAAAGGAACCACTTGCCAGGAAATGGAGCACTGACAGGACCTGCACTAGAGGGGGGATACCTGTGGGATGGCGTATAGCTGACATCAGGTCTGGCTCCAATTGGGCACACAGTTCTTGGATTGTGGCACGATCAAGTCTGTAAGTGATAATGATGTGTCTGTCTTCCATTGTTGACATGTCCACCAGGGGTCTTTACACCGCAGGATGACGCCATCTCATCATCTGCTCCAGCGGATGTGCCCTATGGAGGAGAACGGTGAGCAGAGGTTCATGTACCACATAGGTTGCACAAGTGTTTTTGCTCTAATGTGAGTAAATCCGTGTGTGGCGTTGTCTGTCCATATTTCTGCCCAAATGTGCAGTGACACAGTTAGGTGCCATGCCATGTGCCACCCTGAAATGGCAGCTGCCTGACCTGTAAGGAGGGACAAGGGGAAGTGAGGTAACTGCGCTGGCATTGTGCAGCGTCGCGGTAGGCGGTCGAAGACTGCCGCGCGATTCAGCATTGGTTATCATTGGGCCCTATGGGTTCCAGGAGCCAATGACGATATATGCTGGCGGTGACAGTACGCACCGCCGCAGACGTGACCGCCATTTTCTATCTGTTCACTCACTTGATACCTGACCTTCAACAGGAGAGGACCTACACTGCAAGTGCTGCTCTGACCAGTGTCTGGAAGCGACAATGGCTCGAGTGTCTGGGGAAAGGGCCCCTGCCTTCACTTCCGAGGAGTTGGAGACACTAGTGGATGGGGTCCTCCCCCAGTACACACTACTCTACGGTCCTCCAGACAAACAGGTGAGTATACTGTGAGCATGATGCATGGGCCATGAATGTATGGAGTGGTGTGGATGGAAGATACATGTGGGATTGGGGGCTGAGGGCTGCATGAGAGGATGGTAAGTGTATGTGTGTCACGGCATGGGTGGGAAGTGGTGGGCAATGAGTATGACGAACCGGACGGGTGAGTAATTTCCTATCATGCTATACCTTTCCTCTAGGTCAGCGCCCACCAGAAGAAGGGTATTTGGTGTGCCATCGCCATGGAAGTGCGGACCCTGGGGGTCTATCATAGATGGGGCACCCACTGCCGCAAGAGATGGGAGGACCTGCGCCGCTGGAGCAAGAAGACGGCGGAGGCCCAGATGGGGATGGCATCCCAATGTGGAAGGGGTGCCCGTCGCACCATGACCCCCTGATGTTCCGGATCCTGGCTGTGGCATATCCGGAGTTGGATGGGCGTTTGAGGGCAGCACAGCAGCCACAAGGGGTGAGTACAGTCTCATTCAGCTGACTCTGCGCGCTTTACGAGGTGTCTGGGTGGGGGATGTGGGCTGTGGGTTCCCCTAGGCCAGGGCGAACTTGGTAGGGTAGGTCCCTTGTTAGGCAGACTATGTGGCACTCCAACCCCAATAGTGTTAGTGGCCATCTACAAATAGTCATCCTTCTGTGGGTTCCAGGTGTGCAGCAAATGGGGTTAGGCATAGTCCCCCATGGGCTGGTGTTTTTCCTACTAACTGCTAGTGCATGGCCTAGTGCATAGGGATGCTCCCTGTGTGTTGTGTCCTCCAACGGTAGGGGTGTTGCTGGCATTGACCATGTGTCTCCTCTGTCTTTCCTCCCCCTCTTGTTTTGTCACCCTGTCCTTGTGTGCATTAGCATCATCTGGCGGAGGAGCAGAGGCACCGGAGATAGAGGGAGCTGCATCCCACATGGCCAAGGAGGGTGAATGTACGGAGTCTGAAGGCACCAGTGGGACGGAGGACGAGGGGAGCTCCACGACGGGGACACAAGGGGACACCAGTGACAGCGACCTCTGCTCTGATGGGAGCTCCCTTGCCCACCGCAACAACAGGTACAGCTGCCACCCCTGGGGAGTGCAAAGCCACAGACTCTCAAGTGTGTGGTCTGCCCACTGCTTGGTCCTGGGGAGTGCAAAGCCACAGTCTCTCAAGTGGATGGCTTCTCCACTGGTTCTGGAGGGGTCCTTGTGCCCAGTGTGCTTCATCCTGACAAGGAGGGGCTGAGTGGATGGCTTCTCCACTGGTTCTGGAGGGGGCATTGTGCCCAGTGTGCTTCACCCTGCTAAGGATAGTGATAGTGGATGCATTTCTACACTGGTTCTGGAGGGGACATTGTGCCCAGTCTGCTTCATCCTGCCAAGGATAGTGATAGTAGATGCATTTCTCCACTGGTTCTGAAGGGGGCATTGTGCCCAGTCTGCTTCATCCTGTCAAGGATAGGGTGAGTGGATGCATTTCTCCACTGGTTCTGGAGGGGGCCTTGTGCCCAGTGATGCTGCACTTGGGTTGTGGCAGTTCACATTCCCTCACCTGGGTGTCTGAGGCACAGGATTTGCAGGGAACAGGTAGCATGATACTCCATGGAGGCAGGGGCAGACTCCATCCTGCGGCGACTAAGGCCGGAAACTGGTGGTAGTGCCGGTGCTGGTGGTAGTGCCGGTGCTGGTGGGGGTGCTTCAATTGATGGTGGGAGGCTCCAGGCCATCTCCTGCAGCCTCAGACGGCTTCCCATTAGGGATGCTGCTGCTGACATTTGTTGTGGCACCGACTGGGCATGTGGTGGTACAGATAGTGGTGCAGGTGGAAGTGCTAGCAGCGGGGCCTGCGGCGGGGATGCTGCCGGTGCTGGCCGTGGTGCAAGTGCTGGTAGTGGTGGAGGGAGTCACCAGGCCGTCTCCTGCAGCCTCAGATGGCTGCCCACTGGGGATGCTGCTGCTGACAGTTGTTGTGGCATCGGCGGTGCAGGTGGCGGTGCAGGTGGCAGTGCCAGCAGCGGTGCTTGCCGCTGTACAGGTTGCGGGGCTGTCAGTACTCATGGTGGGCACCAGTCCCTCACCTGGAGCCTCAGAGGCCTGGAGTGCCTTGCCTTGGGTTTTCTTCCCCTTCCCCACCTTGGCAGATGCTGCTGGGACCTTGGACTGGCAGCTTGAGTTTAGGAGGAGGCCTTGCTGGGTGGGTCATGCTCCTTGGCCATGCTGCATGCTGGCCCCTTCTTCACCTTGGCAGGTGGCGGAATGGGTTTGTCCTTTGCAGGTGTCCGTGGCACACTGGCAGCCCTGATGGGTACCCCCTTTGATCCTCTGGGACTTGTAGGTACCACAGCGCCCGCCGACTCAATGGCTGAGGTGCTGGCCTGGGATCTGGACACCCTGGCCCGAGGGGAAGGATGGGGGAGAGGTGTAGGGAAGAGGTCAATGTTTGCCAGGAAAAGTTTTTTAGACACACTGGGACTGTAAGATGGAGAGGGTTTGGGAGTGGAGGAAGAGAGAGTGGTTGTACGAGGTGTACGTCTGCAGAGTTTGGGTGAAGGTACATGGGCTAGATGCTGTTGTGAGGTGGATGGCTGTTGGGTGGGTGGGTGTTTGCGTTTGTGTACTTTGGGAGGAGGGGTCACAGACACACTGGGAGAGGACCCAGGGGATGTGTGCATGGTTGTGGGGGTGGTGACTGCTTCTGAGTTGTAATGGGCGTGCTGGTGATGGAGGTAGTGGATGAAGATGTCGTGCATGCAGATGTGAGTGTAGACACTACTGGGAGGGAGGTGGACGAGGAGGAGGAGGGTGACACGGTTGAGGCAGTGGATGTTGGTGTGTTTGCATGGGCATGGTGCTTATATGAGTGCCTCTGAGATGAAGTGTGGTGCTTATGTTTGCCTGAGCCACTTTTGTGTGGTGATTTGGGTGCATGATGGTCTGAGGGTGTGCTTGGGATAGGCTGAGATAGAGGGGATTGGGTGTGGGTAGTGGAAGTCGGAGGGGAAGGCTGGACACAGGGACAATAGCTGCCATCAGTGCTGAGGCCAGAGCCTGAAATGCTCTTTGTTGGGCCGCCACACCAGAGTCTATGCCCTCCAGGTATGTATTTGTTTGTTGCAAATGCCTTTCGACGCCCTGGATGGCTTTCAGAATGGTTGACTGCCTAACAGTGAGGGATCTCAGGAGGTCAATAGCCTCCTCACTGTGGGCAACAGGGCTGACTGGTGCAGGGCCTGAGGTGCATGGGGCGAAGGAGATGCCCACCCTCCTGGGTGGGTGGTGCTGGTAGGGGGGGCGGCTGTACCTGTTGTTTGGGTGGGCACAGAGGTGTCTGCCACCACCAGGGAGCTTCCATCAGAGGAGGAGTCGCTGTCAGGGGTCTCCCCTCCTTTCCCCGTCATGGAGCTCCCCTTGCCCTCCGTCCCACTGGTGCCTTCACCCTCGGTGGATTCGGCCTCCAGGCCCATGTGGGATGCAGCTCCCTCTGTCGCCGGTTCCTCTGCTCCTCTGCCAGATGATGCTAATGCACACAAGGACAGGGTGACAAAACAAAAAAAGGGAAGGGAAGAGACAGAGGATACACTTGGTCAATGCCAGCAACACCACTACCGTTGGCATACACAACACACAGGTAGCCACCCAATGCACTAGGCCATGCCCAACAATTTACTGAGACAGTCACCAGCCCATGGGGTACAATGCCTAATGCCAGTATCTGCACACCTGAAACCCACAGGACCCTGCACAGTAGTAGAGGGCCACTTACACCATTGGGGTAGGAGTGTGCCAGAGCCTGAACAATAAGGGACCTACCCTGCCATGATCGCCCTGAACAATAAGGGACCTACCCTGGCCTAGGGGCACCCACAGCCCACATCCACCACCCAGCTACCTCCTAAAGCACGCAAAGTTAGCTTTCAGAATCTGTACTGACCCCCTTGTGGCTGCTGTGATGCCCTCAAGTGCCCATCCAACTCCGGATAGGCCACCGCCAGGATGTGAAACATCAGGGGGGTCATGGTGCGACGGGCACCCCTTCCACGCTGGGAGGCCAGCCTCAGCTGGGCTTCCGCCATTTTCTTGGTCCAGCGGCGCAGGTCCTCTCATCTATTTTGGCAGTGGGTGCTCCAACTGTGATAGACCCCCAGGGTCTGCACCTCCTTGGCGATGGCACGCCAAATACCCTTTTTCTGGTTGGCGCTGACCTGGAGGGAAAAGACTGCAGAAAAGGAAATTACTCACCCGTCTGGACCGTCATACTCATTGCCCAACAGTTCCCACCCATGCCCTGACGCACATACACCGACCATCTCTCATGCAGCACTCAGGCCAGGACGCTCAGCACCCCCCAACATGTGGCTTACATCCACACCACTCCAAACATGCATTGCCCACACATCATGCTCACAGTGTACTCACATGTTTGTCTGGAGGACCGTAGAGTAATGTGTACTGGGGCAGAACCCCATCCACCAGTTTCTCCAACTCCTCCGCAGTGAAGGCAGGGGCACTTTCCCCAGACACATGAGCCATTGTCGCTCCCAGCAGCACTTGCAGTGTAGGTCCTCTCCTGTTGTAGGTTAGGTAGCAAGTGAGTGAATAGTTAGAAAATGGCGGTGATGTCCGCGGCGGTGCGTACCGTCACCACCGGCGTACATCGCCATTGGCTCCTGGAGCCCAATATTTAACCAATGCGAATCTGCGCAGTAGTCATCGACCGCCTACCACAATGGCGCAAAGCGCCAGCGCACTTACCTCATTTCCACTTGTCCCTCCTCTCAGGTCAGGCAGCCGCGATTTCAGGGGGCACAGGGCATGGCACCTAACTGCATCACAGCAGAGATTGGCACATCAACTGACTCTAGACTTCACATACTGCTTCTGTAAAGTAAATACAGCAACATTAGTGCAATATATGTGGAAAATATGACCCTCTGCTCACCGTTCTCTTCCATAGGCTACAACCGCTGAGGAAGATTATGAGATGGTGGCATCATCCGGTGTACAGACCCCTGGTGGACCTGTCGACAATGGGGGATGGACACATTATCATCACATACAGACTTGATTGTGCTACAATCCAAGAACTGTGTGCCCAATTGGGGATAGACCTGATGTCAGCCATTCATCAGCCCACAGGTATCCCCCCTCTAGTGCAGGTCCTGTCAGTGCTCCATTTCCTGGCAAGTGGTTCCTTTTAAACTACAGTGGCCATGGCATCAGGGATGTCTCAGCCCATGTTCTCCAACGTGTTGACCAGAGTGTTGTCTGCCCTGCTGAAGCACATGCGCAGCTACATCGTGTTCCCCCAGGTGGATGAATTGGCTGCAGTGAAGGCTGACTTTTATGCCCTGGAACATATCCCCAACATCATTGGTGCCATTGATGGTACACATGTAGCATTTGTCCCCCAAGGAGAAATGAACAGGTTTACAGGAATAGAAAAAGATATCACTCGATGAGTGTGCAGATGTTTTGTTTGGAGGACCAGTACATCTCCCATGTGAATGCCAAATATCCTGGCTCTATGCATGATGCATTTATATTGAGGAATAGCAGCATCCCATATGTGATGGGCCAACTCCAGAGGCACTGGGTGTGGCTAATAGTTGAGCCAAAGGTCCCCACCGAGTATAAATTGGTGTCTGGGTATGGGATTGTCCCTAAGGGTTAGTGTGTATCTAACAGTTGTCACCCTATATTTGCAGGTGACTCTGGTTACCCTAACCTCTCCTGGCTGCTGGCCCCAGTGAGGAATGCCAGGACAAGGGCAGAGGAACGTTACAATGAAGCACATGGGTGTACAAGGAGGATAATTGAGAGAACCTTCAGCCTCCTGAACGCCAGAATCCGGTGCCTCCATCTGACAGGTGGCTCTCTGTACTACTCACCCAAGAAGGTGTGCCAGATCATCGTTGCATGTTGCATGGTGCACAACCTGGCCTTGAGACGCCAAGTGCCTTTTCTGCAGGAGGATGTGCCTGGAGATGTCTTGTGGCAGCGGTGGAGCCTGTGGACAGTGATGAAGAAGAGGCAGAGGAAGAAGATGTTGACAACAGAACAAATATTATACAGCAGTACTTTCAGTGACACACAGGTAAGATTCTGTAACTTCACTTAACATTTCAGTAATCTGTTGGACATTGTACATGGCAGCCTCTTGGCCTATGTCTATGGCCACTGACTGTTCCCTTTGGATCCTCTATTTTCAGATCTGTGTGCCCCATTCTGGCTCCTGCTATATGTACTGCTGCCCACCAAAGGTCATCCTGTAGTATATTTCACTGTTGCAATGCCTTGAGAATGTTGTACTAATATATTTGAGATTCATTACACTGACTCCAGTATGGTATTTGTTTCAAGGGTGTTTATTTATGTGCCAGTAAGTATAAGGGTATGTGCAAGGGGCTGGGGTGATGGAGGAATGTCCAGTCTCTTGGTATCACAGGTGCATTGTCCAAGGGGGCATAGGAAGGGGAGCAATGGCAGTTCAAGTTAGACTGGGTAACAGAGTGGGACAGAAGGGTGACTATCAGGAGAGTCCTATTTCCTGGTGGGGTTTTGGCAATGTTCTCTGTCTTCTGCCTGGATCGCAGGGACCGTTTGTGGGGTGGTTCTCCTTCTGTAGGGGGTGGGGTGCTGGTGGCCTGTTGTTCCTATGGCAGTCCCTCCGGTCCACTAGCGGCGCCGGAGGTGGAAGGCTGTTTCTCGGTTTGGCTAGTGTCAGGCAGCCTTTGTTGTGCCACTGCCTCCCTCATGGTCCTGCCCATGTCAGCCAGCACCCCTGCAATGGTGACCAGGATGGTGTAGATTATTGTTAGGTCCTCCCTGATCCCCAGGTACTGTCCCTCCTGCAGCCGCTGGGTCTCCTGCAACTTGGCCAGTACCTGGCCCATGGTCTCCTGGGAATGGTGGTATGGTCCAAGGATGTTGGAGAGTGCCTCATGGAGAGTGTGTTCCCTGGGCCTGTCCTCCCCCTGTCACACAGCAGTCCTCCCATCTTCCCTGTTGTCCTGTGCCTCTGTCCCCTGAACTGTGTGCCCACTGCCACTGACCCCAGGTACCTGATCATCCTGGGTTTGTGGGGTTGCCTGGGGTCCCTGTAGTGGTGGACATACTGCTGATTGATGTGTCCTGGGGACAGTGGCATGGGCTGGCTGGGTGGATACTGTGCTGGTGGCTGGTGTTTCCTGAGGGGGGCAGCTCTGTGGTGGGTTGGGACTGTGGCAGGGGAACCGACTGTCCAGAAGCCCCGGATGGGCCAGGTTGGTCATCCTGATCCAGGCATGCGGAGCTGCTGTCATCACCGTGGGCCTCTTCGGGGGGGGACTGGATGTAGATGCCACCTCCTCTCTAGTGACGTTGAGTAGGGGTCCTGTTGGGATGCAAATGCATTGTTAATGTATCTGCGTGTGCCATCTTGTACATGGGTGTGTTTCCCTGTATGATTGTGCTTTCCCTGTTAGCTTGGCCTTGTGTGGGTGGTGAATTTGTGAGCTGGCTGAGTCTCCCTATTGGGCATGCTTTGGTGATGGGCGTCCATGCAGGTCTGTGATTGGTGTCCATTCATTGGTGTTGCATGCAGGGCTTGGTATTGGGATGGGTAGGTTGTGATGGTGGGGTATATGTGAGGTGATGGAGTGATAGGAGTGAGGTTAAGGGTGGGGGTATGTAATGGCATGCAGGTAGGGTGGGGGATGTAGTAGTAAAGATCTGACTTACCAGAGTCCAGTCCTCCTGCTACTCCTGCGAGGCCCTCAGGATGCATTATTGCCAAGACTTGCTCCTCCTATGTTGTAAGTGGTGGGGGAGGAGGAGGGGGTCCACCGCCAGTCCTCTGTACAGCAATCTGGTGTCTTGCAACCACGGAACACACCTTCCCCCGTAGGTCGTTCCACCTCTTCCTGATGTCATCCCTAGTTCTGGGGTGCTGTCCCACGGCTTTGACCCTGTCCACGATTCCCTGCCATAGCTCCATCTTCCTTGCAATGGAGGTCTGCTGCACCTGTGATCCGAATACTGTGGCTCTACCCGGATGATTTCCTCCACCATGACCCTTAGCTCCTCCTCTGAAAACCTGGGGTGTCTTTGGGATGCCATGGATGTGGTATGAGTGATATGTGTGAGGATGTGTGGGGTGATGTGTGGGGTGATGTGTTGTGGTGTATGCTGTGAGGTACGTGAATGGTGTATGGGTGAAGGTATTTTGTGCCTCTGATTGAGTGGGTGCTCCTTGCTTGTCTCTCTCTGCTTGCTATCTTTTATTTCACTATAAGAGGTTGTGGGTATTGTGTGGTGTGTTTTATATTGGATTGGGTGTGTGGGTGTGGTGTGTGTATGTGTGTCAGTTGTGTGTATTTTGAATTGTCCAATGTGGTGCAGTTTTGGAAGTGTGTGTGTATTTTGAGCGCGGCGGTATGTACCGCCAATTGTTTACCGCAATTGAAAGACCGCCGCGGTGATTCGTGGGTCGTGATACTGTGTGCGTATTCCTGTTGGCATAACGGTGTGGGTTTTGCCATTGCCAGTTTATCACTGACCTTTGGTCTGGCGGACTTGTGTGGGTGTCTGTATTGTGGGGGAGTTATATGTGTGGGTCATAATACTCGTGGCGGATTACCGCTGCGTTCATGGTATGTTGGCGGCTGTCAGCATGGCGGTAGGTGCCATTTACCGCCAGGGTTGTAATGAGGGCCTATGTAACTTAATTTTCTTTACAGGTATCTACTAACAACTACAAATACATTGACAGATCACACACCTACATAATACCACATCAGCAGGTCAAATACATCTATCAGCTCCAAAGTTATGACATTGATTGTTGAAAAACTTAAATAAATATTTTGAAGTGTATTAAGATTGAGATGTATCACACATGCACTTTACTTAGATTAATAAATCAATTTAAAAATGTTACATCAACAATCGTGTGTTTTCTTTCCCATTATTGCCAAAAAATGCTAAAGTGAAGGGTTAAGTTGACAGCAGTGGTCTGTCCTATGTTCTCATTCTGGCTTCTCCATCTGACCACACTGAGGGCCTGATTACAACCTTGGCGGAGGAGATTTCTCCATACCAAAAGTGACAGATATCCCGTCTGCCGTTTGAACAATTCCATAGAATATAATGGAACCTGTAATAGGGCTGGCAGGATATCTTTCACGTTTGGGACGGAGTAGTCCCCTCCGTCAAGATTGTAATGAGGCCCTGAGTGTTCCTGGGTAAATCACCTTGGCTTCTGCTGCTTAGTGTCCTTATCTGCCAAAATCCAGGGGATCCTGTAAACATTTTAGTTTTAAACTCTTTGTAAACAAGCTGACCATATACAAACTAGGAGTATTTACTCTAAAATCTACTAACAAAACATACTATTGCTGCAGTAAAGTTTCAGCATTTGGTGCTGCAGTTGGAAAGAACACTATGGTGGTCATTATGACATTGGCAGTCAGGTGACTGCCACGCCGGTGATGGTGGTAGTACCGCTGCAAGGCCAGCAGTAATGACCATGCTGGTGATCCCTCCCATAGACAGCCAATGTACAACCCAAACCACCAGTGCAGTACGACCACTGAACACGGCGGTAGCAATCTCCAGGCAGGCAGAAGACAAGGATCAGCCCACCATATTATGACATAGCATACCGCCAGGATTTCCGGGGCAGTAGCAACGCCACCAAAAGCCTGGCGGAAACACATCATATAAAAGGAGACACTCACCTCCAGGGACACAGAGGAGTCCACAGCCGCCATGGAACCAGGACTGGAAGTCTTCCTGCTGCTGTACCATGCCATGGCCGTCCAGGAGCACCAACGCTGATGAAGATGACAGCGGTGAGTACAGCCGTCTAGCACACAAGGGAGGGAGGGGAGAGCAACACACACACACACGGACAATACACACCATACACACACACACACACCACAAACCCAGAACTATCTGCAGAGTAAATCGACAGTAACAGAACCCAGGAGCAAAGAAAGCTGGGACATATTCCTCGGTTCCAACTACTGTAATCCTGTTGAATGAAGAGCCCAAATCCAATTAAAACAAATACATATTTACAGGCAGGGCCATTGGCCAGTCCAAAGTCTGAATAAGCCCACCGGGCAAAGTTCAAGGCCCAACTTGACTCTTGACAATATGGGGACTCCACTGTGCAGGGGCATCCTGTTGGAAATAGGCACCTCAGGGGGTTTAGGGGTGGGTAGGCTTCCTTTTGGGAGGAGGGGTCCTTGGGTTTGGGTTTGGGAGTGGGCAGGTCTTTACCCTTCTGTTTTGGGGGTGGAAGAGTGGACTCTTAGTGGCAGCTGAAATCTTAGGGGGTGGAACAGGGCTCGATTTGGTGCAGGAGGTACTGGGCTTGGGGGTGGGACTTTTCTCTTATAGGCAGGACGGGGGAGGCAGAGGGAAGAGGTCAAGGCAGGAAAGGAAAAGCTTCTGAGGACCAATGGGGTGGGTGTGGGATGAGGTATGGGACTGGAGGGTGAGAGAGTGGTTGTAGGAGGAAGAGGTGTGCTGGACGTGGGTGCAAGTGCATGGACAGTGTGCATGTGTGAGGTGAATGGCTGTTGGGGGTCTGAGTGTGAGCATTTGCGTGTCTTTGGAGGGAGGCAGACAGGGTGGGGGAAGTCAAACAGGACATGTGGATGGATGTTGTGGTGGTGTCTGCAAATGAGGTGGGTGTGCTGCATGAGGTGGTGATGGTGGTGGTGGTGACTGCGCATGTGGTGTGTGGGGTGCATGCCTGCGGGTCTGCTGTTGTGGTGACTGTGGGCAAGGCTGTGCAGGTGGCAGGATCTGGGACTTTTGATGCTGTGCATGCAGGTGTGAGTGCTGATGTGACTGTGAGGGAGGAGGGGGAGAAAGTGGAGGCAGTGGCTTATGTGTGTGCATCTGTGTATTGACTGTGTGTGTGCTTGTGGACTGAAGTGTGTTGCCTGTGTTTTCTGTGCGAGTCTTGTCTGTTGTTTTGGGTGCATGCTTGTCAGAATGTGTGTGTGTGGAATGGGTTTAGGGAGAGGAGACTGGGACTGGGACGAGGTAGTTAAAGGGGGGAAGGAAGAAACAGGGACACTGGCTGTTGTCCGAGAGGAGGCCGGAGCCTGAAATGATCTCTGTAGGGCCGCCAAGCCACCGTGAATGCCCTCCGGGAAGGCAATGGATTGCAGCATCTGGGATGCCAGCCCCTGGATGGCATTCACTATGGTTGACTGCCCTACAGAGTTGGCTCTCAGGAGGTCAATAGCCTCCTATCTGAGGGCAGCAGGGCTGACTGGTGCAAGGCCTGAGGTGCTTGGGGCGAAGGAGACACCCACCCTCCTGGGTGAGCGAGCACGGGCAACTGGGTGGGGGGCTACTGGGAGGGCGGTGCTGGTACGGGGGTGGCGGAAGATCTTGTAGCTGGGGTGGTCCCAGAGGGGTATGCCACCACCAGGGAGCTCCCTTCAGAGAAGGATTCAGAGTCAGTTGTATCAGCTCCTGTCCCCCGTGTTGCTCCCTCCGTTCTTCTGGCCCCCTCAACGTCTGTGGACCCTGCCTCCTGGGTCCCGTGGGCAGCAGCTCCCTCACTTGCCGTTGCCCTTCTCCTTTGCCAGATGATGCTAATGCACACATGAACTGCATAACAAAAGGAGAGGGAGGGAGAAAGAAAGGGAGCACAGGGTTAATCACAGCACAGATGGCATACACATCACTATCAATCGCTATCACTCACTGGGACTAAGAATGGGCAGTATGGACCACACTGGCATACCATTGGCTAGGTAATACCACAGGTAGGACCTAAACACTGCCATCTGCACAAAAACTGGGCAAACTAAGCCCTGTCTGCCACAGAAAGCCAGCTACATAGCTTTCAAAAATATGCATTACACCCAAAATACCTAAACTGGACCATGCAGCAATTATTGGGGCATCCACCGACGAGAACACTGCACCCAAATCCCATGACAGGCAACAAATGATGGTTGTCACGCACACTCTACTCACCCCCTTGTGGCTGCTGTGATGCTCTCAAGTGCCCATCCAGCTCTGGGTAGGCCAACACAAGTATGCGGGCCATTGGGGGGGATCAGGTTCCGACAGGCATGCCTCCCACCATGACGCCTAGCACCGGCGGAGTGAGGTCACTTCACCTGTCCCTTCATACACAACAGGTGGTTGCCATTTCCTACTGCCAGTACACATGTATTGATTTAAAAGTTTGTTATTGGTGTCGACTGTACACACCTAGACAATTCCAGTGTACAAACATGCTCTGTGTACTCTGATGTTGTGTGCCCATAGTTCCTATTGTCACTCCCTTCTTACTTTTGGGTCACTTAGGTACCAACCACTGAGGATGAATAGGAGGAGGAGGAGGCAAGCACCAATGTACAGACCTCTTGTGGACTTGGCTACTCTGGAGGACAGGCACATCATACTCACCTATCGTCTGGAAATGTCCAGAATCACAGAGCTGTGTGCATAATTGGAGCCTGTTCTGATACCTGCTATCCCTTGCACCACAGTAATAACCCCTCTTGTGCAGGTACTATGAGTGCTTCATTTCCTGGAAACAGGCTCTTTCCAGGTGACCGTGGGCTTGGCTGCAGGAATGTCACAGCCAATGTTCTCTATTGTGTTTGCAAGGGTTTTGTCTGCCTTGCTCAAACACATGTGCAGCTACATCGCAGGTAGATGATTTGCCCACTGTGAAGGCAGGATTCTATGCAATAGGGCACATACCACATGTGATTGGGGCCATTGACCGCACCCATATTGCCTTAGTCCCCTCCACCCCCAGGGCCAATGAACAGGTATACAGGAATAGGAAGAGTTTCCACTCACTGAAAGTTCAGATGGTGTGCCTTGCTGACCAGTACTTCTCCCACGTCACTGCCAAGTATCCTGGGTCGGTGCATGATGCCTTTGTCCTGAGGAATAGCAGCATCCCACAGCTGATGGGACAACTACAGAGGCACAGAGTGTGGCTTATAGGTGAGCTTGAGTCCCCACCCAATGTATGTCAGTGTATGCCTTCAGGAGTCATAACCCATGCCATTGTGCAAGGCTAATGTGTTTCCCTCCCTCCTGCAGGTGACTCCAGCTACCCAAACCTATCCTGCCTCTTGACCCCTGTTAGGAATCCAAGAACAGGGGCTGAGAATAGGTACAATGATGCTCATGGGTGTACCAGGAGGATTGTTGAAAGGACCTTGGGTCTCCTGAAGGCCAGGTTCAGGTGCCTCCATCTGACAGGTGGATCCCTATGCTACTCCCCTGAGAAGGTCTTCAAGATTGTTGATGTGTGCTGCATGTTGCACAATTTGGCCCTCAGACGCCATGTGCCCTATCTGCAGGAGGAGGGGGTGACAATGCACCTGTGGCAGCAGTGGACACTGAAGACAGTGAGAAGGAGGAGGAGGAGGAGGATGTGGACAACATGACACATATAATACAGCAGTACTTCCAATGACACTCTGGTAAGTCTGTTGAACTAAACATTTCTCCATTTAAGTGTTGCGTTGTGTGGCTATAGCACAATGCCAATCACTACCTTTGCATCCCAACTAACTGTCACCTATGCCTTCCCTTATTGCAGATGTTGATGCGGTTACAACAGTGTACTGCTGTGATGTGTACAGACTGCTGAGACACATATGTAGGATGGATCAACATATTACAGGACATTTGCACAAGATCATGCAGTTCAATACAGTTCAATACATTGTACATTTCCTTCAGGTAAAACACTATTACTCAAGTTGTGTCCAAGGGTGTTTATTAATAAATCAGGTATACAGTGCAAAGTGCAATAGAGTGGGGTGATGGTTGGGAAAAGTCCAGTGTAGTAGGCCAGTCTGTTTGTAGCACAGGTCCAGTGTCCAAGGGGCCATAGGAAGGGGAGCAATGGCAGTTCGAAGTGGACATGGTGACACAATGGAACACAAGGGGGACATTCTGGAGGGGCTCATTTCCTGGCGGTGGTCTTGATCTTGGCAACTGTCTCTGGTGTCTGTCTGGGTCGCAGGGAACGTTTGCAGGGTGGTTCACCTTCTGCAGGGGGAGAAGTGCTGCTGGTCTGTGGGTCCTTTACCAGGGCCTCCTGTCCATTAGCTGCAGTAGATGTGGAGGGCTGCTCAGTACACTGGCTAGTGGTAGGGGCCCACTGGTGTGCTGTGCACTCCTGCATGATGTTGGCCATGTCACCCAGCACCCCTACAATGGAGGACATGGTGGTACTCAAGGCCAGCATTTGTTGCATGACCTCCTGGTGGTGTTCCCCCTGCAGCCGCTGGTTCTCCTGCATGATGTTCAGCAGCTTACCCATCCTGTTCTGGGAATATTGGTATGGCCCTAGGACATTTGTGAGTGCCTCCTGGGCAGTCAGGTCCTTGGGCTTGTCCTCCCCCGGCGCACAGCTGTCCTCCGACTATTCCTGGCCCCCTGTGCCTTTGTCCCCTGAACGGTGTGCCCACACCCACTGACACCAGGACCCTCATTGTCTTGCCTTTGTAGTGTGGACTCGGGTCCCTGTACAGGTGGGCACACTACTGATTTACATGTCCTGTGGACAGAGGCCTGGGGGCGTTGGCTGGCTGCTGTGGTGTTAGATTCTGAGGGGGGGCTCTGAAGTGGACTGACTGTAGGATCAGGTAGCCGACTGACCAGTGATCCCTGATGGGCCAGGGAGTTCATCCTGATCCAGACCTCCTGAGTTGCTGTCATCACTGGGGGCATCTTCTGGTGGGGGACTGGGTAGCCGTGGTACCTGCTGGGGCAACTGCGGGGATGTAAGTGATGTGTTATGGTACTTGTCTGTGACATATTCCGCATTCCTAGCTTTCCCAATGACGAAGTTGTTGTCCTCCCATCTTTGGTAGTGCATGGGGGTGTATTATGGGATTGATAGTTCTCAATGCTGTGCATGCATTGGTGGTGGGTGTGCATGCAGGGCTGGAAG
The DNA here is from genome assembly GCF_031143425.1 of Pleurodeles waltl. Lineage (NCBI taxonomy): Eukaryota > Metazoa > Chordata > Amphibia > Caudata > Salamandridae > Pleurodeles > Pleurodeles waltl. The sequence continues at coordinate 368,751,963 of NC_090442.1, read as the reverse complement.
GGATGTGCATGCAGTGAGTTTGGCATGAATGGAGTGGGGTGAAGGGAGTCAGGGTGAGGGGTTGAGATACCATGCAGGTATGTTGGGGTGATAGGTTGTAAATGGTGGCTCACCAGTGTCCAGTCCTCTGGCCACTCCATTGAGGCCCTCAGGATGCAGTATTGCCAAGACCTGCTCCTGCCATGCTGTGAGCTGTGGGGGAGGAGTTGGGGGTCCACCCCCAGTCCTCCTGATGGCAAGCTGGTGTCTTGCTGCAATAGAACACACCTTCCCCCGTAGGTTGTTACACCTCTTCCTTATGTCGTCCCTTGTGCGTGGATGTTGTCCCATGCCGTTCTCCCTGTCCGCGATTCTCCACCATAGCTGAAACTTCTTAGCAACGGAAATATGCTGTACCTGTGCTCCAAACAGCTGTGGCTCTACCCTGACTTTTTCCTCCACCATGATACGCAACTCCTCATCAGTGAACCGGGGGTGCCTTTGTGGGGACATAGGTGTTGTGTGTGTGTTGTGCAGAGGGTGATGTGTAAAGTTGTGGGGTGTCTGGTGTGTGGTGCGTGACGGATGAATGGGTAGTTGTGGTATATGTGTGCAGTTCTCTCTGGGATTGGTGTGGCAAGGTGTACCGGTCTTCTTGTGTTTGCAAAGGTTTGTGGGTGATGTGGCTGTGTGTTTTATAGTGCTGTTGGTGGGTGCGTGGGGTGTGTGTATTTGTGTCAGGTCTGGATTTTTGGTTCTGGCCAATGTTGTCTTGTTTTGTTTTTGTTTGGCCACATCCGCCGCGGAGGTGTGCACCAACAATGATTTACCGCTGTTGAATGTACTCTGTGGTGATTCATGGGTCATTATTTGGAGGTCGTTGTTTCGGTGGCGTAACAATATGGATGGTAGTTCTGACAGTTTATAGCATTCAATGGGTCTGGCGGATTTGTGGTTCTGGCTGGTTTCTGTCGGCTTTGTGTGTATGTGTCATAATCTGGCAGACGGATGTTACCTCCACGGCGATATGTTGGCGGCAGTCAAAATATTTTGGCTTGCTATACCAAAGCATGTTATAAAAAGGCCAGTTTAGGTACTGGAATGTGGCATACAAATGTTTGCTGATAGAATATACTGTGTATACTGCATACCTGCAATAATTTCCAGCCTCTTATTTATTCAGAGAGTGACTGAGCATGATTTCTCAACTGTCACTTTCGACTTGTTTTTAATGTTGGCCTACACCTTACATTAGCTAAATAAATTGGTGATGTTGTTTGAGGTTTAGAGACAATTTTAGATTCTCCCTCTCCTCTTTATTTAGTGTCTGCAGGTAGGCAGTGTCCACAGTACAGTATATTCTATTACCGCAGTCACTACTAAAGATCTCCGACAAAGAGCCCCCTTTTTGGGGAGCCTGTCAGACATTGCAGTGCCGGTCTGACGAGGATCATTCCCGATGATGAAGCATGACATCTGATTGGATGTGTGAGGGCTCTTGCTCCTAAATATTTAGGTTTCCCTGTGTTGAAGTAAGCCTCAGCAAGGCCTACTAGTGCAAGGGGTTCACCTTTCTCTGCACGAAGTCCTCAGACCATGTAGGAAGAAGTTGGCACAGAACCTGAAATAAAAGACAAAGTTTATTAACCTAATGAGGTGGTACTACAGTTCAAACAGCACCCTTCGGTAATGTTTGAAGTAGCACACTGACCTGAGAGAGCATGGTCCTTTTATACCCACGCAGGGGCTAAAAGGAGGTGGTACAATTATAGAAGCAAGACTTGCATACATGTAAGGTCATGTGGAAATACACAGTCAACAGGTAGGAGGAGCTGACAGTTTTCAAGGACTAACAGCTGCAGACCTTACTGAGCATGTGCGAAAGTGGGAGATGCTAAATATAACTTGTCACTAGGCAGATTTTCAAGAGTAGTTAACAGAAAGATAGGACATAGCACATTGTGAGCACATGGCAGCATGTGGCAAAGAAAATGGCTGGCATGAATACAAAATGGATTCCACGAAATGTTCACAATAGTTAATAAATACAAGATGTCTTCTGCTAATGCTTAATCTAATCGCTGCTAAACTACAACAGACGACCCTTTCAGCATTAGCTGAAGACATTCGTCTTTCTAGGATAATCTAAATATTCATCTTGTATATTTCTGCACATCATTTCAGCTATTTACTTATCTAACATATGTTGTGCTTTCAATTCAATTCAAAACAATCTTTATTCGGATTTTACTCCATAAAAGAAAAACAGTCTCTTTAGGATAAAAAAAGTTATACCATAAATTTTTTCCAGATACATTACTAATAAATCAAAGGATAAAAATCTTTGTTGCGACAAATTATGCGGTTATTCATTCTCATATCGGAGTTTTTCTAAATAGGACAACTTTTTCCTCTGTTCAATTGCATGTAGGATAAATTTTATCACTGCTTCACATTTCTCATTAGTATCCAATTTAAATAAATAGTTAAAAGCTTCTCTACAATCAAATAACTTTCCTAATAATAAATAGTGGTTTTAAGAATTGTTTCTTAATGTCATGATAAAATTTACAAGATATAATAAAGTGCATTGTGGATTGTGCAAATCGTCCCACGCAGGGGCACTTCGGTAGGCTTTTACTCCAAATCCTCACCTTTGGGAAGGCTACCAAAAAGTGCAACATTCTAAAACGTAATCGGGTGAAATAAAATTTATGCTGAGTATTCACAACTGTCAGTAAATAATTTGGTATTACCTCATTGTTTTCGATCATATAAAGTGCTACCGTTGATTTCATGCATTCTCTATTTTCTCTATCACTAGCCCTCCAAGCCATTAAATGATTTTTCAGTTCTTTCTTACTAAATTGGAGAACTATGCCTGGGTTGTCTAAATTTGGTGTTAGATTTATACCTCTCAACAGATCTTTTAAGTGCATGAACCATGGGATTCTATCCCGATGTTCTAATGTAAGACAATCTTTAATACTCTTTCGGGTAAGATGCGTCCCTTCTTTTGACCAAATACCATGCCAAGCCGACAACGCATTTATATATATTAGATCCACCACGTAGGGGCTGCCCAGTTCCTTGTGTACCATGTATGTGGAAGTGGTATTTGGGACTGCAAGTAATCTGTTAAAAAATGTATTCTCTAGCACTTGTAATGAATGGATCTTGGGCATCAAACCCCAAAGGGCAGAACCATATGTGATGCTGCTGATTGATTTACTTTTGTAAATTTGCAGCATTTCCCTTAGGGGTTTATTACCCATTTTTTGGGAGAATCTAAAGACTGCCTCAGTTGTCCTAATATACTTCATTTTGGTAATTTCTAGGTGTTGTTTCCAGTGTCCCATATTAGAATATTGTATGCCCAGATATGTAAATCCAGTCACCTCTTCACATTTGTGGCCCTTAATAAAATACGTTTTCTTCCTGGCCTTTCCCTGTCCACAAGTCATTACCACTGTTTTACTCATATTCAACATCATATCTCTTTCCTCCATAAATTCCATGAAGCCCTCCATTAGTTGCTGCAACCCATTTGCAGTTCGTGACAGCAAAACTGCATCATCTGCGTATAAAAGGATTGGGATAAAACATTCTCCTATTTTAGGGCTGTCGATTTCGAATTTTTTTAAGTGGGCATCTACACCATTTATATAAAGAGAAAATAGGAGCAGCGCCAAAACACAACCTTGGCGTATTCCTCTCCCTATCCTGAAACCTGGCGTACATTCTCTATTTCTTCCATATCTCACCCGTGCTGTTAGATGGTTGTATAGTTGTGCCAAGAAGCTTATTATATCTGGGGGCGCACCCATATCTGTTAAAACTTTCCACAACTTAGCATGATTCACCAAATCAAAGGCACTACTAAGATCTGCAAAACAGAGGAATACATGACCCTTCTTTGCCATTGTATACTTACACATTATTAAATTAAGGTTTATACATTGTTCCAGGGTACCAACCCCAGGCCTAAATCCCAATTGAGCCTCTGTAAGTATATGATTGTTAGTTGCCCATGTTTCTCATCTTTCTACAAGTACTCTTCCCAGCAATTTGACAGAGGTATCCAAAAGTGAAATTGGCCGATAACATTTGGGGTCGCCTCTATGCCCCTTTTTAAAAATAGGGACAATTATACTTTCACTCCATGATGTTAAAATATATCCCTTTGTCACACTCAGAAAGACTTGGGTCAGGATAGGGCACCATAAATCAACGTGTGTCAAATAAGCATCTACTGGCACCCCGTCAGGGCCCGGCGCCTTCCCTTTCGGGCATCTTTCCATGGCAAATTTCACTTCCTCTAGACTAACTGGTTTCAAGAAGGGTGGATTGATCTCAATTATCCCTTTATTTGGTGGGTGAATAGTCAGGTTCTCTGGGTTAAAAATTGAACCAAAATGAGAAAGCCATTCCAATAAAGGAACATGTACTGTTATTTCGGGTACATCACTATTTTTTAGGAAAGGTTGGTTGATTGTTTTCCAAAATAAAGTACTATCTCTTAGTGTCGTTGCTTGCTCAAGATTAGCCCATGCCCTAGCTCTCAATTGTTCCTTCCTGGTTTCTAATGCATGTTTGTAGTTAGAACGGTTAATAATGACTTTTTCTCTATTTCTTGGTCGGGCCTGCATGGCTTGTTTTAGTTCCTGGCTGGCTGATGAGCAATTGTGATCAAACCACCCCACTTTCCCGCTCTTTTTTTCCCCCGATGCTCTCACTAAACTTCCTGCAATGGCGATTCTAAGTTGGTTAAAGGATCCTAGGATCGTATGTGGATTTTGATTATATTCTGTACATATGATAATTTCTTGACGGTGTTGTGTCACAACTTTATTCATCACATCTGTTTCATTCATCCCAGTCCATTTAATCGCAAATACGTTTTCACTTCTTATTCCTATATCCATTGCTAATCGTTCACCTGTATTAAAGGGTTTAGCTAATCTCATAGTCAGTATCAAGGGGTAATGATCACTATAAATAGTGGGCTCAATCTTCAATGAAACGACCGTATCCAAATGGCTCTTTGACATTAGTATGTGATCAATTAACGAGAAATGTCCTCTTCTTACAAACGATGGAAGCTTCTCTCCTTTATGCCCATCTTGCTCCATCAGCTATAGGTCATATCTAAATAGTATTTCATTCAATACAGTTCCATAGTTATTATGTAAAAAGTGCAATTGAGTACTTCCCCCATCGTCGATGAATCCACATGTCTCCCCTATAGTATTCTTGCATATCCCGATATTAAAATCTCCAGCCCATATTATTATGTAACTTGAAGTTATATCATTTACAAAGGCCTGTAAGTCATCGTGGAGAGTCGATGCCACTACTCTATTAGTACCATCAAATTTGTTGTTGTAATAGTTTATTAGTACAATTCCTAAGATCCCATCTATCCGAAAGTATAAAAACTGGTAGTAGGGGGAATCGAGGGAGGATTTCACCAATAAGTAGGGTACCAATGTTGAAATAAAAATTGCTAGACCTCCCTTTGCCCTTCCCCTGGCTGAGGCCGAGGCTGGTGAGGAGAATGTGGCATAACCTTCCATAGAGAAGGATCCTGTGTGCCATGTCTCTTGTAGGCAGATTATATGTGATGAACTTATTATAGTCTGCCATTCCTTCTCAGCCATTTTCGTTTTTACTCCAGCTATATTCAATGACATGAGTGTAATTAGGTCTCCTACTAGAGGTCTCCCATCTGACTCAGTGTCACCATTACCACTTGGAGATTTTGATATGGGCACTATAGTGGTAGGTTATGTTTTATTGTGCAGCGAAGTCGTTTTCCTACTCAAGTTCTCCTGCAGTCAATCTAGATCCTCCATGTTACTCAGGGGGGCAAAACGGTTGGAATACTCTAATTTATTATGCCTGTCCAAGATACTGGATGTATTCCCTGCCACCCCTGTGTCTGTTATGCCTGTGGTGTTTATCATTCTGTAAAAGTATCCTAGGGGAACAGCCATAATCTCCCTCCTCAGGTTTTTACAATTTCGATGTCTTATATCCAAATCTGCTAGCAGTTGGCCCACAAAACGAGGATTACGAAAGTTGACCACGATACAATCTCCCTCTTCTTCCTCCAAATTTCCCACCCAGTCAACTCTCCTTGCATATACGATCTCACGAAATAGTATATCTGGTGTACATATATTCCCTGACATCCAGTGTATTACCTTATTACGTATATCTGGCCAGGTCTCGACAATATTTGGGCCAAGTTTGGGAACATTTTTAAGAATGATTGTATATGTTGTGCTTTCATTTCTGTAATATTTATTTTGGTAGGCATACAAGCGGAAACAAGAGCCCAAAACCATTCAGAAAAAGTCCAAGTACCAGTCTCTGTATGGATTTCTGCAGCAATTTTATGCAATTTAGATATTGCATCATATACTGAAGGTGAGTGATCGGAAATGAAAACACAGCAACTACTATTGATGATGCGACATGCACCACCTCGGTCAGCTAATATCACATCTAGTACCATACGGTTTTGGAGCGCTACAATCCTCGCAATTTGGAGCTCCTCAGTAATATTCCCAAGTGCCAGAGCTGCCTGATTGGTAACAGCTTCCACAACCCTAGTCAATCGTCTCACTTTCCTACTGTTTAACGCAGCACCCACAAAGGGGAATAACCCTAAATTAAAATCAACATATTGTTGCAGGCTAGTATCCATTTGGTCTACCTCATTTGTACTTATTGCCCTTTTATATCTATTTTTAACGATGTCATTGAACAGTTTAAAATCTTGGTGATATGATGCAGGGGCCAAAAACACAGGGGTTAATAGAAAAGATACATAACACACACCTGACCACCCAACAGGTAGTTGGTAATATCCATAGTTACCACAAACAAAATATGTATTATGTGAAGCTGTAAAACTACTATTATTTACACCCTCAATAGTTAAAATCAAGGTACAATCGCTTATCCCTACTGGAATTCGCCCAATGCTACGTATACATAAATCTGCTTTAGTTTTTGTAACAGAAATCACAAATTGTTCTTTCTTGTCAGAGTCTCTTATATTTGTGAAGACATATGGTATTGAAACATTGTCCGGTTGATACTCTTCCCATTCCCATTTAGTTCCTTTGGCTTGGGGATACCCATCTTTGTCTTGGTAGCATACTTTATTAAGGCGAAAAAGAAGTCCGCCCTCTGTACGTTTTCCAGATGCAAACAAAAGCATGTACCAAGCTTGACAAGAACCATTGTGTGAAAAAGGAAGAGGAATGAAAGGTGTTCCTTCTTTCTTTTGATGCGCAGGTATCATTCCACATACCCAACAGTTAGTAGTATTTGTAGCATTATGAGTATGATGCAACATCTGAATGAAAGTATTATTGAAGTACGATTGACGGTGCTTCTTCTCCTGATACGGAAGCGTAAAGTAATAGTGATCCTCTGGTACTGGAGCAGTGGCAACAAAAAACTCACGAGCAGGAGCCTTCTTTTCACCAAACCAAGTAATTGTTGCTGTAACCACCAAAACAACAACAAACCCCATAGTACTAATGATCAGTTTGTTATTCATTTTAGCAACAGTGATAATCAACCCTTTCAGAAATGAATTAAAAACAATTGTTGGAGCTCTTATCCCTGGGCAGCCGCTGATTTCTTCACCACGGGCCAAGACGGGTGTCACTACTGTAATGCATGGCTGATCCCCCCCCCCTTGCCACATTGGCTCACCGTTTCACTAACCCAGGGCGGTAGCTCAACCAGTTTAAAAAAAAAAAAATTCAGATTCTTTCCTCGGTCTTAAATTATATTGCGACACTCCAGAAGTCATATGGTCCGGGAAGACCTCTGCAGATTCGTTAGGTGATATAGCACGGCCTTTCTCTGTAGTCAAAATCTCTTGATGATCGGTCAGCACAGCAGGTTCCACCAAGGTAGGTAGCACTCTCTTGCAGTGAGTACTATGGACCCAATTATTTCGGTTCGTCACTCGAACTGCTGTCCTTGTCGCAAGGAGCACCTGTTCTGGGCCTCGCCACCTTGGTTCCAAGCTGCTTGATCTTTCAAAGGAGTTAATCATCACCTGGTCACCAGGTCGGAGTCCATGGCCTTCACCTGTAGATCTGTCAGGAAGTGCTTCTCGAACCTGTTGATGAATAGAAACCAAATTGTCGGTTAACTGTGCCAAATAATCATTCATCAGGACACAAGGTACATCATATACAGATTTTGGTTTAGGAACTCCCCAAATGTTCATTGGCCTCCCGAAAACCACTTCGTATGGGCTAAGGCCGAGTCCAGAGCGTGGCACTGACCTAATAGACAATAATGCCAACGGTAATGTGTCCGGCCAAGTTAAGGATGTGGAAGCCTATATCTTTGCTAACTTCAGCTTCAAAGTAGCATTATACCTTTCCACCAACCCTGCTGATTGTGGGTGGAAAACCGCATGGAACTTCTGTTTGATCCCTAAGCCTTTCAGGACATACTTAATAACTTCCCCAACAAAATGAGGTCCGTTATCACTCCATAAGATTCTGCAAACACCAAACCTAGGGAAAAATTATTTCAAAAGCACCTTCGCTGTGGTAATGGCAGTATTATCCTTTGTGGGGTACGCCTCTATCCATTTACTGAAGGCACATACCACCACCAAGACATACTTTAAATTATTGCAGCGTTCAAGCTGAATATAATCCATTTGTAGAACTTCAAAAGGTGCAGTTGGTGTAGCAAACCCTCCTGCAGGAGTACGTGTCCCTTTTCCAGGATTGTATTGTAAACAGATCAAACAAGACTGTGCTACTCTCTTAGCTGTACTGGAAATTTCTGGATGCTCCCAAACTTGCGTAAGCAACTTCGTTATTGTTGAAGCTCCAACATGTGCCAGCTCATGTGCCATCTGAACCATAGGTTGTACAAAAGCTATAGGCAATTTCCATTTATCCATCTGCTTATTCCGCCAACAGCCCTCATCATCCAATTCTCCATCTTCAGACGATTGCTCACGTTCTTTCACAGGAGCAGATTTCTGTATATCTAATACGTCTTGTCTAGCATTATGCCAACGTTCAGCTTGTGACTTCACTACATACATAGAAGTAGTACTTCGCTGCATCGCAGTCTCACGTGCTACGTGGTCTGCAAGAGCATTACCTTGCCCTATCTTATCGGTCACTTTCTTGTGTGCACTACATTTCACAATAGCTAGTTTCTTTGGATATGTCAATGCAGTCAAGAGGTTATGCACTAATTCTCCGTGCATTATCTGCATCCCGTGGGATGTGAGAAAGCCTCTCTCCTTCCAAATCAAACCAAAATCATGAGCCACTCCAAAAGCATAGCGGCTGTCTGTAAAAATTTTCACACATAAGTCAGTACTAAGCTCACATGCTCGTGTCAAAGCTATTAGTTCAGCTGCTTGAGCTGACTTCTGTGGTATACGAGCTGTCTCCACTACCGTGAGTATTGTGGTGATTGCATATGCAGCTGAGGTCGTACCGTCTGGCAACTTCAAACAAGACCCATCAACCCACAATTCCCCGTCTACATCTGGAAGGGGCGTATCTTGTAAATCAATACGACCCTTTGTCTGTTCTTCGGTAAGGAATATACAATCATGTGTTTCTTGTGACTGAGGCTGAGTCACCGGATATGGCAACAAAGTGGCTGGATTTAGTGTTGCACATCTCTTCAGTGTAATGTGAGGAGCCAGCAATGTCAACTCATATCCTGTTATACGAGCACTAGTTGAATGTTGTGTCTTAGTTTGATTTAAAAGAGCATCAACCGCATGGGGTACTAACATCAACAGCTTATGTGACAAAACTATCCCTTCACTCTGACGTATTGAAACAGCTGTTGCGGCAACTGAATGAAAACACCCAGGCAACGCTCGAGCGGCAGGGTCAAGTACTGCTGAAAAATATGCACAAGGACGCTGCTTATCGCCATGTGTCTGTACTAAAACTGACAATGCACATCCATCTTTCTCATGTACGTAAAGTGCAAAAGGCTTCATGTAATCTGGAGTACCTAACACTGGTGCTGAACAATGGGCTTGTCGCAGCTGCCGGAAAGCAGTCTCACATTCATCTGTCCATGGGAGGGGCATTGGAGTATCTTTAGTCAAAAGTGCTAGCAAAGGTTTGACAATGTGTGAAAACCCTAATATCCATTGCCTACAAAAAGAAGTAAGACCAAGGAATGCACGAACATCTTTCTAAGTAGAGGGTACTGGTGTGTCTAAAATTGCTTGAATACGATCTGATATAAGTGCACGGCCCTCCTTAGCCAAAAGGTGATCTAAATAGGTTACCTTTGGTCTACAATATTGCAATTTCTTTTGTGATACTTTATGATGGTGTGAAGCAAGAAAACAAACTAAGGACAAAGTGCACTTTTCACGTTGCTCAGGGGTATCAGCCACCAACAAAATATCATCGACCTATTGTATGAGAGCCACACCTTCAGGCAAAACAAAAGAATTAAGTTGTCGTTTTAACGCTTGACTATAAATACTTGGACTCTCCGTATAGCCTTGAGGAACTCTGCAAAATCTATATGATCATTTATTCAAAGGAAAACCAAACAAATATCGGCTGTCAGGATGAATAGGGATGGAAAAGAAAGCATTCTTCAAGTCTATCACAGAGAACGTAGTTGCTGTCGGGGGAACCAAAGTAAGAAGTGTCGTGATGTCAGATACCACAGGATATTGTGGTATCACAATCTTATTGACTTCTCGTAAATCAATAATGAATCAGTAAATCCTGGTATCAGTATCCTTTTTCAGAATAGCAAGAATCGGACTGTTACAAACATTATACAGAACTTTCTCAACAACTCCAACTGCAATAAGATCATGCACAATTTGTGTGAGTGCTTCTTCACCCTCCTGTGAAATTTTGTATTGAGGCAAACGTGGCAATACAGATCCCTCCTTGACACTAATATGTACCGGTGGAATAATCATTTGTCCCACATCAGTATCTGAAGTAGCCCACAAAGTACTAGGGAGTGAAGCTAATGCAATATCCTCTTTAACAAGACAAACTCTTTCCATCACAGGATAGTTATCATTTAAAATAACACGCACCCCTTCAGGAGAGCATCGTATTGTAGCCCTGAAATACTAGAGCATATCAAGACCCACAATATTGTCTGGTGTATTTGGAGAAAGCAAAAATGGACATGGAGCAATAAATTTATCAACATGGAATGCAAGTGGTTGTGACAATGGGCTAGGGAAAGGTGTTCCATTGAAACCTATCTATGTAATGGTTAAGCCAGACAGGGGAGCCCTTGGAATCAATTGTTTAGACAAGGCGCTACGAGTAGCTCCTGTATCAACCAGAAACTGATCAGTAGAACCCAAAACATGTGCTGTAACATAGGGACCCCTCTGATCTACTGGAACTTCAACTGATTCCTTACCCCATCCTAGGCAATCCTATGCATAAGCAGAATCTTGGAAATCAGGCTGCACATGGTTAGACATCTGGTATTGGTTCCGTCTATCAAAAGTGTTAAACCCATCCTGCCCTCGTACATTAGCATCAACCCTAGCATGATCATTCGTGCTTCTTCTAGGTCCTGAATATCCTGAGCGACTTCTCATTTGTCCCCGAACACTGCTGAACACGTAGCGCTGGACAATCGGCAGCCCAATGCCCAAATTTCTTACAATACGCACACTGATCAACAGACAAATTTGAACGAGTGTAAGAAGAACCATAAGATCCACGTCCACCTCTATCACTACCTCTAAAAGGCGGACCATATGCTTGAGCCAACATAACCTTAGTTTTTAACTCTTTAATCTTTTTATCCTCGCTACCTTTTGCTTCTAATTCCTGACGTTCATAATACTGAGCCATAGTCAAAAGAGAAATCGGAGTAGAGGTAGTCCATGAACTTTCACTAGCTTTTAGACGACTAGCTATTCCTGTCTAGTGTATATTGGGGCAGTCAGGGAATAACTCTTTTTTATTTTTTTATATAGTGCTTGGTAATCATGTTCCACCAATTCATAGAACTACAATGCAGGTGCCATTCTTAACAAAATTGGTATAATTCATTTGCATCGATTTTGCAGAGGTGAAGAAGTGAAAAAGCTATGTCAGGATTGTAATCTGTGACATTCTCGTTCTGTCAAGAGCTCTGTAGTAGGTGCATTAACCAACTGATTTGAGTAGAGCTTAACACTAGGTGATAGAACGTGCTCTTGATAACCTCCGGAGGGTCACAACCAAGCACATAGGTTAGTTCTAGGCAAAAATATGGCGAAAGGTGTTGTCTCCAAAATAGTGGAAAAGAAGTTGTGATTCTAGACCCAAGCACTTCACGGCCTCAAAATAGATAGCAAAAAACATCTAGCCCTTGGGTGTAAATTGAGCCTCTTCAAATAGAGTTCAGTTAGTGGAGGCAGCCATTTTCCTAACCCTGTAGAGCAGAGAAGATAACACAAGGGTGCCACAGTGAGAGGAGCAGCATATCATAGGTCACAAAAGTGGAGCAAACGCCATCACTTCCTCCTCTTTTCATCACTAGTGTTGTGGCTTTGACAGTCCCCTCAAAGCTACTGTGACCTTGCAGATGTCACTTCCGGAAGCGCTGTCTAAACGGCGCTCAAATAGCACTGATTCCTGTTTGAAGAGGCCCCACCTTGAAAACCCTCCACATTCGCTATCACAGGCAGAGAGTGCTTCCCCATCACCCAATGGACTCCTGTGTATAATATCACAGCCACTCGGTAGGAATGAGGCAAAAACACTCCCAAGATGGTGGCCTTGTTGTGTCCTCTCTCCTGCAGTGACAGGCCTCGAAGGGTTGCTGTGGCACCTGGCATTCATCCACTACACTCCAAACCAAAACATATAGGTAAAAAACATTGTCATATACAACACAAATTGCTCTAACTCTCACAGATGCGAGACCTATTGCATTGCAAATGCTTGTTTAATTCAGTTAGCCTCCTACTGATAGGGTGAGACAAGGAGTGTATACAGTAATTATAACACCGGTGTTAAATGAATACCCATACAGGCATTGGTTAGTAAGGACAATTGGAAGCTAAAAATGACAAAGTAGCTACATAAATCAAATATCATGAAATGTATTTCACAGACGTCGCATCGTGACGCTACTGCATAATGTCAGAACAAACAGCTAATGTATATGGAAAGAGAAACTGACAACACGTTTTAAAGATGCACTTAGCCACTACAGTACTTAAAAAAATCTAATACGTTTGAAGAGCCATGCCTCATTTATACAGTGTAACACTGTATTAACGGGTATAATTAAATCCCACCGCATGTGCCAAAACACAGAAAGTAAAGCTTTGAAACGACTGAATTCAAGAGCACTGTTTCAATTTATATATAAGTATTACGAATCCATCAACTCCAAAAGAAAAGTAACATACAGTTAATGAATGGCCGCGCCACACACTGCTCAAGTAAGGTCAAGAAGATGGACCACATAAAATTAATGAAAAGGAATAAGCCCTATGAAATAATAATACTGTACTCTGAAATGAAAACCTCTGGGCAGACCAGGAAACATAAAGGAGAGCCTGATGGTAAGTCTAGGGGGAACAGTGCTAAAAAACATGTGTGTGCTTTAGTGCACTGAAGAAGGCTGTCCCAAATGTACAGTGGGGCAAAAACAGATATGCATCACCACATTCTGCTTTCGTCGGATTAAAAAATTACTTATTTGCTCTTGAACTGATAAAGAGAAACATGCTTCACAGGCGTACCACCCTGTCATTTGTGTTACATTTGTGTGAATAATACGCATCAGTTTGATACTGCGCTTAGTAACATCATATTGTTGAAAAAACAAACTAGAGCCATATAGGGCGAGCCGAACTCTACAAACAGTGTTGTGAATAAGCATTAATCAAACTGGTGAATAAGGGAATACTACTTCTCCACATCACTTGTAAAGGTGTTCCAAGAGTAGAATAGGACGGAAACAGAAAAAAACAACACTGCACACCACTTTCTTCACAGTGAGACATTAATTAAAATGTACATAAATATGCTAGACCAAAAAAACACATACGGGCCAATTAAAGCACAATTTCATCCAAACACCCAAATTAATTACTTACATGGGAAAAATATCATCCACAATCCGGCAAAACTGTGGGCGCTTTCAATGAGACTAAACACATACTGGATACCACTTCCAGACTGGGGATTATGCGCAATAACATCTGTTTCATTTGTCCTGTTGCCCAGTCGTACTCGGCCACAGGGTTCATGTAGAAGTGGCTTCTGTGCCTACACCCTGGTCCTAGCTGCAGGCATCATCATGGAACATATCATTTCTCAAAAAGATTTCCATAAATTAAAACTAACACAAGTGAACACACATGGGGGGTCATTACATCCCTAGTGGTCTTCGACCGCCAGGGCTGTTTTGGAGGAAGCACTGCCAACAGGCTGGCGGTGCTTCCAGGGCATTACGACTGCGGTGGAAGCACCGCGGTCGCACCGCCGGGGCCAGCGGTTTCCCGCCACATTGGTCACGCCAGTTGAAATCCCCAGGGCAGCGCTGCCCAGGAGATTACGAGTCCCCCTCCCGCCAGCCTTTTCATGGCAGTAAGAACCACCATGAAAAGACTGGCAGAAAGGGGAGTCGTGGGGCCCCCTGTCACGGCCCCGAAAAGCGCGACAGGTGCTACTGAACCCATTGCACAGCCTCAACACCGCCTGCGCCATTTGGAGTCGGCTCCTGTGTTGCGGCCGAGATCCCTGCTGGGCTGGTGGGTGGAAACCAGGTTTCACAGGAGTGCGGCTGCATTGGCGGCCGCCCGGCAGTTCAACCGCCTCCCGCCAAGGTTGTAATGAGGACCTTAGTCCTTGAGTGTGTCTGACAGTAAGGGTGGAGTCTTGTTACTTATCTTCCATGCTCTGTGGTACTGTGGAACTGTGTCTGGTGAGGGTGGAATAGTAGGACTTTATTGTGGATACTATGTGCCAAATCAAAGAGGTCTCCTCTATATTGCAGATTGTCAGGGTCTCCTGTTTGGTAGAAGGGAGCTGGTCGGGTATGGGCAGTACTAGTGGTGAATGGTTTGTATTTAGTTTTAAACATTGATGCAGTTCTAGTCACTTGTTGACCACCTCTCTTTGTTTTGATCATCATGGACAGGTTTGCTCATGTGACATCACCTAGCACAATATGTTCTTTTGAATGTGGTCAAGTGTGCAAATAACATGAAATTCCTACACCAAATGCAGTTACAATGCAATTCAATCTATAGCAACAATTATTCATGGAATAGCAGCAGTATTATCAAAGCGTGGATGATATCCCATATCAATTCAGGAAGTAGCAGTACTATCATCAAAGCATGGATAATATCCCATAACAGTTACACAAATTAAAAAAATAAGATGACAGGGCAGTCAGTAAAGTGAAGGTTTCTTATGTCCCTGTAAAGCGATGCTGGCGACTCCTTGTTGCCATTCATAACTAATATCAATACACAGGAGGACATAAAGCTGGGCCACAGGCAGCATTATGCACTACTCCATGTCCAAAGTCTATCAGATATCCAGTGATACATTTTATTTTCACTTAAAAGTTGACAATCGTTGTCAACGATCAATGCGTAAACTTTGATGCATCCATTCTGGTCATCTCCAAGCTCCGGTGTTGTGGCTATTTGTTCATGTGAAGCAAATGTTTATCTCCCTCTTTTGTCCCTGGGACAAGTTGAGTGTTCTAAACTACCTAGGGAGGCTTCTGTCCTTACAAATGATGAATATGCTTCTATGTGTCAAGGAGTCCTGTTCTCCAAAAATGTTCTCAACCTTGATGGCCTAACTAGTAAAACAGAAACTCAGGTGATATAGTTAGCTTGCTTTGAAAATCCATGGCAACATTTATGCTAACAAAAGTTTCACATGTAAGATCTTTTAAGAAAATGGAGCATATCTTCATTTTTGCACACAGTACCAACTAAGATTCTTGCAAAGAGTAAGGGCCAGATGTACGACCCATACTCATTTGCGAGTCGCAAATTGCGAGTCGCAAAACCATATGTATAACAATTTACCTCACACGGTTTGCGATGCCCAAGGGGGCCGCAAATGACCTACCTCATTAATATTCATGAGGTAGGTCGCAATTTGCGAACGCATTGGAAATGGCTGCACTCACAGGGATGGTAGCCTGCTGGGGACAGCAGACCACCATGTCTGTGACTGCTTTTAAATAAAGCAGTTGTTTTTTTAAATGCAGCACGTTTTCCTTAAAGGAAAATGGGCTGCATTTCAAAAACCAGACCAGGCAGTGGCTCCATAAATTAGTAGACCGATCCATCCTGATTAATCGGGGTTCATTCCTAGACACGGAACAATGCCCAATGTTAAATGGCTAGTGCAGTTACTCGACTCAGCCTCACAGGAACATCCTAAGGCAATAACCCTCTGAACAGACATTGAAAACGCCCATATGTGGTTATGGCCAGCATAGGTTTGGGCAGCGTGTTCTTGAAATGGACCCAACTAATGTATGCCAGTCCTATAGTCAGAATAGGAGAGGTGATATCAGGCAAATATGCTTATGGCAGAATCACTAGGCAGGGTTGCCCCCTCTCTCCAGTGCTGTGCTGCACAGCATTGGATCCCTTGGCACTGATGGTCAGGCAGGGACAATGTTAACAGGGCCTCGTGCTTAATGAACTGATGGCTCTTGTTTTCATATAAATCAATGCAAGTTTTTGCATGCTTTATTGGTTTCATTTCTTGCTCTACCATTGTTGATAGTCACATTGTGCCTAAGCAGTAAATAAACCTGAATATCCGTATGGTACTGCTTTTTTATCAGTAAAAGTAGCAAGGTATGACTGGGGAGTCTTACCATGTAATACTAGCAACTTACCCAGTTCTGGACCTCTGATTCACACCAGTAAACCTTAGCTCAGTCCTGGTAGTGTGGCAAAAAGCAGTCAGGTTATTTAGAGGAACATGTGCAAAGCATTTCACAATACCAACATGGTTGATAAGTAAATGACATGACTTGAAAGAAATCCAACACCAATTTAGAAAAAGAAAGCACATTTTTACATTTATTTAGACACCTAAACAAACTTTGTATCATGCAAGTGGAGTTGTGACTTTTAGAAGCTTTGGAAAATACTGTATTTCTTGCAGTCAAACTGTTACAATTGAAGTCAATGAGGAAAATCAAAGGGTGCACTTGGGCACTTGCAGAGGGAGTTCCTTGGAATCCACCTGAACTTAAGGTTGAGCGGGCCCTAGACTAAGAGTCAACAGTCAGTTTCTTACTACCTTGTCCAGGGAGTCTGAGTGCAGAGGTCCTTTGGCTGTCCTGGTGCTGACGGGGTCCGCAGTGGTTGGCAAGTTGCACCACTTGACAAAGAAGTTCTTGGAGATGGACACATGTCTTACCCTTTGGATGTAGAGGTCTTTGGGGCCAGGACCAAGAATCAACAGTTGAAACTTCACCACCATGTTCAGTGGCTCCTGGTGCAGAGGTGACTTCTAGCTGTCAATCACGGGAGCTGGTCGCGCTAGAGTTGCTTTGAGGCTCCTCTTGAGGTCACTCTCCTCCAGATGCAGAATCTCAGGAGAGGGGTAATTGCTGATGTTGGTCTTGATGCTAGGATCTACCCCAGGTCATGATATCCGAGTGGCTGTTAGTTTCCGGAATGACGATAGAAAGCCATGGTAGCGGCAAAGGTGGTCCGCTGACACTTTGATGGTTGGGGGTCGTTTGGAAGAGAGTAGAGGTTGGAAACTTGGCAGGGAACCCACTCCTGCTGTTTGGATGCTGAATACCGGGTTTCTTTAGGCTCACTCACACAGAATCTGTCAGATCTCACTTCTTCGACTTCAGCACAACTTTATTCCTGCAAGTTGCAGGGGACTGGTACCACCAGTCAGGGGAGTATGTCTTGTCTTCTCGGTGTCCACAGGGCTACCTCTTGCTGGGACAGTGAGCTTTCACCACAAGCAAATGTTGGTCACTCAGTTCTAGTGGTGGTCTCCTTAGGTCACTCCAGTGTCCCCTCTTCGTGGTGCGGCTGGACTCCAGGTCCTGTAGTCGGTGACGATGTCTTCTTTGTACCTCTTTTTCTTTGCAAGTAAGAACTAAGGGTCTAGTTTAGGGAGTTTTAGGGGTGTGTATTAAGGGTGTGGGGGGCAGTGGCCAATAGGTTACTGGTCCCTGCAGCTATTCCCCCCCTGCAGTGACAACGACCTGTGGCAGGATGTCATTTTCTACCCAGACCCACTGCCTTGATTACTTTTCACACTAGCCATCCTGGGAGGGAGGAGGTGTGACCTCCTGCCTGTCTAGGTCCTTTTTCTCCATCCTGGGAAAGTGCTAGCACAACCAGCAGGAGAGCAGACTCTTGTCTGTGGTGGCAGAGGCTCGAGAGAGACATCCAAAACAGCAGAGAGCTTGGTAACTTGGTGGGCACCCTCTAAGGGTGCCACCAGGGCACATGCTAGTTAATCCTGAGCATGAGCATCGTGCTCAGGGTTAAAAAGCAAGGTATTTGACACCAAACTTGGGGGGATCGACTAAGCCATCACAGAGCAGCCCAGGTGCCAGTCCATGTTATCTTATGGACTGCCAGTTTCTCTTAGTAGCATTACATTTTAAATGCTATAACGGTTTCATATCTGCTCATGCACATATGTCTTCACTCATTGTACACTGCACCCTGCCTCTTAAGCTATAGGAGGCCAGCCTTAGGGGTGACTGACCTGTCTATAGGCAGTAAAGGCACTCTGCCTGCACCTGCTGTGGGCAGAGTCACACTCGAGCAGCAGGCTGCTGATGTGTGTCACCTCACTTTTACTCAGGTCACAGAGGGTGGCACAATCAGAGCTGCAGCCCTGGTGACCCCTTTACCACCCTTGCCCTGGTGCCACTGGTACCAATTACTATAGACTTACAGGGGTGGTAAAGTCCTTGCCAATTGGCCAAAGCAATTTTAAAGTACAGTTTAGGGAAAGAGTATTGGTTCTGAGGTCTGATTAGCAAGCCTCAGCACATTTGCAGGTCAAAAGCAACAGCATCATGCAGCAAAAAGTGTGTGGAGAGGCGACCATTCAAAAAGAGCACTTTATAACAATAAGTATGTAGGGCGAAATGTACAAAAAGTTTTTGCATTCACAAACTACCCAAATCGCTATTTGCAAATGCAAAAGCCACTTTAGGAATGTACGAAAGGCAATTCGGCTGGTCCAAATTGTGATTCCTATTATTTGGAAATTTCTGTTTTTGTGTTACAAATGGAATCGCAAATAGGGATTTCCAAACTGTGAATCGCAATCTGTATGTATGAAGCATTTCCAAATTGTGATTAGTTACAAAATGTAGTTTTGAGAAATACACTTACCACCAATTTCAATTAGGTGCTAATCAGATGAAACCTATATAAACTGGTCCAAAATGCATCAGGCCATGTCACAATGGCAGCATTGTATGTTCTGGCGAGGGGTATGAGGATTTTGGCTGGTAAGCAGAGAAGAAGACTGGAGAGGATATTTAGGATTAGGGTAAGTGTGTTCAATCAAAGTGAGGAGGAGAGTTTCGAGAAGCAGTTATAAGTAATTTTAGAACTGATTGCTGATTTACAGCCACACCTCTAGACCCACACAGATAGAAACAATGCTATTCCACCCCATGTGCCAGCACTGTATTACCTACACCTTTTAGCTTCTGGAAGTCACCAGGGAGTAAGAGGTGTAGCAAAGAGAGTGTCCCAAAGTACATTGTCACACTTTTCCATAGGTTTCCTGATGTTATGTTTTTCAAAATTAATGAGTATGTTTATTCTCCTGCATCTCAACAGGACTTACAAGATACAAAACTATAATTTTATCATCTGGTACATTTTCCTCACGCCATAGGGTGATTTGATGGTCCACATATTGTCCACCATCTGCTAATGAATTTATTTTTGGAAACTGCAAAAATGGTCAATCCCTCAATATACAGGTTATGTGTGATGAATCCTGTATAATAATAGACCTTGTAGCCCGATTTCCAGGCAGCACTTATGTTTCATATTTGTTCTGCCACCGGGGGATATACAATAGGGTGTCTTGAGGTGGTTTTGGCAACAGTTTTCTACTTTGTAAGCGTATATAAAATATTTTACACCCAGTTTAGAATGCAAACTAAAATGCCATACTAATGTCAGATCTCTTAACATTTTAGGAGTCAGTGTCACATACATTACGGCCTTGGATCTTGACACCTTATTTAAATCCATGTACAAGGAGTAAGCTAAGATACAACTGTGCTCGCAAAACTACACGCTCTGTGATAGGGAGGACATTTGGAACCCTAAAAGGATGCTTCGGTGTCTGCCCAAGAGTGGAAGAACCCCCCCAGTACCATCCCCACAAACACACTGCAAAATCAGTGCTATATGCGCATTATTGCTATTAGGAGAGGTCTACACAATGTGGAGATTGAATCAGATTTTGTTCCTGGACTATTACAAATGCAACACTAACAGGTTGCCTCTCATGCTGCGTATGGTTTGATACATCAGGCAAATAGAGGCTGCGTAAGGCTAAGGTGTGCCCTGATATTACACTGGTTTGCACTGCTCTAAGCTATGGGCTGCATCACTACACAAGTGACCAATCTGCTTTTTGTATGTCAACAGTGCGCCTAGATAAACTGCTAGTAGCCTGTGCCAGATGGTTAATGGACGGCTTAATGTATCAAACCTTACCATGTGCTGGTGATGTCTACGACTTTGTGTTGAGTGATCCTGTTGCATTGTTGTAACAAGTTTATATATAAATTCAGTGAGTCTTGTTAAGTTGTTATTTATCATGATCAGACCATCCTCAACTAATGTCTGAAACCTCACCATGTGCTGGCGATGCCTATACATTTGTGTTGAGTGGTCCTGTTGCATTGTTGTAACATGTTTATCTATAGATTCAGTGAGCCTTGCAAGGTTGTTATTCATCATGATCTCACCATCATCAACTGTTTTCCTAAAACCTTCTTGCCCGTTGAGCAATTGTGACATTGTGCTATTCATGCCCATTAGTTGGGGACTTACATTTTTGATATTTTTGATTAGCAGCCATTGCACAGAGAGCATAGAGGCCTCTGGACCCCCCCCCCAACAATTAAGATGTTTGTGAAGCATTTTCCGCAGCTCAGAGACAAGCATTACGAGAAGCTGTGGCATGACAATGCCACTCCAAAAACCTTCCACGCATCTGTCTGTCTCTCAAAGATGTTTGAATGGTATCCCTGGCTGGGCCTCTTTCACCTCTTATATCTGGGAAATCTGAGAGTGGTGATGCTGTAGCTCTACTTCTGGTTGTTGCTTGCTGTTCTGTGTGGCAGGTATGTCTGTGGATTTCTCACTTTCACAAGGACTTTCATATCTGTATGATACATCTGACAAAAATATATAGATGTACTTTACTGTTTAGTATAGGAATATTACAGATATTTTGTAACTCTAAATTCACTTCTTTCATTATAGGCTTTGTTTAAAGACTATGGGGGTCATTACGACCTCGGCGGTCTTTTCAAAAGACCGCCGAGGCCGCGGGAGACAGAATACCGCCATTGCCGGCGGTATTTCTGTCTCCCTATTATGAAATTTCTGCTGGGCCAGCGGACAGTAACAGTGTTACCGTCCGCTGGCCCAGCGGAAATGTCAAATCAACATTGCTGCCGGCTCGTAATAGAGCCGGCGGCAATGCTGATGTGCAGCGGGTGCAGTAGCACCCGTCGCGCAATTCACTGCCCGAAATTCAGGCAGTGAAATGCGCGACGGGGCTATGCCTGGGGGCCCCTGCACTGCCCATGCCAAGTGCATGGGAAGTGCAGGGGCCCCCAGGGGCACCCCAAGTCCCCTTACCGCCTGCCTTTCCATGGCGGTCTGTACTGCCATGGACAGGCCGGCGGTCGGGGACTCATAATCCCCAGGGCAGCGGTGCTTGCACTGCTGCCCTGGGGATTATGACCGCCAGGCGGAATCCTGGCGGGAAAGTGGAGGGGCCGACGGTATGGCCGTGGCAATTCCGCCACTGTCATAATTGCTGGCGGAACACCGCCAGCCTGTTGGCGGTGTTACCACCAACATACCGCCGGCCGCCAGGGTCGTAATGACCCCCAATGTTTTTGAGAGCAAACTTTTTGATGTGTTTTTCTACGTATGACAAATTAATGATTATTTTAAATATAACTCCCATAATGCATTTGAAAGTTAAAACAGCCATTATAATTGAGTGATTTCTCTGATACACATTAATGTAAGGTCTGTATTTCTTATACTATCAAGTTTTAATGATAATCTTATGAAATCTTACCATCCAATGTAAATGGTGCATTTGAGGTATCTATGTTGGACACCCCAACAATACTCTCCAGCTGAATTATTGCCTCAACCATGGTTTCCATGGCTGTTGGTGGTGGCTGCTGAGATTGCCCTCAGCCTGTCCATGTGCCTCGCCAAATTACTTGCTACCTTCTCTTTCATATATGATTTTAATTTGTAACATCTTTTCCTGATTTCTGGGATGATATGTTGTGTCACTGCAAGGGATTTGATTTGCTCTAAGATGTCATTCAAGATTTTAATTTGTTGGCCTTCTGGCACAGCGAAAGAGCTCTTACCAAAGAGCTCCTTATTATGGGCAGTACACTCCTCGGTGAGAACCACCAGCTCCTTCCCTGAAAAATTCAGCTCGCGCTTTCTAGCAGTAAAATGTTTATCTGCCTCTCACCTAGACAAATTTGTAGTTGTTTGCTGCCAAAGATTCCCACAAGATTCCACAGATGAGAACTCCTACAAAAGCACTCACTTCATCTCTGTTACAGAACACTAGGAGGGGCATGCATTTGAACACTTCCTCAAAGTGATGTAATCATTCTGTTCTCAAAAAGCAACTTTATCTAATTGTGATTTCTAATACCGATTCATAAATTTTCCTATTAGGAAATCGCAAAATAGCGAATGCGACTTTTACTAATTCTGAAATTGTGGAAAGTGAACTTTCATACATTAGCATTGGTGATTTCCTAATAGAGAGTCTGATAAAATTGCTATTTGGAAATGGCTAAGCAAAACGTATGTACATCTGGCCCATTGTAACAACAAATGGAAATACCTTGTGCAACTTCAATTTATAGTGTGCTTTCAGAGGACAATGAACAACTTGAGAGAGTCATGGAAGATTTTGCGATCTCTGTGTCTCTTCCCCTTGCCACTCTGTAAAGCAGAGAAGTATACATATTTAGGCACAAGTTACAAACAATAAGTTACAAATAAGTTCGCAAAAGTTCAATAAAACTGCATTAATGGCACCCTAACTGTCACAAACGTATGTGGTTTATTGGGTGAGACTGTGTTTTCACAAAACATGCTTGTTGCAAATGTCATATTTACCTGGCAGACAAAGGTCTACTCTGTTTTCTGGAATTGGGAGAGTCTCTTTTGAAGTTAAATAGAGCCTAGTAAACACAATGTGGCCACAGTATAAACATGAGACGATTAGTGTGTCTGTCCATAAGCGTGGTTTCCGTGCTGGTGTTGGCAAAGTGGCATTTGGTCTGTCTGAGACTTGGTCCATAATTATGCCCAGTGGAACTACAAATAATCAACAGAAAAACTGTATCAAACAAAATGGACTAAGTTCATATTTTATTGGTCACTATGTGAGAATCTCCAAGACATATCTGTGAGGCTTCATGTAACTGGGAGGTCTTTGGGCAGTGTTAATCAAAACCACAAAATATTCATTGTGGACATGGCACACACATGGGACGTCTCAGTAAGCAGTGGCACATAGGCACTCCTAATGGCTGATGGTCATAACTATCATATTTATGCGTACTGGGTTTGTTCTTCAGAGATGACAGGCCAGCATTTCTACCCTTAATGTTCACAATGATGTAGTAGCATCAGCAATGGAAAATCTTAGTACATCAGTGCTTTTCCAGATAGGAGAAACATGCATATCATCTAAAACACGTGCCTATATATGCACATATTGTGGGAATGGGATCTTTTTTATGTGGTCATATTTCAGGCTTTATGTAGGTAGGTATGATGTTTATTAGGGGCGGACAAAATATTCCGTTCTTGTGAGGGAACTGGTGGAATTTTGTCAACTCCGTGTTACTCTGGTAATGCGAAGTTCTGGCCAAATTCTGCCAGTAAACGTGTGGTGGATTTTTTCTGGCATGATTGTCAAAACGGTATGTTTGCCAGTGCAAGTGACTTTTGGCATCCCTTAGTGTGATTTAGTGTGATTTTTGGTTGCTAGCAGGTGGTTGCTGGCGGTTGCAGGTGGTCGCTCGAGTAGAAAATCCATGCAAGTGCAACAACATCAACCTGATTAGCTACGCCCTCTGGCAAGCCGGGTGGTGCTATTTGATCTGATTTTTCAGCACAGAACATGCTCCCACTGCTAAATCACAGTGCTAGCAACACAAGGTTTCTATTTCTCCCTGTTGGCGGAACTCTATGGAATCTCACAGAGTTGTTTTGTAACTCTATGAAATTCTGCAGAGTCATGTTCTGTGAGGTCCACCCCCCTAATGTTTATTATTTTACCACGAGGCTCCAACTTATATAGGACAAAAATGCTTGCAAGGGCCACACATCTCTACAAAAAGTTAAACATTTTTCAAAGAAATTTCACCTGCAGCCTAATAAGAGAGGCAATGCATCCTTTGTAGCCTAATTTGTCGCACTTTAGCATTACATCACTATTTTGAAAAATAACATTACTAATTTTGCAGCCAATTATGAGTCATGTTTTAAGATGAATCCTTAAATTACTGTGCCATTTTGTTTTTCTTAACTTTCATCGGACTCTCTCCTCAGCACAAACCACTTAACAGACATGGGGGGTCATTCTGACCCCGGCGGTCTAAGACCGCCGGGGCCAGGGTCGGCGGGAGCACCGCCGACAGGCCGGCGGTGCCCCGCAGGGCATTCTGACCGCGGCGGTTCGGCCGCGGTCAGAAGAGGCAAACCGGCGGTCTCCCGCCGGTTTACCGCTGCCCTTAGAATCCCCCATGGCGGCGCAGCTTGCTGCGCCGCCATGGGGGATTCTGACACCCCCTACCGCCATCATGTTCCTGGCGGTTCGCCCGCCAGGAACAGGATGGCGGTAGGGGGTGCCGCGGGGCCCCTGGGGGCCCCTGCCGTGCCCATGCCAATGGCATGGGCACGGCAGGGGCCCCCGTAAGAGGGCCCCGAAAAGTATTTCAGTGTCTGCTAAGCAGACACTGAAATACGCGACGGGTGCAACTGCACCCGTCGCACCCCTGCAACTACGCCGGCTCAATTCTGAGCCGGCGTCCTCGTTGCAGGGGCATTTCCTCTGGGCCGGCGGGCGCTCTTTTGGAGAGCGCCCGCCGGCCCAGAGGAAATGTCTGAATGGCCGCCGCGGTCTTTTGACCGCGGTGCAGTCATTCAGCGGCAGTACCCTGGCGGACGGCCTCCGCCGTCCGCCAGGGTCAGAATGAGGCCCAGGGTGTGTTAGTTATTTTATTTTTCCAAATGAACAGTCATTAAGTAAAGTATTATCAGCATTAAAACTTTGAAAAAGTTAGTTTTCAAGTTGTTTCTTTGGTAAAGATTGTCAAGTAGTATGTGTAGTAATAGGTAAAAGCATTTATTTAGTAGACCACATATATGGATTTAATGTTAATGCATATGACCCTGAAATAAAACAAGTGGATGAATGGCCTTGTTGCTGGCTGTACAAAATGTGCTACCGGTTGGGGGAATAGACACATTTCACACATTTCCAGGATTCCAGAATATTGTTCTCAGGGTGGAGGAAGTATAAATGCTTGACCAATATCATGGACAAATGCAGTGGAGCCTCGTGTTAGCATAGCTGTGTGCCTGTTTTCAAATGGCAAATTTAACTTGGAGTAGTGGCAGTTCTCGGGCGCAGAATGGGCGTGGTGGCACGCGCAGGGGGGGAATAAAAATGAAAGTAAATAGGAACATTTTAAAAAACGTACCTCCTCGCCATCGCGCCGCTGTGCTCCTCTGTCTTCTTCTTGGTGCATGCACAGACTCACAGCCTGCCCTGTGGCCAATCCTGACGCTGCTCAGAACAGCATAAGGATTGGCTAGGAGCACCCAGCCAGGGTGCTCCTTGGCAGACTAGGATCCTGCGCAGGCTCTCTCCAGCCCAGCAACTGTGTTGCTGGGCTGGAGAGAGCTCTGTGCGCATATGTGTTTGGCCGGCCCAAGACGGCCAGCTAAACATACATGCGCAGTGAGGGGGAATGCTGCGCACTCCCCCTCAATGCATGTCACCCCCATGGCCCCACCCCTATCAAAGAAAATGTTTATTATCGTTTCTTTGAAAGGTTTTGCCGCTGCTGGCGGGTGGAGGGGGGGGGCGACGCTCCTCCCCCCTTATGGAGGAGCCGCCCTTGACTTAGAGACTTTCCTGGTTAGTGCATGAGCTCCACAAAGCAGGGCTTCTAATTTGTGGTGTGAGCTGTTGTGTCTGCAGCTCATACACAAACTCTGAGAATTTATGAGTTAAACGTTTGCACTTGCAGACAGTGCAGTGTTTTAAAACAGGTGCACAGCATCGCGCTGGCACACCTATTTATGATACAGACCTAGTTCTACAAAGTGTGGGCCGAAGCAGAGCAAGAGGACTTTGTGCAATGTTGT
The DNA here is from genome assembly GCF_031143425.1 of Pleurodeles waltl. Lineage (NCBI taxonomy): Eukaryota > Metazoa > Chordata > Amphibia > Caudata > Salamandridae > Pleurodeles > Pleurodeles waltl. The sequence goes on along the minus strand of NC_090442.1, from coordinate 368,725,283 downwards.
CGATGCAGGGATGTTTGTGTAAGGATTAAGTCATAGAATATAATCACCTTATGAAAGAGTAGGCACCAGTCCAGTTGCATAGCATGGAAAAAGCATGAATATTTAAACTTTTCTCCTTTACTCAACAAAAGCCATTGCAAGGACCTAAGGATCACTGAAGTTGAGGATACGTCCCTTTTTCGGTTTCCTGATAAGCTGCTCTTGCTGGCATTGATGTCTCTGCCATACTCATTCAGATATGCTGAAATAAATTGCATAGTCCAGTTGGGATAATACTAGGCCACCATTAGAGTTTTTCTGTGGCTGCTACTTAAAACCGTTTTCACTTACAGTGCCAGGAATAGGGGGAGCCATTCATTTAAAACATACAATTTCTCCGAAACTTTCACAGGTTTTGGGAAAGTTCCATAGACATGGATAAACAGTGGTGAATCTGGGTGTGGATGCCCACCACCAGAATATCCATGTTGGACACTATAGGTTTTAGGGCATTTTAACTCATCTACTTGTTCAGTTCTACAAGGCAGCAAAAGACTGGTTTGGATCAGATGCTGACAGGGCTTTGGTCATTGACATTTTCTGTGTTGTTTGCATATTTCATAAATGCAAACTTGTGGAAAGAAATTACAGCAGTTGACAGATGAAGAACCACGTTGAAGAAGAGTGGACATAAAGCTGTTCCTTTAAGGACATCATATGTGCTTTTTAACATATCCTGAAAAGCATTGTCTTATGCCAATGGCTTGCACTCCTTGTGTTAGGAACAAAGGCTGTATTTCCTTCATAAGAAACATTTTTCATTCAGCCTAGGTAACAGACCAGTGTGGTTGATGGCCTTGAAGACCACGAAAAACGTAATGCCACCATGGCCCTTACATCATCTTCATCAAACAACTATCACAACTCATGTGGTACAAAAACAAGGACTGATTCCATCCCACTGCCAGTTGAAATCATGCTCAAGTATATCCAAATACATGTTAGGGTCAATAAGCAGCTGGTGCTCTTTCCAGCAGCTTTGCAACAACTGGCATTTCCTAAATAAGTCAGTAATTACTTGAGTCTAAGGGATGAAATGACAGCCTCTTCATTAAACTTCATGGATACTGGTTTCGGTATCTCAAGAAATAGCAGGGTTTGGGGCACATGGCAGAAAAGAAGATGGGTGATAGGAGGTTACTAAGGGTGACAGGCCCAGTGAGTGACAACAACACGAGTATGCGAGGAATAAGAAATAGGGTGACGATATGTCCATCCAAGATTTTTTCTGAAGGATGTGTCACCTTAGATTTAGATCTATGTGAGATCCTTATACCTTCCCTTGAGGCTCAGATCCTTCTTGGGGCACTGGCAAATGAGAAATTATAGAAATAGAACATACTTTAGCACTATACTTCGCTAAGACTTAAAAGCTAACATACAAACAAACACCTCTTTATTCCATAATCTCATGAAAGAAAGGGTGGAGCATTCAAACAAATAAAAGCTATGTAGAGTGTCAGAATATGGCTCAATGATCTCCAGTACACACCAACCGGATAGTCCAGGGCTGTTGATTGTAAACTGGGTGGCTGAGTAAGGTTGCAGGGCTTTAGGCCACTTTCATGGCACATAACGAAGAAGAAAAGGTGCACGGTAGGTGGCAGCTTTGTTCCCTCTAATAATGTTTCTCTCTGTGTGGCAACAACATGTTTGTGTGGTCATTTTTCTTTGTTGTGTGTGCAAAGATCCTGGACAATTGGTACTGCCTTCTCCTCAAATTAATATAAGAAAGCTATTTAAACAGTGCAATATGAAGCACATTTTTAGGTCTTGCTACTGACAGCGCATGGGCTGCCGCTGCAGGAGGTATTGTTTGCAATAAAGGGCTAAGAGCCCACTGAAGGCATACCTTTTGCTGGCTTCATTGTCACTCCACTTTGCTGCCTCTTAAAAGGCCAGCGTGTGCCTGGCATCACTTCCTTTTCTTTCTATGGACCATGAACCTAGCACAGATCGCTTTATCTTGATTAGTGTCCGTCCACTGCTGTTGCTGTGATTGAGGTGATATTTCTTCTTCACCTCCCATCCCTCCTCTTTCTTGTTGCTCCTTTTCTTCTGACCCACCCCTTCACTGTCTTGCAGTTTCCTCGCCCATCTACCCCTTTTCCATGTTGCTGCCTTCTCTTGAGAGTGCATGTGTTTTTAGGTTGAGCGTAGGCAGCACGCATGCACTGTCTGCAAGACCTGCTGTATTCAAAAAAGGACTTTGATCCTGACTTCTACTTATCTATATAGATTGACTCCAGTGTCATTCTTCTTTGCTGTCTCCTAACTGGTTTGCGCAGCTGATACATCACTTCCGTTCTTAGCTGAAGAGCTCTGGCCAAGTACTATATTCTTCCACTTTAGGGGTTTATCTGTTACTTTCAAAGACTACTTTATTTCCTAAGGTATCGGAGCACAGGTTTGAACACAGTTCCCAAGCTTCAAAGTTGACCGTTGTAACCATTACACCATGTCCTCCTCATTGCCACCTTCTGCCTGTTCCCTTGCTCCCTCCTTCCCCACACCATTCACAGGATGTTGAGCCTTCCGTCAGACTCAAGCCCTGTTCCCCAGCTTCAAAGCCCTCAACCAGCTCGATTATATTTACATCTCCCCATTTGCCTCTGTTCTTTTAAAACCCGACCCACACGGCGTCCCACTCTCGGCTATTTTTTTGAAAAACAACTCCTGCTTTCCGTTATTTTTAAAGGGAAAGGTTTCTAGAAGCTCTTGTGTTTTGTGGTGCCCCTGTTGGGGGTACCATTGAACCAGTTGTTACTCCCTCACACTGTTTTTGCCAAGCGTCTTTCCTTTATATAAGTTATGTGTTCACTTCTGCGGCAACAGGTTACTGCTGTATTTCCCTTCTGAAGCCCAGATCTCTGGTGTCCCTTAGTGTTAGCATTTTGAAGCCTAGCATAAAAGAGAAAAAACACGTGCACAGCACCAATATTGAAAGATGCATCTGAAGTCTTAAGTCAGCTGAATAATACATGCTGTTTCGTAGCGGAGCTGCCCCTGGCAGAGCTTGTGGGCAGGTCCAGTGGATGTCTGTGAGGCCAGCCACGCAGGCATGCAAGGCACAGAAGGCTAATCATTACTTGGTCGATGTCAAAAGGCATGTTCGGCTTCATAAGTCTCCATCAGCTGCCTTTATACGTTTAAAGAGCAGCAGGGGCACCCCTTGACATCTCAGAGTAGCTCCTCTGGTCTCTCACTCTAATGAGAATGGATTAGACTTTGGCTGAGCTGCCAAAGCCTGACCAATTAAAAGAACCTGCAGAAGATCTCCTAAGTGGCTCTGGCAGGTGGTGCACCCAGAGGTTTCCCTTTCATTTACCCACATTGGTTTTTCTGACATTTATTGCATTCCATTGAAGGGATTCTCATGATTGGTGTGCGCAACGCCTCACACACAAACACTTCAAAGATTAGTGCTCACATTCAGCTCTTCCCCTGCTGTACCTTGTTGCACACTGTCAACATGTGTCGAAAAATATTGGTTGCGGTTCGTGTCTTGGACGCGAACGCTGCAAAAACAACAAGTGATGGACGGAATGCTGAACATTGTCAAACATTCCCCCCAGTACAGTGATCTGGGCCTAAATCCATCATTTTTTTTCTGCCCATGCCATTCCAGTTTGGACCCAGCCATATGCAAATCAGTCTTGACCCTGTTCCCCATGGGAACAGTCCAGCCCGAACTGCTAGGCCAGGTCTTCCCTGGACTGGAAACAAGCATCCTGGGACCGGTTTCGGGTTTCACCCCTCATCAACCAGGCTAGCTTGAATCCAGTGGCATGGGAATGACGGGACCCACGTCTGGGCATACCCTTCCCACTTAGGGCGACAAAGCAAAAACAACAAGTGATGGACGGAATGCTGAACATTGTCAAACATTCACCCCCAGTACAGTGATCTGGGCCTAAATCCATCATTTTTTTGCTGCCCAGGCCATTCCAGTTTGGACCCAGCCATCTGCAAATCAGTCTTGACCCTGTTCCCCATGGGAACAGTCCAGCCCGAACTGCTAGGCCAGGTCTTCCCTGGACTGGAAACAAGCATCCTGGGACCGGTTTCGGGGTTTCACCCCTCATCAGCCAGGCTAGCTTGAATCCAGTGGCATGGGAAGCACGGGACCCACGTCTGGGCATACCCTTCCCACTTAGGGCGACAAAGCAAAAACAACAAGTGATGGACGGAATGCTGAACATTGTCAAACATTCACCCCCAGTACAGTGATCTGGGCCTAAATCCATCATTTGTTTGCTGCCCATGCCATTCCAGTTTGGACCCAGCCATATGCAAATCAGTCTTGACCCTGTTCCCCATGGGAACAGTCCAGCCCGAACTGCTAGGCCAGGTCTTCCCTGGACTGGAAACAAGCATCCTGGGACCGGTTTCGGGGTTTCACCCCTCATCAGCCAGGCTAGCTTGAATCCAGTGGCATGCGAAGCACGGGACCCACGTCTGGGCATACCCTTCCCACTTAGGGCAACAAAGCAAAAACAACAAGTGATGGACGGAATGCTGAACATTGTCAAACATTCACCCCCAGTACAGTGATCTGGGCCTAAATCCATCATTTTTTTGCTGCCCATGCCATTCCAGTTTGGACCCAGCCATATGCAAATCAGTCTTGACCCTGTTCCCCATGGGAACAGTCCAGCCCGAACTGCTAGGCCAGGTCTTCCCTGGACTGGAAACAAGCATCCTGGGACCGGTTTCGGGGTTTCACCCCTCATCGTCTGGGCATACCCTGGGCATACCCTTCCCACTTAGGGCGACAAAGCAAAAACAACAAGTGATGGACGGAATGCTGAACATTGTCAAACATTCACCCCCAGTACAGTGATCTGGGCCTAAATCCATCATTTTTTTGCTGCCCATGCCATTCCAGTTTGGACCCAGCCATATGCAAATCAGTCTTGACCCTGTTCCCCATGGGAACAGTCCAGCCCGAACTGCTAGGCCAGGTCTTCCCTGGACTGGAAACAAGCAACCTGGGACCGGTTTCGGGGTTTCACCCCTCATCAGCCAGGCTAGCTTGAATCCAGTGGCATGGGAAGCACGGGACCCACGTCTGGGCATACCCTTCCCACTTAGGGCGACAAAGCAAAAACAACAAGTGATGGACGGAATGCTGAACATTGTCAAACATTCACCCCCAGTACAGTGATCTGGGCCTAAATCCATCATTTTTTTGCTGCCCATGCCATTCCAGTTTGGACCCAGCCATATGCAAATCAGTCTTGACCCTGTTCCCCATGGGAACAGTCCAGCCCGAACTGCTAGGCCAGGTCTTCCCTGGACTGGAAACAAGCATCCTGGGACCGGTTTCGGGGTTTCACCCCTCATCAGCCAGGCTAGCTTGAATCCAGTGGCATGGGAAGCACGGGACCCACGTCTGGGCATACCCTTCCCACTTAGGGCGACAAAGCAAAAACAACAAGTGATGGACGGAATGCTGAACATTGTCAAACATTCACCCCCAGTACAGTGATCTGGGCCTAAATCCATCATTTTTTTGCTGCCCATGCCATTCCAGTTTCGAACATGGATACACAAAACTGCAAGCTGTGTTTGAAAATAAGTGATGTAAAGGGCGTAATGTGAAATGGCAGAACATTCTACACTCCATGTTTAGCTTAGTATAATGCAAAGTGATGCCAGAACTTTCTGCTAACACTATCATAGAATAGAGGAGACACTTGGGGCCTCATTACGAGCCTGGCGGTCTCATGACTGCCAGGTTCACAGATGGCAGTCGGACCTCCAGCACTGCCAGGATCAGAGATCTTGCCAGTCTGGCGGTTGGGCAAGTCCTGATCCACCAGCGCAGTGCTGCCCTGGGGCTTACGACTTCCTTCTCCACAAGCAATTTAATGGCACTTCGCATGGGCAGTGTAGGGGCCCCCCTACCCATTACTGTCGCAATGTTCACTGTCTGCTTTGCTTTGCAGACAGTGAACATTGCGAAGGTGCTGGTGCACCCTGCATCCTATAGCATTGTAGCCAGCTCAATTAAGAGCTGGAGACAATGCTGTAAGGTGTTTCCTGCTAGGCCTATGGGCAGAAACTCAGGTTTCCATCTATCGACCTAGCGGGAAACTTGCAATGGGCCCAATGGGGAGATAGCCACAGTGGTGGCAACCTACCCGTCAGAAGTTCGGTGGACAGGTAAAAACTGGGCATTGGGCAGCAGTGAACTCCAGTGGTGTTTTATAAAGAGTTTGTGTAGGAGCTTGCTTCATTCATATTAGAAATGTGTTAGGAGGTGCATTAATGTGCCATAGGGGAGAGGTAAGCTCCTTAGATATAAGGACTGGCTCAAGGACTGACTTGGCCATGTGCAGTGACAAGGCTGATGTTTTGATTCTCTTCTTCTACAGCTCTCACCCCTATCTATTCGCCATGCCACATAATTCCTCTACACAAATACACTACACACCACACAATGCCATCCCACACAATTCCACATCAAACAATTCCAGTCCAACCCACATAATTTCACTCCATACCACATACATCCATGACACTCCAAACAAAAACTAATTGGTAAAAGACATTACCATTTACAATGCCAATAGCTTAACTCTCGCAAATGCAAAACCTATTGCATTGAGAATGCTTGTTGATCTGTTGCCCTCGTGAGCTTATCTCTGCCTGCAGTGACCGAGCGCACTTCATATTCGTAAAAACTGAATGCATGACACATTTATGGCAACATTTACACCTTTCTGTGTATAAACAAGACCAGGGGCTTCTTCACTGCTCCTTCCACACACACAGCGCTTCCATCTGTTCTCAAGGACTCCGGCATTGAGGAGCAAAAAGGTTTCAGTAGAGTTTAAAAAAAAACATTCCTGGCATTGAGCTTTTTCATGTTGGGTGTTAGCAACCGGGGAAGGATAATGTTTTCAAGTTTTCTTCGCCGTTGTTTGTAGGTATTACTACAGAACTGGTATACAGTGGGGATAAATACATATATATTATACATCACATAAAATGTTTGAATGATCAATTAATGTTTTCACTGTGATGTATAATATACATGTATATATACCTACTGTATGCCAGTTCTGTATTAGTATCATTGGTTAGCCCAGGTATAGTGGGGTTACAAGGGCTGTCCCCCAAGATTTTGTATAGGCGTTGTTTGTAGGTATGACCTGTGCCTTTCTTGTAGACGTGCGTTTAAACGAATGATAAAGTGCTGCTGTGTCCAGAGGCATATTCGTGCTAAAAACAAAAATGGACGCACAGGAATGAAGTCGCCTAACGCTCAAGAAAACATGTTGGCATGACAAAGTCTAGTTTTTAGGTCGAGCCATGCTCTCTCACTTGCAAGACTTTTGTTTTCTATAATGGGCTTGGAACTCAGCCGTTGCTTACAATTAGTTTAGATCTGTTGTCAGTCTTTTTTCCTGCCTTTTAATTGGGCACTACTTGCCATGCTTCACTTCCTTTAATCCTGATGGTGTATCACCAAGCACAGATTATTTAACTTTAATTAGTGTCCCTCCGCTCCTGGCTCTGAGATTCAGGTACTCTTTCTGCTAAAAAAACAAAGCGCTATGACGCAGTCACCGCTGGCCACGTCATAATAGTATTGTTTACCTCCACCAGTTTCTTCTCTGATCTTTTTTTTAACCCCCCATCCACCCCCATCATGTTTGTCTTGTAAATAGCGCAAAATCTGACCAGGACACTGCAGCGCTTTACGCGAGCACCAGATTACTTTTCACATTTCATATTTTGGCTTGCTTTTTTAACGGTGTTAAAGGATGTCCCCTGTTAGAAATGGGGTCTTTGGTTGGCAGTCAGGTTACCCCCTGTCCAAGCAAGGACCGTCACTCTAGTCAGTGTAAGTCACACACAATCCAAATAATCCTGTGCCCACCCTCTGGTAGCTTGGCACTAAGCAGTCAGACTTAACTTAGAAGGCAATGTGTAAAGTATTTGTGCAATAAATCATACAATAACGCAATATAGCACTACAAAAATACACCACACAGTGTTTAGAAAAATATATAATATTTATCTGGGTATTTGCAGGTCAAAACGATAAAAGATGCAATATGAAATTGTAGAGATATCACTGAAAAGTGATAAAGTATCTTAAGTCTTTAAAAAGCAAACAAAGCCTCTTTCAAGCACAAAGTACCTGGTTTGGAGTGGAAAATCTCTGCAAAAGGCCGCAGAGGAGGAGATGCGTGGAAAAATGGTGTGTGCGTCGGTTTCGCCCCTTCACACACAGACTTGCGTCGTTATTTTTCACGTGGGGAAGATGTGCGTTGTTTTCCGGCGTGCGGACAGTCTCCTTCTGTGGGTTGCGGGATTACCAGATGTCCCGGGGTCTGTGCGTGGAATCCTGGGCTTTTTATCCGGCTGCGCGTCGTTCCGGTGAGCTGTGCGTGAAATTTTCACCCTCACAGAAGGTGTCACGTCGATTTCCTCTCTGGAAGTCAGGCGCGGTTGTCCAGACGGGCCGTGCGTCGAAGTTCCGGTTGCACCACAGGCGTCACGTCGATCTTTTCCTTGCGTAGTTGAGCGGCGTCGTTCCGGTGCGGCGTGTGGTGAATTTTTCACCGCGGAGCAAGCTGTGCGTCGAATTGTTCGGCGCACAAGGAGTCCAGTTGAAAGATGGATGTTTTTTTGGTCCTGAGACTTCAGGAAACAGGAGGCAAGCCCTATCCAAGCCCTTGGAGAGCACTTCTGCAGCAAGGCAAGAGTTCAGCAAGGCAGCAGGCCAACAGCAAGGCAGCAGTCCTTTGTAGAAAGCAGTCAGGTGAGTCCTTTGAGCAGCCAGGCAGTTCTTCTTGGCAGGATGCAGGTTCTGGTTCAGGTTTCTTCTCCAGCAAGTGTCTGAGGTGGTAGGGCAGAGGCCCTGTTTTATACCCAAATGTGCCTTTGAAGTGGGGGAGACTTCAACGAGTGGCTTAGAAGTGCACCAGGTCCCCTTTCAGTTCAGTCCTGTCTGCCAGGGTGCCAGTAGGGGGTGTGGCAGTCCTTTGTGTCAGAGCAGGACCTCCACCCTCCCAGCCCAGGAAGACCCATTCAAAATGCAGATGTATGCAAGTGAAGCTGAGTACCCTGTGTTTGGGGTGTGTCTGAGTGAATGCACATGGAGCTGTCAACTAAACCCAGCCAGACGTGGATTGTAAGGCACAGAAAGATTTAAGTGCAAATAAATGCTCACTTTCTAAAAGTGGCATTTCTAGAATAATAATATTAAATCCAACTTCACCAGTCAGCAGGATTTTGTATTACCATTCTGGCCATACTAAATATGACCTTCCTTCTCCTTTCAGATCATTAACTACCACTTCAATAATGTATGAGGGCAGCCCCAATGTTAGCCTATGAAGGGAGCAGGCCTCACAGTAGTGTAAAAACGAATTTAGGAGTTTTACACTACCAGGACATGTAAATTACACAGGTACATGTCCTGCCGTTTACCCACACAGCACCCTGCTCTAGGGGTTACCTAGGGCACACATTAGAGGTGACTTATGTGTAGAAAAAGGGGAGTTTTAGGCTTGACAAGTACTTTTAAATGCCAAGTCGAATTGGCAGTGAAACTGCACACACAGGCCTTGCAATGGCAGGCCTGAGACAAGGTAAAGGGGCTACTTGAGTGGGTGGCACAACCAGTGCTGCAGGCCCACTAGTAGCATTTAATCTACAGGCCCTAGGCACATACAGTGCACATTACTAGGTAAGTAGATTAAATAGTCCAATTGGGTATGATCCAAAGTTACCATGTTTAAAGGGAGAGAGCAAATGCACTTTAGCACTGGTTAGCAGTGGTAAAGTGCGCAGAGTCTAAAAGCCAGCAAAAACAGAGTCCAAAAAGTGGAGGGAGGCAGGCAAAAAGTTAGGGGTGACCACCCTAAGGCATGTCAGGTCTAACACCCCCCATTAATTTTATCTGGAAAATACCAG